>NC_135960.1:32082332-32401082 GCF_053455715.1 Rhinoraja longicauda
AACTTGATAATGAGGTTGATGCTGTATGTAACATTTATTTTAATTCTGTGTCAATGCAAGTTTGATTCAAAGCAGTGGCTTACTGCTTCATTTCAGAGGGCTGTTAAGCGACAAACCACATTATTGTAGATTTGGAGTCATGTATGAGGTAGATTTCCTACAGCTTTACAACGCCAAAGTCCCAGGTTCAATCCTGACCTCGGGTGCTGTCTGTGCGGAATTTGCACATTGTCCCTGTGACCGTGTGGATTTCCTCCTGATGCTCCGGTTTCCTCCCAATGCTCCAGTTTCCTCATAAATACCAATGGTGCACGAACTTGTAGGTTAATTGACTTCTGTAAAACTGCTCCTAAAATGCAAAGAACGGATCAAAAAGTAGGATAACATCGAATTAGTGAGAACAGGTCGGTGTGGACTCGATGGGACGAAATGCCTGTTTCCATGCTGCATCTCTAAACTAAACTATTCATGATACCAGTTTTCTAATTTCAGACTGTCTTAATTTAATTTAAATTCCTCATCTAAACCAATATAGGTCAGCAAAAACAAGAGGGATTTTGGATGAATGGGAGAAACAGTAGGAAGTTTGGAAGTTCAGGCAACAAAATTAATATCAATCAGGAGATAAACAGTAATTTTTAAGACTGTAATTGTGTCAGGATAAGGAAATGTGAAGGGCTGTTAGGGTTTGTCAGGGAGCAATGAGATGGAAATGGAAGATGGTGCAATAGGAGTCGACAGAAACAAAATGTATAAGGTCGAAACTATAGATGGTGGACAGTCAAATAGCTTTAATAGAAATTTTCTTTACAAAATTCTGAAAAGGGTAGTAGTACCATCAACAGGAAGATGAACAATTGACTTCTGAAGTACAGAGGAGACAGCATCGACCATCTCATCCAACAGACATCCGTATAATCATCCAGGCACTTGATGAGAAAGAACAGAAGTCTTGGATTGCCATGACCACAAATTTCCACCATCTATCCATGAACAGAGGGTCTTGCACCACAGGAACTTGCAGTCAGCTAAAGATCAGCTGGATATTAGTCACTTAGGCAATAAATAGATGGACCAGCACATCTGAGGATGCAGTTAAAGTTACTAAAGGAAGGATGCAAGACTTTTTCATCCAATCCATCCCAGCAAACAGCACTTATTTGAGCGAGTGATGTCCGATGTTCTCCTATAACTCTGTTCAATATCCCTCTTCAGTCTAGGTCTGCTTATCCTCTATTTCGAGGTAGTCGCTCAGCATTGCAAAGTCAACAGGGATGACAAGATATTCAACACCATCAGCACCCTGAAAGATAAATAAAGTGACTGCTTGACCAAGCACTGTCCAGAACAGAAAATCCCAACGATTAATCAAGATGACTCTATAATTGTAAAGACGACCAACTATCCATCTTTGAAAAGTGCCAGAATCCACCCAATTCATTCACAACCCTCAGTCGGAACATTAGTTGGACTAATGATTGGGCGCAGCATCTCTCAATTGACAAAGGTGGAGGCCAATTTCAATGGGATGAGAATGGATCTGCCCCAGATCAATTAGAACTACAATTCTAACAGACAAGTAAAATTCCAACCAACAATGAGCTACCTGTAACCGAAAGCTGGTTCAGGTACAGTTAGGTACATTCCCATGAGGGACGGTGTACCTGGGTAACAAGCTAAGATAAAGAAAAAAATGCAACTTAGACACTTATCATGTTCATAAATACTAGCAAGGTGCAGGCTGATTGTAAACAAATTAGAGGAACAGTGAAAAATAAGAAAGGCAAAGGGAAGGGAATCTAAAATTATTCTATGGGCATTTAATTTGGAAAAGGATAGCACATGGAGGAGTGGTACCTATTGAAGACACAAATGGGAACTTGTTTGTAGATGCTGCAGGCAGAGTTAAGATACTAAATGAACACATTTTCACTGGGAAAAAATAGTGAAAGAGGAGATAGTTGAGACACTGGATGTATTAAAAATTGACAGTATGTAGGTTGCAAAAAAAATGGATGAACTTAATAGTAAGTAACCAGGATCACATTATTTGGGATAGGATTTACTTGCATTTGGAAGAGTGGGCCAGTTAGGGACAGGCAGCATGGATAAAGATCCGTGACAGGCCATGTCTTACAAACTAGATTTAGAGGGTTTTTTGAGGAAGTGACAATGGAGATCCATGAGGGCAGGGCGGTGGATGTTGTCTACATGGATTTTTTATTTTTTTTAAATAGGTGCAGGAGTAGGCCATTCGGCCCTTCGAGCCTGCACCGCCATTCAATATGATCATGGCTGATCATTCAGCTCAGTAGCCTGTACCTGCCTTCTCTCCATACCCCCTGATCCCTTTAGCAAAAAGGGCCACATCTAACTCCCTCTTAAATATAGCCAATGAACTGGCCTCAACTACCTTCTGTGGCAGAGAATTCCACAGACTCACCACTCTCTGTGTGAAGAAATGTTTTCTCATCTCGGTCCTAAAAGACTTCCCCCTTATCCTTAAGCTGTGACCCCTGGTTCTGGACTCCCCCAACATCGGGAGCAATCTTCCCGCATCTAGCCTCTCCAACCCCTTAAGAATTTTATATGTTTCTATAAGATCCCCCCTCAGTCTTCTAAATTCCAGCGAGTACAAGCCCAGTCTATCTAGTCTTTCCTCATATGTAAGTCCCGCCATCCCAGGGATCAATCTGGTGAACCTTCTCTGTACTCCCTCTAAGGCAAGAACGTCTTTCCTCAGGTTAGGAGACCAAAACTGCACACAATACTCCAGGTGCAGTCTCACCAAGGCCCTGTACAACTACAAATGCTTAGTAAGGCATTTGATAATGTCCCTCATGGTAGGCTAATCCAGATTAAGCTGCATGGGATCCATTGTGACTTGGTCATTTGGAGAGGCATAGATAGGGTAGACAGTCAGAACCTTTTTCCCCCATAGTGGAAATGACAAAAACTGGAAGGTATAGATTTAAGATGAGAAGGGTAAAGTTTACAGATGTGTGGAGCAAGGTTTTTTTTAAAAACAGTGATGATTGTCTGTAAAGCGCTTCAAGGGGTAGTGGTGGGACCAGATACAACAGTGGCATTTGAGGCTTTTAGAAGAGTCAAGAGTGTTTTTTAATTTTCATTTGAACCGACAATGGAAACATGAAATTCTTACTGGAAGTATGGATATGAATTTTTAAGGCTTCTGGATATGCAGGGAATGGATCACGTGCAGGGAAACAAGATTAGTTTAACCTGGCATCATATTCAGTGCTATTCTTTGTTTTATGTGTCCTGGGATTTTGAGGGAAGTGCAGGAGAAATTTGAGGTGCACTGACCACAATCTTTCAAAGCTCTTTGGAGAGGATGTGGTGCCATCTGTGGAGTGGCAAAAGTTTGTCTCTGTTCTTATTTTCCTTTTTATAATAAGTCCAGCAACAACAGTTTAGTCACTTTATTCTCAGTAGTAGGAAAGCTATTCAAAAAATTGGCCCAAGGTGAGATTAATTATAGGTGGAAAATAGATTATGGCAAGATGCCACAGATTTGTTTACGGCAAATCATGTATAACTGGTTTGATAAAATTTGATTCAATTTTTGTTGAAGAAGTTGCATTATCTTCAACTTGGATAGTGTTGAAGGTGATGCAGTGTACATGGACGTCAAAAAGATTTTATATAAGATGCCGCATAACAGGCTAAAACAGAAAAATTAAAGGATATGGATTAAAAGTTATTGATAGCATAGAAATAAATTCTGATCATCGTTCCACTGGAAGGTGGTGAATAGTGACAGCCATTGGCGTTATGGTCAACGTTTCTTTTCAATCTATATTAATGACCAAGGCTTTGGGATGCAAACCACAATTTCACAATTTGTGGAAGACAAAACTCGGCTGCTTTGTGATAATTTACTGCAGGATTTGAACAAGCTGGGGGAATGGGCAGATCCTCGACTTTCTGACCCACAGTCCACGATCAGGGATCAGTTGCATCTAAGTCCATCTTGGATGATCTTATGCAATTGGGGAGGTGGTCAGGATCAGTGAACAACCCTCTCTACCACCCCCACACCCACCCCCCTAATTCAGGCAGAAAGTAACAGGTTCCATCTCAGGAGCAGATCTGAGAGAAAGTATCTCATCTGCCCCATTTGAGCAGAGGAACCATTCCTCACCTTCTTACTCCTGATCAGTTTGTGGTCCCTGAACTCTGTGAGTTGTGCGCGGAGAGTGAGATTGCTATTCACCAGGAAGGACTCACGACACCGATGGTAAAAATCCTGGAAGGACAAGCCTGAGGAAAGGTAGAGTGTTACAGGGACTCTGCTCCCACAGGTACCGTCAGCACATTAACTGAATGCTCCATCCTGCCCCCACAAACACAGTGAATACATTGACTGAACACTGAATATATCCAATATCGGAAACAATGCCCCACTGAAACAGCACTCCCCGAGCAGAGGACCATGGTCACAGCCAACAGACTGAGCCTCATGCTGGAAGCCCACAAGATTCATAGGGTTATACAACACAAAACAGGTCATTCAGCCCAATGTCCCTGCCAACCAATACACTATCTGAGCTAATCCCATTTGCCTATGTTTGGCCCATATCATTCCAAACCTTTACTATCCAAATCTGTTCAAAGATTATTTAAATGTTGTTACTGAACCTGCCACTACCACTTCCTCTGCCTGCTCATTCCATCCTCCATGTGTAAAGGTTGCCCCTGAGGTCCCCTCTAAACCTTTCCCTTCTCACTTTAAACCCATGTCATCTAATTTAAGACTCCCCTACCCCAAGGAAAAGACTGTGTCTACCTATGTCTTTCAATTATATAAATCTCTCTATTTATGAACTCCTGCACCAGCATGGTACCACTCTATGTGGTAAATTGTTTGGGTTAACCATCATTTAAAACGTACCATTTAAGAGTTGGGGCAAATATAAATGTTAAAGTGAGCAAGTTCAGTAGATAGGACAGGCAGGAAAGATATGATGGACTAAACTGCATTTATTTTAATGCAAGAAACCTGACTGGTAAGGCAGATGAACTCAGAGCATGGATAGGTACATGGGACTGGGATACTATAGCTATAACAGAAACACAATGGAAGGCGGGACAGGACTGGCAACTCAATGTCTAGGGTACACATGCGACAGGCATGATAGAGGTGGAGGTAAGAGAGGAGAGCTAATTAGAGAGAACATCATGGCAGTACTCGGAGAAAATATCTTCGAGGGTTTGTCTACGGGTGGAACTTCAAAACAAAGGGGAGGCTCACTCTGATGGGATTACATTATGGGCACCACAATAGTCAGCAGGACATAAAGGAACAAATACGTAGGAAGGTTATAAAGAACAGAAGAATAAAAGGATAGTAATAATATGACGATTTCAACTTCCCTCATATCTACTTTGGGCGGTCACGGTGGCAAAGCAGTAGAGTTGCTGCCTTACAGCGAATGCAGTGCCCGAGACCTGGGTTCGATCCCGACTACGGGTGCTGTCTGTACGGAGTTTGTACGTTCTCCCCATGATCTGCGTGGGTTTTCTCCGAGATCTTCGGTTTCCTCCCACACTCCAAAGACATGTAGGTTAATTGATTTGGTAAATGTAAAAATTGTCCCTAGTGGGTGTAGGATAGTGTTAATGTGCTGGGATCGTTGATCGGCGCGGTCCCGGTGGGCCGAAGGACCTGTTTCCATGCTGTATTTCTAAACTACACTGGGGCTGCCATGGTGCCATGGGGCAGAAATTGTTAAGTGTGTCCAGGAAGGTTTTCTCAAAGAGTACTACCAGAAAGGAGGCAACACCTGATATACTGTTGGTAAATAGGACAAGCAAAATAATCAGTGGGAAAGCATTTTGGGACCAGTGACCATAATTCTAAAATTTTATTTTCAAATAGTTATCGGGAAAGATAGGGCTGGTCCACAAATTAAAAGTCCTTAAATTGGGGCAAGGCAAATTTTGAAGGCATTAGCAAGGAATCTGCAAAAGTTGATTGGGAGAGGCTGTTTACGGTGAAGAGATGTCTGGCAAATGGGAGGCTTTTAAAAATGAGACAGGGAAAGTGTGGGGAGAACATATTTCTGTTAGTGGGAAGGGAAAGGCTGGCAGAATGAAGGAAATCAGTTAACTCTACCAAGAAGTATTGAATCACTGATCAGGAAAAAGGAGGAATGTGCCAAGTATAGGCAACTACGATCAAACAGACCCTTTGAGGAGTATAAGATGGAAGAGTACACTGAAAAGGGAAATTAGAAAGGCAAAAAGGGACACACAATAGCTTTGGCAGATAAGAGAAGGAAGACACAGGTAGACAATTATTGAAAAAAGCCTTCCTTCGTCAGGGCACCAAGTGCAGGAGTTAAGACAACATGTTGAACTTTACATGTCAATGCTGAGACCACACTGTGAGTAGTGTGTGCAGTTTTGGTTGCCCGGCTATAGGAAGGATGTTATTAAGCTGGAAAGGGTTCCGAGACAATTCAAGTCAAGTCAAGTCAATTTTATTTGTATAGCACATTTAAAAACAACCCACGTTGACCAAAGTGCTGTACATTTGATTAGGTACTAAGGGAAATTCAAGGGGGTATTACCAGGATTGAAGTATTTGAGTTATAAAGAGAAGCTGGATAGGCTGGGAACTTATTCACTGCTGCATGAGAAGTTGAGGGGTGACCTCAGAGGTTTATAAAACTATTGGCCTAGATTAAGTAGATAGTTGGAGTCTTTTTCAGACTTTTTCCAGACCTTGTCAGGGTAGAGTCATCTAAAACTGGAGGGCATAGATTTATGGGATCTGGAGGGCAACTTTTTCCACACAGAGGGTGCTGGAAATGTGGAACAAACTGCCAGAGGAAACTGTAGAGCTAGGTACAATTACAACGTTTAAAGATCATTTGGACAGATACATGGATAGAAAGAACAAGATTATTGTAATAAGAAGGAGGATTATTATCTGAATGGTGTCAGATTAGGAAAAGGGAAGGTGCAACAAGACCTGGGTGTCCTTGGACATCAGTCACTGAAAGTAAGCATGCAGGTACAGCAGCCAGTGAAGAAAGCAAATGGCATGTGGCCTTCATAGCGAGAGGATTTAAGTAAAGGAGCAAGGAGGTCCTACTGCAGTTGTACAGTCAAGTCAAGTTTATTTGTCACATGCACTTACACGATGTGCAGTGAAATGAAAATGGCAATGCCGAGCCCTGGTGAGACCGCACCTGGAGTATTGTGTGCAGTTTTGGTCTCCTAATTTGAGAAAGGACACTATTGCTATTGGGGGAGTGCAACGTAGGTTCACCAGGTTAATTCCCGGGATGGCGGGACTGACATATGATGAAGGAATGGGTCGACAAGACTTGTATTCACTAGAATTTAGAAGCATGAGAGGGAATTTCATAGAAACATATAAAATTCTTAAGGGATTGGACAGGCTAGATGCAGGAAAAATGTTCCCAATGTTGGGGGAGTCCAGAACCAGGGGTCACAGTTTAAGAAGAATGGGTAGGCCATTTAGGACTGAGACGAGGAAAAACCTTTTCACCCAGAGAGTTGTGAATCTGTGGAATTCTCTGCCACAGAAGGCAGTGGAGGCCAATTCACTGGCTGTTTTCAAGAGAGAGTTAGATTTAGCTCTTAAGGCTAAAGGAATCAAGGGATATGGGGAAAAAGCAGGAACGGGCTATTGTTTTTGGATGATCAGCCATGATCATATTGAATGGCGGTGCTGGCTCGAAGGGCATAATGGCCTACTCCTGCACCTGTTTTCTAAAGGGATCTGGACAAAAAACAGGCAAAAGTAACTAGCGCAGATAGACATCTGGGTTGGCATCGATGAATTGGAGTGGGTGCCTTTTTTCCATGCTGTCTAAGTCAATGACTATGATATATTCAAAATATATTTGAAATTTTTGATTCATCACAGAACCTGAAGCAGACTGTTGGTTCCGCTCCATCCAATTTCTCCACCCACATTCCACATAGTCCTTACCTGGGCAAGATGAGTTATCCCTGTTCTCTAACTGGAACCGAGCCAAAAGTTTAAATATCCCCCTGCATTAGTGGAGGAGAAAGAATATCAGTCCAAAGTCCAGCTCAGAACACCCTACCGGAGTCCAAAAATGACATTTGATACCAGGTTTTGGCTGAGTTCCACCCGCTCCCCCCCCCCCCCCCCCCACCCCCTACCGCCCCACCACCAACCCGAACATAACGTCCAGAGGTGAGTTCCCATTTTCACTAACCCAGCCCCACCAGAGTTCTCAACACCCAAAGAGAGCTCACTGTTTAACTTTAGGTATCCTGGACCCTTTAATCCCACAGAATCCCAATACTGTGGCAATACCTTGCGTTGGGAGTAAGGCTGCGCAGAACATGAGTCAATGAGCTCAAAGCCAAGGCTCCCGATTGTTGTACCAGCAGCGAGTTTTCATACGAGGTCTCCTCTGTGTAGGGCTTAAAAGTCGTCACCTCGCACCATAGCCAGTTAAAGAGACAGCTCCGTGTCTGATCCCACACTGTCAAACAGGAACTGTGTCACAGTCAGTCAAGAAGCATTTCTTCCCCAACCATTAAGAGACAAAAAGCAGCCTCACCAGCTGGAGGGCGAGCCCGTGACAAACAGACATACGGAGAGAATTTTTTTAAAAAACCCACAAGGAACAAGAGAGCAGTGCCTGGACCCCATCAGAACAGAAGTTGCCCCAGAGGACCACAATTCAGAGAGCATCTCCAGTGGATCTCACCACGATTACATAGCAGTAAACATCAGCTCCATCACCACTGTGATCAAAGTTAGCAACACTCACTCAAAGGGGCATTCAGGTGATCGATCGAGGCAAGGAGGTGGATGCCAGGGATTGCAGCGAGTTGGCTTAATATCTGCTGGTTCCGGTCCCCATGTAACATCTGCCCATCGATGTTATGGATTAGAAGGTAAAGATCCAATATGGGATCTGAGCAAAAGAAACAGACAGTAGTATTCAAAATACAGACAACCCCACCAAATGCCAACACCCTCCCTCCATCACATATTAGCTGTCCTCCCATGAGATGTTCACATCGTCATCCTTTCTCCACTCAATGTGCCCACATCACACCCGTCCCATGTCTCTACTCATGACAGAGCTGTGACATAAACAGTGATAGACACAAAAAGCTGGAGTAACTCAGTGGGACAGGCAGCATCTCTGGAGAGAAGGAAAAGGTGACGTTTTGGGTCGAAACCCTTCCTCAGACTGGTTAGTGATAAGGGAAACAAGAGATATTGGCGGTGCTGTGGAGAGATAAAGACCAATGAATGAAAGATATGCAAAAAAGAAACAATGATAAAACAAACAGGCCATTGTTAGCTGTTTGTAGGGTGAAAATGAGAAGCTAGTGCGACTTGGGTGGGGGAAGGATAGAGAGAGAGGGAATGCCGGGGCTACCTGAAGTGAGAGAAATCGATATTCATACCACTGGGCTGTAAGCTGCTCAAGCGAAGTATAAGATGCTGCTCCAGCTTTTTGTGTCTATCTTCGGTTTAAACCAGCACCAGCAGTTCCTTCTTACACATAAACAGTGATACTCACTATCTTTAAATGACCTGACAATGAAGCCAAGTTGATCCATGGGATTCCGGAAGCTTCCCTCATGTAGCAAAATCTCTTCTGTGATTGAGTTAAGAATCTGTAACATAATAATTGTTCAATTAGACAGAAATGTTACCCCAACCACTCCACCTTGCACAGTCCAACCTCAATCCCAGTCAGTGCACAGGCAATGAAGTTGGTGTCATTTGTTCAGAGCTTGTCATCAGGACAAAGGTAAGCAGGCAGAGCAGGACTTCACACCTGCCTGAGACTTGTCCTGAGCACAGAACCATGTGCAACCTGTGCCCTTTGCCTATAAATTGCAGGAGACTTAAAACTATTATTGACAATTACTCACAGACTTAAGAGTGATACTTGGGAAGAATCCATTCACCACCAAGTGGACAGCATCTTCCAGCATCTGACAGCGGAACTTTTCCAGCAATTCCCTCTTGGAGCCGAGTCCATACAATAGAATGCTGAACCCCAACCTCGAGAAAGAAAGAAGTCAGTCCTGAGTTACTGAGAACTGGTTATGAATTCCTCGTGTTTAAATGGATCACCTCCTATACAGAGGGCCTAATTTGGTACCAAACTGTAATATTTTCTGCACTGAGGGCTTCGCCCTTTAGTCCAGAGTCCATGTTGACCATCAACCACCCATTTATACAAATCCTTCATGAATCCCATTTTATTCTCCTCATATTTCTATCAACCACCCCAAGATTACATCACTCTCCAACACGTTGCAAATAATTTACAGTGGCGAATTAACCTACCACCTGCACATCTTTGTAACGCAAAAGGAAACCAAAACACTTGGATGAACTCCGCACAGTCACAGAAAATGTGCAAACCCCACACACATACACCGATGAGCCGAAACAATATGACCACCTGCCTAATATGCTGTTGTTCCTCCGTGTGCTGCCAAAATAGTGCCGACCCGCCGAGGCATGGACTCTACAAGACCCCTGAAGGTGTCCTGTGGTATCTGGCACCAAAACATTAGCAGCAGATCCTTCAAGTCCTGTAAGTTGCGAGGTGGAGCCGCCGTGGATCGGACTTGTCGATTCAGCACATCCCACCGATGCTCAATCGGATTGAGATCTGGAGAATTTGGAGGCCAGGGCAGCACCGTGGACACTTCATCATGTTCCTCAAATCATTCCCGAACAATGTGTAAAGTGTGGCAGGGCGCTTTATCCTGCTGAAAGAGGCCACTGCCATCAGGGAATACCATTGCCATGAAGGGGTGTACCTGGTCTGCAACGATGTTTAGGTAGGTGATACGCGTCAAATTGACGTCCACGTGAATGGTCGGACCTATGGTTTCCCAGCAGAACATTGCCCAGAGCATCACACTCCCTCCACCGGCTTGTCGTCTTCCCACAGTGCATCCTGGTGCCATCACTGACCTCGTGCATCGATGAGCCTTGGGCGCCCAACACCCTGTCGCAGGTTTGTCCCTCTCAGACCAATGTCGGTAGGTACTCACCACTGCTGACCGGGAGCACCCCACAACCCTTACCGTTTCGGAGATGCTCTGACCCAGTCGTCTGGCCATAACAATTTGGCCCTTGTCAAAGTCGCTCAGGTCTTTACTCCTGCCCATTTCTCCTGCATCCAACACATAAACTTCAAGAACTGACTGTTCACTTGCTGCCTAATATATCCCACCCCTTGACAGGTGCCACTGTAACAAGATATTCAATGTTATTCACTTCACCTGTCAGTGGTCATAATGTTTTGGCTCATTGGTGTAGGCCCCCCCCCCCCCCCCCAGGTCTGGATAAATCCGGGTCTCCAGGGCTGCAAGGCAGTGCCTCCACTAGCTGCGCCACTGTGCCACTTGCGACCATTACAAACATCACATGGTGTCTTCCACATTTCCACCGTCAATGCACCCTGCCCAGAAATATTCTGGACTATACTCACTGTGTTTGTAGCATCCATTTGCGAAAGAGCTTTTTGTGTCCCTTGTTCAGCTGCCTGACCTCAGCTGAGAAAGGCAAGCTATCATCACTCAGCAATCTCATCAAGGTCTCCTACAATGGGATGAGAACATACGGTCACCTTCCAGACTGTGGCAGTCCTGGCCATGCACAGTGTTGCAGTGCTAATTGTTTAGGTGCCGGAGCTGTCACTGGTGCCGGAGCGATCGCTGTTAAATTCCCCGTTGTTTATTTTTTATTTTTTTACAAAGATGCCGGAGCGGCGCTCCAGTGAGCTCCGGCAGCACTGCACCCCTGGCCATGCAGTTATTTATTAGTTCCTTGCATTTGAATAACAGACCAATACAAGACATACCTGGTCCAGCTTTGGGGTCCGAAGCTTCTGCAAGGTGCGATCAGAAGTCAGAACTTTTGAACTACTGTGAGCTTCAAAGTACAGCTCAACAACACTTGGCTTGAAGAAAAAAAAGAGAAACATCAGTGGGACATCAGAAACTTGTGCCAAGCCAGAAACTGAGTGAATCACTTTTTAGCTGTTTCACTCTCACCTTCAAATCATAAGAATGTAAATTCAAATCTCACTCCAGAGTTGGTCACATGAACAGGCCCTACAGCCCAACTTGTCCATGCCAGCTAAGATGCTCATCTGTGCCAAACCCATTTGCTTGCATTTGAACCATTTCCCTTTAAATCCTTCCTATTCATGTACATGTTCAAATATATTTTAAATGTTATTGTACCCACCTCAACCACTTCCTCTGGCAGCTTGTTTCATGTACTTGTCACTCTCTGTGTGATAAAGTTGCCCCTCAGGTTCCTACTAAATCTTTCCCCTTTTACCATAAACCTTTGCCTTTTAGCTTTTGTTTCCCCAACCCTGAGAAAAAGACCTCATGATTTTATACACCCCAATAAGATCACTCACAGTCTCCTATGTTCAAGGAATAAAGTTCCACCTAGCCCAACCTTTTCCATAACTCATCAAGGAGCAAGCTGAAACAAGTGCTTGGTTGGAGGTTTGGATAGTTTCCTGTCCCAGAAATGAATTTGCCTCTGGACCGGTTCACCCTCAACCCTGGGTAATTGAGCAAGCTGACTGGCCTGGGCCTACCTGAAGAGGTTTTGTGGATTTCTTGCCGGGAGTTGGAGCCAGACTTGACGCGTGACTGGTGTCTTTTCCTGTGGAGTTATCCCCTTCCTCCTCGGAGTCAGAAGATGAGTAATCACTCTCACTGCTGAGGCCAGGCAAGTCTGGTTCAAACAAATTCACAGCTTCAGTCAGGTTAAGAGAACTGGTCCCACCTACACATGTTACCTCCCT
Organism: Rhinoraja longicauda; assembly: GCF_053455715.1. Taxonomy (NCBI): domain Eukaryota; kingdom Metazoa; phylum Chordata; class Chondrichthyes; order Rajiformes; family Arhynchobatidae; genus Rhinoraja; species Rhinoraja longicauda. The sequence goes on from NC_135960.1 coordinate 32,095,181, forward strand.
CTGCCTCGTGTCCTCCCTCTTCCTCATTCCAAACACTTCCCTATAAAATGTCAGACCGCTAATGACATCCAATTCCTTGATTGCCCACACATTCCATATCAGTACCTTGCCCTCCCTACCACAGACCGATTGACAACCAAGCCCCCACCGCCACACCTATTAGAACAAGAATGGCTGCACTCCTGACTTACAGCTCCCAAATGGGACTGAACAGCTATACCACACTAAACACCTACCTTCCCAACCAAAATATTGGCTGCATAGCACCTACATCTTCAGAAAGCTGGCCAGACAACCCTTCCCCTCCCTCAGCACACTACCTGTTAAGCTGTTCCCAGTACATTACCCACCACCAGCATACATTTATTAAATAATGTTTGATCACTCTGATACCAATTAAATGTTTCAACCCAAAGACTCAGCCACTAAACCCCTACAGACTCACCAGCCAGCCTTTTCCTCAGCCTGTAAGGGGTAGTGGACGTAAACTTCCTCTTGCTCTGCAGGACAAAAGCATCTGTTCAGAAGGTACAGCAGATCAACCTTCAACGCATCTTTAATCAGTGACCTGGATTCAATTCTATACCGCCAGCACGGAGTTTGCACGTTCGCCCTTTGACTCCAGGAGTTTCTCCCAAGTGTCATGGTTTCCTGCCAATGTCTCAATGTGTTGGTTGGAAGGTTAATTAGATAATGTAATTTAAGGTAGATGGGTAGAAGGAGAATTCAGGGTGGTGTTGTTGAGCATGAAATAGAGGATAAGAGGGGAATAAGTAGAGAAATGAGATTGCTCTAAGAGTTGGCAGACTTAATGGCCCAAATGACATATTCCTTTGTTGTATGAATAAAAGCACCAGTTGACGACTCTCCACTCCATTCTTACCTTTGAGGGTGTCTTGGTTTGGATCAATATTCCTGAGAAAACAAAAACAAACTCTTAACCTCCACAAACTAATTGACCGTGACACGAAAACATGCAGGCTATGTGGTCCAAGCTACAAGTCAGACAGTTCTGAAGCACTTGATTTCAGCTGGAAGAACAGTATGAACTAAAACCAGTGTTTGGGCACTGATTTAAAGTGAAAGAAAAAACCCAGATCGAGAGCAGAGATTTGCACGGCACAGAAATGGCCCATTGGCCCACCACAATCATGCCAACCTTTTCACCCATCGACACTAATCCCATTTGCCTACATTTAGACCTTATCTAACACTATCTTTGTCATTTAAGTTTCTGTTTAAATGCTTTTTAAACAGTGACTGTATCTGATCCCACCATGTCCTTTGGCAGCACCATCCAGATATCAACCATTCGCTGTTGTCTGATCAGCAGCTTGTGACATGGAAAGGGAGGTACAGTGATGAGGGACCAGGATGGAAGAGTGGGGGAAATAAAGACAAAATAAAACAAGATTTAAATAATACTTTTCACAAACGCAGGACATTACAGAGCTGTTTAAAGATGGTTAAGTAGTTTTGAAGTGGAGTCAATGTTGTAGGAAATAAGTAATTTGTATAAAATAAGCTCCCACAACAGATATGCAACGACTCCTGGGTTACGGGGTGACCCAAGGTACCACTTTATACAAATTCTCCGATGCATTTTGAAATCCTTGTTCAAAATGACAATAATACATTTTGTGGCATTCATTAATAACTGGATACATTACATATTTCATTAGATCAATTATGGGTAGTATTAAGGTAAATATTCAATGAAATGAATGAATTATAACATGTTGAGTGGGACAATATGGACTACTTTAGAAAATGGATGTTTGACTTATGGAAAATAAAAATCGGCTGGCAGACGGACCGTTGCGTAAGTCGGGGATTGTCATCATCAGCGTCAGTGATGTTGATTGATAGATAAGTACTAACCAGAGCACCGGAGCTCCTCTCTCTCCTTCAGAATAATGACATCCAACCTGATTATGCCCACCTAAATGTCAATGCAGGACCTTGGTATAAAATCTCATCCAAAAGACATTTATGATTCAAATTCTTTTAGGACTCACCACAATGCCCATGTTTATTTGCTGTTGGTGGGCTGTTGGTCGCATCGAATGTTACATTTTTCCCAGGTGTGTGAGCAAGTTCAGAGGCTGAAATTGCAAACAAAATGAATGAGCATATCAAATGATAAACTGTTTCATCCTCACCTAACCTCCGATGTTGGGAATTTTCCTTCTTATTGATGATACAAAGGTTCACCTTTACACATTACTGTGTGTCAGAACATTTGCTGCCAGGATCAGAAGCTAGGAATACTACAGGTTAATTATCTAAAATCAAGAGTGAATTTGCTGACATTGGTAATTGAGTTCACAGCTCTCAACGACATAATCCAAGCGCCTCAACATCACAGCACCAAGCTTGGACCGCTGTACTCACCTTTCTTTGCCATTTTGTTGCCCCTTTTGATGCTTTGAAAGGTAAAAACATCACCACCTGCTGCCGAGACTGCATCACTGGAGGCTCCTGGGTGGTCTGCAAACACAAAGGCTTGGCTCACATCTTCAAACTGTACCTCCCTCATTCAGATTCCCAGAAAACCAAAACCTCCATAATGAAAAAACAAGTACTGTCACTGACTGTGCAGCCGCTCGGATGGGTCTTTACATTTCCCAATGTTCGTAACTGATAGCAAAGATTTCTGCTCGATAACCTCATGGGTTGCACAGTGGTAGGACTGCTGCTTCACAGCGCCAGATTTGATCCTGACTACGGGTTTGTACGGGTTTGTTGAGTTTGTACATTCTCCCTGTGACCATATGGGTTTTCTCCGGGTGTTCCGGTTTCCTCCCACATCTCAAAGACGTGCAGGTTTATATTAATTGGCTTCTGTAAATTGCCCCTTGTGCGTTGGATGCAAAAGTGGGATAACATGGAACTAGTGTGCGGGTGATCAGTGGTTGGCACGGACTCGGTGGGCCACAGGGGCTGTCCCACACTGGATCTCTACACTAAACTTATATTGGGGGAAGAGTACCCCTGTAGTTAGATAGGGCACTATTTATTGCATGGAATAATTTTACCCTTCTTGGAGACCCATTTTCACAGTGTATTTCCAGAGGTCACAGATACAACCCTTGACCACCTCCCATCGCTCTCAACCTATCCCCATTGTGTCTATTGTAACCTCCTGGCTCTCGGTTGGTCTTATTCCAATAAATTTATAACACCCAGAAACAATGCGCCAAAGTCTCCACCCTGCAGTGTATGCAGCACCTGTGCTATCTACTCCAAGGGCTTCAATGTATTCATGTTCATTGAACATCTCTGGACTCTCCCCATCTGCCTGTGTCTCTGTCCGCTGCCTGGAAGTTGCCTTCGCCTTTGCAAATACCCGTGACACATTGTTCTGCAGCTTAGAATCTGAAAATCAAAATAAGAAACATATTAATGGCAAGTGGTGTATAGTCCTCTTGTGATGATGGAGTACAATGATTCAAGGGGTAAACAGTTGCCATTTTGACCCTTGCTGACTAACCACCCACTTGCCCTCACTCATGTACCTCCAGTCAATTCTTTTCTAATCCCCTCACCACCACAAATCTTTGGCAATTCTCCAAAGCAACACCATGATACCAGATCTACCATGAACTCAGTCCCATGACTCCAGACACATTTTACCCACTACTAGAAGTTTTACTTGTGAGAGCAGAGGAAAGAGACCTGCCAAATAATAGCAGCAACCCCTAGCCTTATCCCCCTGCAATCTAAGCGAGGGTGTTCCCTGCTCCAACTCCCTCAATACCTCAAAGATGTGTGCTTCAGGGATCGTTGCTGGCCCATTGCTGTTTGTAATTTATATCTAGGAGTCATAGAGTGATACAATGTGGAAACTCACTCACACCGCCAACAATGCCCCACTTGCCTGCGCTTGGTCCATATCCCTCCAAACCTATCCTACCCATGTACCTGTCTAACTGTTTCTTAAACAATGGGATAGTCACAGCCTCAACTACCTCCTCTGGCAACTTGTTCCATACACCCACCACCCTTTGTGTGAAAACATTACCCCTCGGATTCCTATTAAATCTTTTCCCATTCACCTTGAACCTATGTCCTCCGGTCCTCGATTCCCCTACTCTGGGCAAAAGACTCTGTGCATCTACCTGATCTATTTCTCTCATGATTTTGTATGCTTCTATAAGATCTCCCCTCATCCTCCTGTGCTCCATGGAATAGAGACCCAGCCTACTCAACCTCTCCCTATAGCTCACACCCTCTAGTCCTGGCATCATCCTTGTAAATCTTTTCTGAACCCTTTCAAACTTGACAATATCTTTCCTATAACATGGTGCCCAGAACTGAACACAATATTCTTAATGCAGTCTCATCAACATCTTATACATTTTGTAGGATTATAGGATTTTGATGTGAATCTAGAAGGCATGATTAGCAAGTTTCCAGATGACACTAAAGTGATTGGTATCATAGAGAGTGAAGATGGTTATCAAAAATTAGAGCAGGATCTTAGTCAGTTGGGCAAGTGGGCTGAAGAATGGTTGTTGCAGTTTAATGCTGATAGGTGCGAGTGCTGCATTTTGGGAAGTCAAATCAGGACAGGGCATCCACACAGTGGAGGGCAGGGCTCTGGGGAGTGTTGTAGAGCAGAGGGATCTAGGAGTGCAGGTACATAGTTACTTGAAAGTGGCATCACAGGTAGATAGGACGGCCAAGAAGGCTTTCGGTACATAGCCTTCTTCACTCAAGCTGTTGAGTATATCGCTTGGGCAGCTTGCACCCCAGCGGTATGAACATTTACTTTAATTTCAAGTAACCCTTGCTTTCCCTCTCTCTCCATCCCACCTCCTTCCCAGTTCCCTGACCAGTCTTACTGTCTCCGACTACATTTTATCTCTGTTTGCTGTGTTGTTGCCTTCTCCCAGCTAACAATAATCTATTCTACATTTTCCTTCATCTCCATTCCCTTTGTCTTGTTTTCCATCTTACATTTCCTTATCTATGTATCTCTCTGTCCCGACATCAATCTGAAGAAAGGTCTCGATCCGAAATGTCATCCATTCCTCTCCAGAAATACTGCCTGTCCCGCTGAGTTATTCCAGCATTTTGTGTCTGTGTTGAGTTTAGAAGTTGGGATGTTATGTTTCAGTTGTTCAAAATGTTGGCGAAGTATTGTGTTCAGTTTTGGTCACCCTACTATTCGAAGGATGTTGGTAAGCTGGAAAGACTGCAGAGAAGATTTACAAGGATGTTGTTAGGACCTGAGGGACTGAGGCATTGGGAGAGGTTGGGTAGTTTAGAACTATATTCCTTGGAGCGCAGAAGAATGACGGTGATCTTAAAGCAGTCTACAAGATCATGAGGTGGATAGAGTAGATGCAGAGTTTTTAAAAATCCAGAGATGGGGAAATCAAGAACCAAGGACATAGCTTTAAGGTAAGAGGCGAAAAGGTAATAGGAACCTGACAGGCAACTTTTTCCACACAGAGGGTGCTGAGGAGGCATTTGAGTAGTTACTATAATAACACTTGAAAGACATTTAGGCAGGTACAAGCTTAGGAAAGGTTAGAGGGATATAGACCAAAAGCAGGTAGGTAGGTAGGACTAGTGTAGATGGTGGCATCATGGTCGGCATGGGCAAGTTGGGCAGAATGGCTTATTGTTTTATTGTTATGTTGTATGACTATGTGCTGCTAGTGTCATGTCAGCGGTGACATGCCCCAGCCCTGCCTGACTTTCTGGTCCCTCACAGATGTTGCCCAGCCTTTGCTCTGGCATCACCCTCGAGACTCGGAGATGTGCCGCAAACCAGCTCCACACCACGCCGCCGTCCCCAGGTCTGGCCCCTCTCACCGCCTCGCCCGGCGCTCTCCCTCTCCCCGCCTCGCTCCCGCTCACCCGGCGCTCTCTCCGAGATGTGCCCCAACACGTCACCGTCGCTGACGAAGCGCAGCTCGCGGGGCCGCAAACTCGGCGCCGCCATCGCGGGGCAAAGGGCAGCGGCGACCAATCACCGGCGCTCAGCCTCTGAGCCAATCAGGGAACGGCAGGTGCAGCCAATCACAGCCAGGAAGGCGAGAGACCGAGGAACGGAGATGCGGGGGCCGGAGATGGAGGGATGGAGATGTGGGGGCCGGAGATGCGGGGAAGGGGACGGAGATGCGGGGGCCGGAGGGATGGAGATGCAGGGTAGAGGCACAGGCAGAGATGAAGATACGGGGCAGAGAGATGGAGATACAGGGCAGGGTAGGGGCAGAGATGGAGATACAGGGCAGGGTAGGGGCAGAAGGATGGAGATATGGGGCAGGGTAGGGGCAGAGATGGAGATACGGGGCAGGGAAGGGGCACAGGCGGAGATAGAGATACACGGTAGGTGGAGTGGTTTGGCAGATGAGGGAATGAAAGTTGGAGATAGTGGCAAAGACTGGGTGGTGATAGGTGGAGACATCAAAGAGCTGTAGATGATGGAATCGAATAGGAAAATTGAGGCAAGGAAAGGCTGAGCCCCTTACCCATAAGATTACATAATCTGCAGCCCTTTGCTGCCACCACACTAACACTGGTTGAGAAGAGACCGGATAGAAGTATATAAAATTATGAGAGGTATAGATTGGCTAGACAGTCAGAACCCAGGGTGGTAATGTTACCAAGCAGGGGGCACCATTTTATGGTGAGAGGGGAAATGTTTAAAGGAGATTTTAAAAGGATGATGGGTGCCTGGGTCATGTTGCCAATGGTGATGGTGAGGGCAGCTACAATAGTGTTTTTTTAAATAAGCACATGCAGGCAGTGGAGATTGGCATAACTTGGCATCATGTTCTGCAAATTGTGAACCAAAGGGCCTGTTCTTGTTGTACCTTTCCACGTTCTAAATGATAGTATTGTAGAACAGGCAGCTTGTGGTACGTATATAATTCTATGAAAAGAAGGAATGGATGTCATTTCGGGTCTCGAACCGAAGCGTCACCGATTCCTTCTCTCCAGAGATGATGCTTGTCCCACGGAGTTAACCAGCATTTTGTGTTTAAACCAGCATCTGTAGTTCCTTCCTACACATATAGTTCTATTAAAGTGGCAACATAAGTAGACAGGGTGAGGAAGGCGGCATTTGGCACAATGGCCTTCATCAGTCATTTAGTACTAGAGTGGGGACATCATGTTATCGTTGGTCAAGATGTTGCTAAGGCCATATTTGGTGTACAGTGCACAGTTCTGGTTCTCCTGGTGTAGGAAGGATGCCATTAAACTGGAAAGAGTGCAAAATAGATGTATGATAATGTTACCAGGTCTGGAGGGTTTGAGTTATAAGGAGAGGTTGACTAGACTAGCACCTTGAGTTAGTTGCTTGGGATAAGCTGCCAAAGGAAAGTGGTTGAGGCAAGTACAATTAGGACACTAAGAGACGCTTGGACAGGCACAGTGCCCTCCATAATGTTTGGGACAAAGACCCATTTATTTATTTGCCTCTGTACCCCACAATTTGAGATTTGTAATAGAATAAAAATCACATGGTTAAAGTGCATATTCTCAGATTTTATTTAAGGTTTTTTTCCCTACATTTTGGTTTCACCATGTAGAAAGTACAGCTGTGTTTATACATAGTCCCCCCCCCCCCCCCCATTTCAGGCCACCATAATGTTTGGGACACATGGCTTCACAGGTGTTTGTAATTGCTCAGGTGTGTTTAAATGCCCCCTTAATGCAGGTATAAGAGAACTCACAGCACCTAGTCTTTCCATCACCTTTGGAAACTCCTTTTGCTGTTGTGCCAATGAAAGTCAAAGAAGCCATTATGAGAATGAGAAACAAGATGAAAACTGTTAGACATCAGCCAAACCTTAGGCTTACCAAAATCAACTGTTTGGAACATCATTAAGAAGAGAGCACTGGTGAGCTTACTTATCGCAAAGGGACTGGAAGGCCAAGGAAGACCTCCACAGTTAATGACAGAAGAATTCTCTCTAAAATAAAGAAAAATCCCCAAACACCTGTCTGACAGATCCGAAACACTCTTCAGGAGTGGATTTGTCAATGACCACTGTCCACAGAAGACGTCATGAAAAGAAATACAGAGGCTACACTGCAAGATGTAAACCACTGGTTAGCCGCAAAAATAGGATGGCCAGGTTAGTTTGCAAAGTACTTAAAAGAGCAACCACAATTCTGGAAAAGGTCTTGTGGACAGATGAGATGAAGCTGAACTTATATCAGTGATGTCAAGAGCAAAGTATGGAGGAGAGAAGGAACTACCCAAGATCCAAAGCATACCACCTCATCTGTGAAGCACGGTGGTGATGATGTTATGGCCTGGGCATGTATGGCTGCTGAAGATACTGGGTCACTTATCTTCATTGATGATACAACTGCTGATGGTAGTAGCATAATGAATTCTGAAGTGTACCGACACATCCTATCTGCTCGGGTTCAAACAAATGCCTCAAAACCCATTGGCTGGCAGTTCGCTCTACAGCAAGGCAATGATCCCAAACATACTACTAAAGCAACAAAGGAGTTTTTCCAAGCTAAAAAAATGGTTAATTCTTGAGTTGGAAAGTCAATCACCCGATCTGAACCCAATTGAGCATGCCTTTTAAATGCTGAAGAGAAAACTGAAGAGGACTAGCAAAACAAGCATAAGGTAAAGATGGCTGCAAAACAGGCCTGGCAGTGCATAATCAGAGAAGACACCCAGCAACTGGCGATGTCCATGAATCGCAGACTTCAAGCAGTCATTGCATGCAAAGAATATGCAACAAAATACTAAACATGACCTCTTTCATTTACATGACATTGCTGCGTCCCAAACATTATGGTGCCCTGAAATTGGGGGACTATGTATAAACACTGCTGTAATTTCTACATGGTGAAACCAAAATGTATAAAAATGGCTTTTATTAAAATCTGACAATGTGCACTTTAACCACATGTGATTTTTTCTATTACAAATCTCAAATTGTGGAGTACAGAGGCAAATAAATAAATGATGCGTCTTTGTCCCAAACATTATGGAGGGCACTGTACATGATAACAAAAGGTTGAGCGATATGGGCCAAATGCAGAAAGGTGAGACCAGCTCAGTTGGCCACTTGGTTCGCAAGGGGTTAAAGGCCTGTTTCCTTGCTGTGGTTCTATAATTCCTCTCCACTCACTGGTGCCTGGTCTTGCAATGAGAACTGGAATGTGATATTTCTCGAGTGTGACAATCTGCATTTCATGACGTTATTTCCCTCCATTTGTTGTTACATTAATCACCCATCACTCTTTCAGCTGTGTCACATACTGTTTTGGACCTTGTGCAGCCAGACTACTCATGCAACAAGATAAATCATAGCTCTGCTTTTTGATTAATTTTGCATGGAACATTGCCACAAGAGCACATGCTTCATCTTTAGTCCCCTACAATTTTGTTTGATGGACTTCCTGCTCGGTGTTGAACTGGCACTATCTTCACCCTGCAGCATTCTAGCACACTGCTGTGGGTGAAGCATCATAAGTAGGCAAGAGGCATCAACATCCTTCATAGGATGATCAATAGAAAAACTGCAGTTTTCATCATCTGTCAGCTCCTGGCAAAGGTAGGTATGAGGCTATTCTGAGTAGTTGCAAAGAACAGATTCAGCTGGCGGCACATCAGTCTGGCAGCAACATGCAGCTAATGCCCAACCTTGTTATTAGTCCTGGTGGGCCAAGGCACAGGGAATGTTCTTTCACGAAAGTACTCTTCAACCTCCAGCATCCACACATGCGGCCAACATTCCTGCCACTTGTGCCACATTTTGGATACACTCAGATGTATTCCACACACATTGGAACTTGGCCAAGTAATCCATAACTCTACCCTTCCTGCTGAACCAAAAAACAATGAGTAGGACTGGAGAGTGACACATGGATCACAGGTGGCATTCGAATGACTGAATGTACAAGAGCTGTCACCTATACTCATCTCAATATTGATGGATTAGGCAGAAAAAGGCAGAAGACACGATTTAACAAAAAAGATACAGAAATGCAGAGTAAGTCTACCATCCAGAAACAGCACAGTATTTATTCCAGGAAATGAGTTTACAGATAATTTCTCTGCATTGCAGATGGATCTGAATGTTTATACATCTGTATTTACACATTTAAAATCTTTAATCTGACAAGTATTTACAATATCACATTCACATCTTGCATTAACAGTATAGCTCATTTTTAATTTAAAAAAAGATTTTTGTTCAAAGAATGACAGATATACATGCACCAATCCAAACGGCAACACTCGAATTTCCATTAGATTCTACTTTTGCTATTATTATCCCATCAAAGTACAGTTCCCAGTCCCTTGAGAATTTCTCAGGAACACGGGAGCATTTTAGTCATGACTTACTCTCCAGTTTTCAGTAGACTATGAGCTTAACCCAGCTGGGAGGAATGAGAAACATTCCTCTCCCATACGTAGCCTCCAGCTAAAGTCAGATCCACGCTGGTCAGATCAACCTCACTGGACATATTATCACTGCAGCTGAACATTCTTTGGGCAAAATAAATACTTCTATTAATATCTGTTCACAAGCACCAAGACGGAAGACCAAACAAACACAGCATTAAATTTATAGAGAATGGGTTGATTCCTACAGGTCCATCAGCTCTATAAACGGGGAGAGCTGACACTGCCCTATTTCCAGACAGAATAAACCCAAATTCATTACCTGTGTTGCTCAATCAACCCGTCGCTGTAACTCCGATAACCTCTTCAAGACCAACTGACTGAGCCCTGGATAATTCAGATCACTTGGCTAATTACCTTGGTCCCTTGCGAAACAAAGTTGAAACGTAAAAAAGGTTGCTCGATCCCAGGCCATCAAGCAACCAACCCATGGCGGAATGCAAAAATCAAAGTGCAAAACAAAATCATTTGATTGATACCTCAATATCAGTTATAGCTAGACAATGCATACCAAGAATTGATCCAATAGTACTCGAGAAGGCCAGGCAGCAGCCCAATCAAATCCAAGTTTACCTCTAAAACATTGACCTGAGGCAGAGATTCCGCCACACCTGTCCAGATACTGTGGTCTCCAAATTGGAAGCAGGTGCTCAGGAAACTCTCCTTGGCCAGACAAATTGGCCTGGCAGTGTACTGGTTGGGAGAGGCAGTGAGGTTTTACATTCCAAGGATCCCAAACATTCCTTTACCAGGAGAATGGAGTACAGATTCTAGAGCGTGCTTGCAAGGAAAGGCTAATTTTGGGCCACGGAGCAAAACTATGTTACTTCTTAGGTTGAGAGTTGCTGCATGATTGGTAGCCGACTAGTACTTATAACATATTACAGCGCGCTGGACATCCTGCGGGCAGGTTACAAACATAAGACACCCAGGAATGTACAAAAGTCACCAAAGGCTTACACAAAAATCTGATCAATGTTTCCTCCCACGGTTTCTAAAAACAGAAATCCGAACATAACCCAAAAGCATTATGATCCCAGGAAACCCCATTCCTGTTCTTTCCAAGGTTGGATTAAAATAGAAAACGGGTTTTCAGGTACCAGCTGTCACTGCGGCTTTTTCAAAAAAAAGTATCAAGGAAGTGGAGTGATATTCATGAGAGATGATCAAGCAACTTAAAGTATCAAGACCTCCAGAAAGAAAGAAAAACCCCATTTTATCTCGATAAGAATCAGCTCCAAGCTCATAACAATGACTCATGTTATTACCATAGGCCCAGGCTTGACATGCTGAATACGGAGCCAGCTCCCTCAACATCATTCAAGAACCCTTGGGCTTTAGTGCAGATATCCATGCACATTTGTGACAACTATTCATCAGGAACCATCCATGGTACATGACACATGGATCTATAGGTAGAAACAGACAGTCAAATGCGCGTACAGGCATACAAATCCTTACAAGGTTAAGAGTGAGAGATCCGTAACCAGTGCTGGAAGTGTGCACAAAAGTGGGCACACCCCCACAAAAGGTTCTGACAGTTACACATCCAATTATGCAAGAAATAGCTATTGGAGAATGATATGCTCCAGGGACCAGTGACCCTGGGCATCTGAGCCACAGAGGGTTAAATACCAATATATATTTTTTAATCTGAATGAAGAGGAGGGAACATTTATGTTGTTGTTTTACAAGTACCAAATGGGCCAGTCTTTGCTTAATATTCAACATCTCATTGCAGTTTAGATTGTGCCTGTGCGTACTATAGTGCAGTTTCACTTCAACTATCAGTGCATCGCTAACCCATTGTGAGACATACTAGTGGGGGATGGGGAGAAATGAGAAACTACTACCCTTTATGGTTTAAACATCTCTTGGCTGTACACAGTTAAGCATTCCAATTAAATATAGATTGGATGCTGCGCAAGGAGACAGGTTTTCAAATTTAAATTTTTTTTTGTCAAAAGGTGAAGCTTAGTGAAGTGGGTTTGGTCACCTCAGCAACCTGTGGTCAGTGCTTTGTAGCTGCTATGTGTTCACGGGGTTCTCCAATAGCTTTATGAAAATGTTCTTTCAGTGACATTGCCCGTTAGCGACGATATAAACTTTGTTCTTTTCTTGAATGATGTATTCAGGTAAGGGCAAGCAAAAGAACATTTGGGCCTTTCTGAAGGCAGCATAGTGCATTCTGAAGAAATAGGCCAGTCTGTGGGAGAGATGGTCAGTGTCAGGCTGTACAAATTGAAAGACAGCGCTGGGCACATCGAGAATCGCCTGCCGTGGAAGGTCAGATAGAAATGGACAAGTTCCAGTACTCAGTCAAGACTGGTACCAATGGATTGCACATCACCCGAAGATGAGGTAGGGAACAGACTGCACGTGGGGACATACGTCACACCACAGCCCGCTTCCTACAGACTCCTTTATTGCTCTTCCAGTACAAAATAGTTTATTTATTCTGCACAGTATCATCACTTGGAATAAAATAGAGCTGAAAGTCAGGGAGGGGTGATAGGTTTTGGGAGGGAATTGGGCAAAGGATAAGAGGACAAAAAAGAATGGAGTTTAAAAAGGATTCCCAGGCATTATTGATTGGATAAGGAAGGCAGTGCCTGCCTACACCTGGGAAATGAGCTGCATGTTAAAGCTGGGCGACCTGGACTGTTTGGTGAGAGGGGCTCCAGGGGGGAGCAGATCCTTGGCCTCATTGCCTCGACCCAGCCTCTCCTCCTGGAGACTGATGGTCGAGAACCTGTTGGCATTACTGACGGCCAGATTGGAGCCTCCCTCCAAGGCCTGGCTCCCGTTAACCCGATCAAAGGATTTGGTGGAGGAGGTGCTGGCCGTCCGCACCAGGCCAACAGATCCTGCCTTAGACACCGGCGTACCACTCGCCGCCAGGAGGTGCTTCTTCACTGTTGTCAACTCCATGGCATCAGCAGCATAGCGGGCTGCTGGGAGCCTGCGGCTGCCCTCTGCCTGATCTTTATCCCTGCCCAATAAACCACCAGGGCCTTTCTTTAGGCTGCTGCTCTTGGATCCACTTGGCTGGCTGCTGCTAGATGCCCCCGATGAGAATCCCTCGTCTGCGTCAGTGATGTGGACAGGTTCCTCTCCTCCGCTTGCAGCATTCAGATCTGTGGAGCAACAAATGATTCGTCAAAATATTCGGGTGTCACACCAAACACTCGCACTCCTGTCTTCACTACCCAAAACTAAAGACTCCAGTATTCTGTCCGCAAACACACAGAAAACTTGCATTTACAAACTGTTTTCATGAAGGGAAAAAAACCCACCACATAAAAAAGTACATTAGAGCTCAAAGTGACAATTCATGTGGAGTAGATTGTTAGACGGACAGAGATGTTTATGGAAGGTATTTCATAGACCTGGCAACTTATTGAATTCAGGGATGTGCAAAGTAATGGAATGGCCAGAGTGCAAATATCTGGGGTGGTTATAGGGCCAGTGGAAGTTGAAGGGATTTAAAAAAAAGCAAAGATAAACAAAATGCTGGAGTATCTCAGCAGGACAGGCAGCATCTCTGGAGAGAAGGAATGGGTGACGTTTCGAGTCGAGACCCTTCTTCAGAGAAAAGGCAGGTTATTGTTGGATGTGGAGAGTTGCAGTTCAATGAGTACATTAGGGTCTGGGGGAAACGAGTTAGCTCAAAAGTGGAATATACGAGAACATGCACATTTGGTTTAAAATCAATCAGTAAATTCTGCAATTCTTTATAAATTGCCTCCTTTTAAATCACTAGTTGCACCCAATTTCATTAGCTTATGTAGATTAGTAACCAATAACCCGATAAGACTCCACAATATCTGCCCTTCAACCTGACATTAGTTCTTTCACATGTACTCCAACCCATTCAGTTGAGTATTTTCAAACATTCGAGTCCATTATCCCAGTCTACATCCTTTGGACTACTGCACTGTCAGAGGTATCATCTTTCACATGAAGTTCACTTTGCCTTCTCAGCAGGTAATGCAAATTAATCCATTATACCATTTGTAGTATTTTTATTACTCAGAGGATCTGGACTTTGCAGGCTGAGCCAGCATTTAACTGCCCATGAGAAGTTGTTGGTGAGCTGCCTGCCTGCCCGCTGAGCCATGGCAGTCTCGAGATATGGACCTTGGGTGCTTTCCCCTCAATCACCCAGACAATCTTTCAAAATCAATGAAATAAAACATCCAATTATTAGCAAGTTTTTGCTTTTGAGAGTTGACTGCACAAAACAAATACTGAAATTCTTGTATTATAACAGTGTCTATGCTGAAAGTATACAATTGGCTGCAGAGTGATTTGAGGCAAGAAATGTTGCAAAAGTGCTGTATAAATGAATAGGAAGGAACTGCAGATGCTAGTTTAAACCAAAGATAGACACAGAAAGCTGGAGTAACTCAGCGGGTCAGACAGCATCGCTGGAGAAAAGGAATAGGTGACGTTTTGGGTCGAGACGCTCCTTCGACCCGAAACATCACCCATTCCTTTTCTCCAGAGATGCTGTCTGACCCGCTGAGTTACTCCAGCTTTTTATTTCTATCTGCTGTATAAATTTACATTTGTTGTGCGATTCAAATTATTCTACAGTTAATTTTATGCAGCCATGAGGAATTTCATAAGGAATCCATTTGTAATATAAAAGGAACACGAGAAGCAATTGTAGAATAGAGAGGGCAACATACGTTTGAGGGCACATTTAAATAGAAACATTTCTTAAGTATTTTTCTTGCAACAAATGTCACTTTTCATGCAGAAACAAGGAACTGTAGATGCTGGTTTAAAAAAACAAAAAAATTGCTGGAGTAACTCAGCAGGTCAGGCAGCATCTCTGGAGAACACGGATGGGTGCCATTTCGTGTCAGGACTTCCTGATTGTGAGGGGAAGGTGGGGGGAGGAAAGAAAGCTTGAAGGGAGGAGGGGCAGGACATAGGCTGGTAAGTAATAGATGGATAGAGGTGAGGGGATGAGGGGGGGGGGGGGTTAACAGGCAGATACGTGGACAAAGGCCAGAGATGAAATGACAAAAGGTGTGAGACAAAAGGATTGAAGAGTCGCAAACTGTAAAGCAGGAGGAAGTAACATAGGTGGAAGGGGAGGGGGGGGAAGTGGAGAAATAGCTGTGAGTCCAGGGGAGGCACAGGGGAGAGAGGGGGAAAAAGAAAGGAGGGCATAGAGGAAGAATGGGGAGGGGAGGGTTATTTTTTTGGACAATTCAATGTTCATGCCATACTCAGCTACCCAAGTGGAATATGAGGAACTGTTCCTCCAGTTTGCATGTGGCCTTACTCTGGCAGTGGAGACGGCCCAGAACAAAGGGCAGTATGGGAATAGGGAGCTAAAATGGTTAGCAACAAGGAGATTCAGTAAGCCTTGGCATACTAAGCCCAAGTGTTCGGCAAAAGAGTCGCTGAGTCTACGTTTGGTACCGCTAATGTGTAGGAGACCACATCAGTAATACCAGATGGGGTTAGAGGAGGTGCACGCAGACCTCTGTTCCACTTGAGAGGATTGCCTGGGTCACTGGATGGAGGCGAGGGAGGAGGTATAGGTGTCTTCATATCTGCTTTGTCCTCATATCTGCCTATCATCCCTCTCCCCCCTCTATTCGTTTATTACTTGCCAGTCTTTGTCCTGCCTCTCCTCCCTTCAAGCTCCGACAGTTGCAAGAGAAAGCACCTGGGGAGGGGTAGTTTTGGTGGGAAATATCCATTGACTTGGTCTCCACAGCCTTCTGTGGTAAAGAATTCCACAGGTTCACCACCCTACCTAAATAAATTCCTCCTCATCTCCTTCTTTAAGGAACGTCCTTTAATTCTGAGGCAATGACCTCTAGTCTTACACTCTCCAACTAGTGGAAACATCCTCTCCACATCCACTCTATCCAAGCCTTTCACTATTTGATAAGTTTCAATGAGGTTCCCCCCTCATCCTTCCGAATTCTAGCAAGTACAGGCCCAGTGCCGTCAAACGCTCATCATATGTTAACCCACTCATTCCTGGGATCATTCTTGTAAATCTCCTCTGGACCCTCTCCAGAGCTGGCACATACTTCCTCAGATATGGTGCCCAAAAGTGCTCACAATACTCCAAATGCTGCCTGACCAGCACAGAGCCTCAGCATGACATTCTTATTTTTGTATTCTAAAATAAATTTTAGCATTGCCTTTGCCTTCCTTATCACCCATTCGAATTGCAAATTAACTTTTTGGGAACCAGCACTCTCAAGTCCTTTTGTACCTCCGATTTCTGGATTCTCTCCCCATTTAGAAAATAATCTGCTTTTATTCTGACCGCCAAAATGCATGACTCCACACTTTGCCACACTATGTTCCACCTGCCACTTCTCTGCCCACTCTCCCAACCAGTCCAAGTCCATCTGCAGAGTCCATGCTTCCTCTACACTACCTGCCCCTCCACTTATTTCCATACCATCTGCAAACTTGACCACAAAGCCTTCAACCCCTCATCCAAATCATTAATATACAACATGGAGTAGCGGCCCCAGCACCAACCCCTGTGGAACTTCACTAGTCACTGACAACCAGAAAAAGCCCCCTTTATTGTCACTCTTTGCCTCCAGCCAACCTGCTGTCCATGCTAGTATCTGCCCTTTGATACCATGGACTCTCATCTTCCTTAGCAGCCTCACATATGGCGCTTTATCAAAGGCTTTCTGAAAATCTAGGTAAACAACATCCACTGACTCTCCTTTGTCTGTCCTGCTATATACTTCTTCAAAGAATTGCAGCAGTTTCATCAGCCAAGATCTCCCCTTCACAAAACCATGCAGACTTTGGCCTACTTTATCATGAGCTTCTAAGTACCACATAACCTCATCCTTTATAATGGACTCCAAAATCTTACCAACTTGCAGGGATTTTCTGCCCTTCTTTTCTTCCAGCTTTCATCCCCAACCCCATATTCCCACATATACACAAGCAGTGTGAAGAATGGTCCCAACCCAAAATGTCACCTATACATGTTCTCCAGAGATTCTGCCTGACCTGCTGAGTTACTCTAGAACTTTGTCAATTTTCATGACATCCAAATGAAAAAACATAATTCCTCCGAGGCACATTCTGACCCTGCAATACAAATGGACTCAGCTTGATAAAAGTCATAAGACTGTCTCTGTGGGGACTACTAGATAATGATTTTTTAAAATTCCATTAACATCTAAATCAACACAAACTTTGACATTGAAATATTGGACAAGACAGAGAGGCAAGCTACAGTAATCCAGCATTCTTCCCTTTACCAGTTACAAAGTTACATGGCAACCCAGCCAGCAAATAGTCCAAATGAAGTACATAGAACAATGAGAAGCACACACATGCAGCAGAGCTTACAAAGCCGAGGTAGACACTGCAACCTCCACATCCACTGTCACACCCATTAATTGAAATCATAAGACATTTCATCACTAGCGTGGAGATATACATGGTTATTCAGCCTTTAATCTTGCCATAAATTACAATTTTATAAATGAAAAGTCAATGGCATTTGCAAAAAATATAATTAAACCCTGTTATTTTCAGATGATCCAGCAATCTAATCCCAGATCAAATTAAGAACAGATCAAATATATTCCATTGTAGAAGAGTCAGGATAGCACTCGTCTGAGCACTAACTTGCTCTGTGTATGTACTGTCCAAGCCCCTTTACCCCAAAACTATTTGTTTATATAGGTTGCTATAAATTGGACTTCTTAAATGCTTGACCATGCCACAGATAGATAAAAGCTTGGATTTTATATCTGAGGGATGTTCAGAATTAACTCATCCTCAGAGAAATGCATGAGACCTTGTTGCTCCCGAGTTACTCACCCTGGTTTTCTGCACCCAACCACTGCCCAGTCACCATCAGGTAGAACTTGTAGGGTTTCTATTCAAAGGACATATTGAGAAACACCAACTGGATTTCTTATCTGGCAAGAGTTTGGATGTGGAACCATAGTATCCGGTGTCACTGGAACCACACACAGTGCAGAAGGTAATGGAAGCAGAACATTGAAGAAGTGGGGAGGAGGGGGTGGGAAGGAAGGGGAAGGCTCAGAGGTTGTGATGATTAGGCTGGTACAGGGGAGAGATGCAAGAGAACATGCAAGTCAGAAAGCACAACCTTATCAGAGAGCCTTCTCAGCCAAACATTCAGCCTTCAAAAACACCCTTTGCCATGCTCATAGCCAAAGATCTGGCCTGGTACAGCACAGTACAGATTGATACTACCTGACCTGCTGCTAGAATAGGGGGAAGGCATTAATGCACGCTGGGATAGTGGATACAGGCACTGGGATAAAGAGCCCCTGCTTTGGGTAAAGAGCCACAGTTGTCTTCCAGCACCCTCACTGATCTCTGCCTCCTTATTTCTGGCCTACCCTTTGCCGTTGCCACAGCTGCTGGTTCTTGCTGACTGTGCTTGGGCGACACTTGCATCCCCTCCCCATTCCTCTCGCGCTCTCCGGTCAATTCAGACGAGTCACAGGTTAGGGAGGTGGGGTCGCTTGACTCAGCATCAAATGGGAGGTCAACACAATCTGGGATTCAACACAAAACATTTAGCGTACTCCCTGTCCAGCAGGATTGCTGCAGGCCATGGGGAAAGGACAGCGTGAAAATAGTACAATACACAAGGAGAGACAGAAGAGAACACAGAATATTGACAGGGCACAGAACATTAAATACAGGTGTCAGACAGAGGCTCTCATACCAAGTGCTGCTCCTTTAAGTTGAAGGGTTTACCCAAGGGCAGACCTTATCCAGACAGAGTGAGACATGAGTCCAGACGTCATACAGTGGGTCAAGGGGCCTGTTCCAGTGCTGTGCCGTTCAATGTACAGAGACAGGCCCTTTAGCCCACCAAGTCTGCACCACCCATCCACCTCACATTTGTACGAATCCTGTTTTATTCTACCCAGATTTCCTTTCACTTCCCTCCAGATTCTACCACTCACATGCACACCAAGGGCAATTTACGGCAGCCAATTAACCTACCAACCTACATTCCTTTGGGATGTGGGAGGACACAGGAGAATCTCCGGGGGGGGGGGGGGGGGGGACCCACACATTCAAAGGGAGGTTGGGATCGAACTTGAGACACGGGAAGCTGTGCCACCATAGCTGGCTGGGAAAGAGGTCTGCGTGCCACCCATCATCCAGGCATCCTGTAGGCATCTGCCTCAAGTGCGATGGATGGAGGCAACCCTCACACAGGCAATGGAAACGGCAAGGTCAAGGTTATTGTGAAAGTGGGGAATCTGAAGTGTCAGGAGGGGAAGAGGTGCATTTTTATTAGATCTAAAATGGCAAAAGACAGGCTACATTTAACAAACACCTGTTGGAGAAAATAATACTCCGTGACTAAAATGGGAAAAGATTTATCCCAGCTGCTTACTTTCTCTCTTCCAGCGATGCCTTCGTATAGAAGCAGTGGTGATGGCAGTACGGGATATCCTGGGTACCGTTGGTGTAACTTCCACCTGCAGGCACTTCAGACCCATTTTAGAAATGTCAGGAGCATCAAAAGGCAATGAGCTCTTCATTGCATTAGCCACCTGCAGGAAACAAATCCATAGGTAAATCAACAAGAATTGCACGCCATGAATATTGTGCCAAAATAGATTCTCAATAGAAAATTGCCTGTCTCTACCTAAATTTCCCCTTTAATTTGGTATTATTGTGACAAACAGGCCTGCAGAGCATTGTGGAACTGTACTGCCCACTGGAGTATGGTAAATTATGGTTACGTCACTAAATGAATGGACCAAATTTTGGACCACTGATGCAGAAGCAAGAGCATGAATGCCACCACGATAGCGCGGGAATTTAAATTCAAGTCTATAAATCAGGAGTGTATAAAAGCTAAGCTCGGTAATGGTAATCACGATTCTATCCCAGGGTACTGCACGTGGCTGAAGGCACCCACAGGGCACCGCGGCCTTCAGGGCAGCTGAAGCGGTGTGGCGCGGGAAGGACCCAGCAGGCAGTTCCGCCGATGCCGCGGACAGACGACAGAGGACAGCCCTTCGCTGGCCACTCGCCGCGGAACAACGACAATGGAGGACTGCCCACCGTGGACCTAGAATCGCTTGCTGCAGACCGTCGACCTACCGGTAGGACTGGTAGACCTGTGCACTCTGAACTCGGGCCCGAGCCACTGGCATTGACCAAGAACGAGGGACAGTGAACACGAGGTCAAAGTCCCTGGGTGCGAAGTTGATAAGGACAAAGACACGAAGAACAGAGGGGACCCAGTGTACTTAGGCTGCTGAGAACAAGAGGGACCTGTGGTGGTGGTGACGAAGAAGGGACCAACAATATTTAAGGGTACTTTGTAACTTTGTCTGCACCTTGTAGTGACTCTTTTGTGCATTGGGTATGCAAAAACAAAGACTTTCACTGTACATGTGACAATAAAGTATCTATCTAGGACAATATGTGAACTGTTTGGAACATCATTAAGACGAAAGAGAGTATTGGTGAGCTTAGTAATCGCAAAGGGACTGGCAGGCCAAGGATGACCTCCACAGCTGATGACAGATGAATTCTCTCTATAATAAAGAAAAATCCCCAAACACCTCTCTGACAGATCAGAAACACTCTTGAGGAGTAGATTTGTCAATGACCACTGTCCGCAGAAGACTTCATGAACAGAGGCTACACTGCAAAATGCAAACTACTGGTTAGCCGCAAAAATAGGATGGCCAGGTTACAGTTTGCCAAGAAGTACTTAAAAGAGCAACCACAGTTCTGGAAAAAGATCTTGTGGACAGATGAGATGAAGATTAACTTATATCAGAGTGATGGCAAGAGCAAAGTATGGAGGTGAAAAGGAACTGCCCAAGATCCAAAGCATACCACCTCATCTGTGAATCATGGTGGTGGGGGTGTTATGGCCTGGGCATGTATGGCTGCTGAAGATACTGGCTCACTTATCTTCATTGATGATACAACTGCTGTAGGTAGGAGCATAATAATTCTGAAGTGTATAGACACATCCTATCCGCTCCAGTTCAAACAAATGCCTCAAAACTCATTGGCTGGCGGTTCATTCTGCAGCAAGATATATAATGATCCCAAACATACTGCTAAAGCAACAAAGGAGTTTTCTCAAACTAAAAATGGTCAATTCTTGAGTGGCCAAATCAATAGACAATAGGTGCAGGAGGAGGCCATTCGGCCCTTCGAGCCAGCACCACCATTCAATGTGATCATGGCTGATCATTCTCAATCAGTACCCCGTTTCTGCCTTCTCCCCATACCCCCTGACTCCGCTATCCTTAAGAGCTCTATCTAGCTCACTCTTGAATGCATTCAGAGAATTGGCCTCCACTGCCTTCTGAGGCACAGAATCCCACAGATTCACAACTCTCTGACTGAAAAAGTTTTTCCTCATCTCAGTTCTAAATGGCCTACCCCTTATTCTTAAACTGTGGCCCCTTGTTCTGGACTCCCCCAACATTGGGACCATGTTTCCTGCCTCTAACGTGTCCAACCCCTTAATAATCTTATGCGTTTCGATAAGATCTCTTCTCATCCTTCTAAATTCCAGTGTATACAAGCCTAGTCGCTCGAGTCTTTCAACATATGACAGTCCTGCCATTCCGGGAATTAACCTAGTAAACCTACGCTGCACGCCCTCAATAGCAAGAATATCCTTCCTCAAATTTGGAGACCAGAACTGCACACAGTACTTCAGGTGCGGTCTCACTAGGGCCCTGTACAACTGCTCCTATACTCAACTCCTCTTGTTATGAAGGCCAACATTCCATTGGCTTTCTTCACTGCCTGCTGTACCTGCATGCTTCCTTTCAGTGACTGAAGCACGAAGACACCCAGATCTCGTTGTACGTCCCCTTTTCCTAACTTGACACCATTCAGATAATACTCCGCCTTCCTATTCTTACCACCAAAGTGGATAACCTCACACTTATCCACATTAAACTGCATCTGCCATGCATCCGCCCACTCCTGTCCAAGTCACCCTACAACCTCATAGCATCTTCCTCATAGTTCACACTACCACCCAGCTTTGTATCATCTGCAAATTTGCTAATGGTACTTTTAATCCCTTCATCCGTCATTAATGTATATTGTAAATAGCTGTGGTCCCAGCACCGAGCCTTGCGGTACCCCACTAGTTATTGCCTGCCATTCTAAAAGGGACACATTTATCCCCACTCTTTGCTTTCTGTCTGTCAACCAATTTTCTATCCATGTCAGTACCCTACCTCCAATACCATGTGCTCTATCACCCAATCTGAATCCAATTGAGCATGCCTTTTATATGCCGAAGAGAAAACTGAAGGGGACTAGTCCCCAAACAAGCATAAGCTAAAGACGGCTGCAATACAGGCCTGGCAGAGCCTCACCAGAGAAGACACCCAGCAACTGGTGATGTCCATGAATCGCAGACTTCATGCAGTCATTGCATGCAAAGAATATGCAATAAAATACTAAACATGACTACTTTCATTTACATGACATTGCTGTGTCCCAAATAGCATGGTGCCCTGAAAAGGGGGGACTATGTATAAACACTGCTGTAATTTCTACATAGTGAAACCAAAATCTATAAAAATGGCCTTTATTAAAATCTGACAATGTGCACTTTGCCCACATGTGATTTTTTTTCTATTACAAATCTCAAGTTGTGGAGTAGAGGCAAATAAATAATGGGTCTTTGTTCCAAACATTATGGAGGACACTGTATAACCTTTCTCCCTCCGTAACTCCCTGGTCCACTCGTCCCTTTCTACCCAAACCACCCCAACCCCGGGCACTTTCCCCTGCAACCGCACGAGATGCAACACCTGTCCCTTTACCTCCCCCCTTAACTCCATCCAAGGTGAGACAAAGATTCACCTGCACCTCCTCCAACCTCATCTATTGCATCCGCTGCTCTAGATGTCAACTTATTTACATCGACGAAACCAAGCGCAGGCTCGGCGATCGCTTCGCTGAACACCTGCACTCGGTCCGCATTAATCAAACTGATCTCCCGGTGGCCGAGCACTTCAACTCCCCCTCTCATTCCCAGTCTGACCTTTCTGTCATGGGCCTCCTCCAGTGCCATAGTGAGGCCCACCGGAAATTGGAGGAACAGCACCTCATATTTCGCCTGGGCAGTTTGCTGCCTAGTGGTATGAACATCGACTTCTCCAACTTTAGATAGTTCCTCTGTCCCTCCCGTCCCCTCCTCCTTCCCAGATCTCCCTCTATCTTCCTGTCTCCACCTATATCCTTCCTTTGTCACGCCCCCCTGACATCAGTCTGAAGGGTCTCGACCCAAAATGTCACCTATTCCTTCTCTCCCGAGATGCTGCCTGACCTGCTGAGTTACTCCAGCATTTTGTGAATAAAAACCTTCGATTTGTACCAGCATCTGCAGTTATCTTCTTATACTGTATAACCAACGACAGGCGAAAGGAATAAATTACCAACAACGGCTGCGAGTACAACTCTAACTGTGCCCTGTACAAGAGGTCCTCCAGTGCCTCCTGCCCCAACTCCCACTCTCCATCGTATCTGTGAAAAATAAGAGAAAAAGTTCAAGAACATATCTCCTGTTGGCTCAGCTCATGTTCCTCCCAGGATTCCAAATCCCCATCTACATCATTAAATATATACAAGCCCCAAGCGCTTGAATTAAAATAAGTCATGAGTTAATGCTGGGTCTTATCATATGCAGGATCCTAATCATTTTACATGGATGATGGCACTCAAAAATAGCATGCAGATAAGAAATAGGAAAGGGCTTGAAATAGCTTTTCGGGGAACTCTGAAAGCAACAGTGCAGAGTCACAATTACAGCACCACAACATATACAGACATTGTTGAGTGGATTAGGGCAATAATTGAGTGGTGATGGGTTGGTGTAGAGGGAGCTGGGGGTGTCAGAGGGATTGAGAGGTTGTATTTATAATCTGACTTTGATTATATTGGAGGTAAGAATGTGAAAACTGATTTAAAAAAACCCATTTATGAACATCCACACTGCCAGAAATAGTTTTTAAAAAAAGATTTTGTGATCACCGGGTGGCACCCGCAATGGCCGCCTTGCCAACAGTCTGTCTCAATCCTTCCTTCTTTGTTGGTTTGTAGTATGTGTTAAATGTATGTTTTAGTGTTCTTTAGCTTGTTTTATGTGGGGGGTGGGCGGGGGAAACTTAAAAAAAATCTCATACCTCGACGGAGATGCAATTTTTTTCCATATCGTATCTCCGTCCGCACTGCAGCCTAACATCGAGGAGCTGGTGGCCTTTGCTGGAGACTGACTTCGGGAGCTCCAACCGCGGGAGCCTGCGGGGCTTAACGTCGTGGAGCTGGCGAACCCTGTTGAGGATTGACCTCGGAGCTCCAACCGAAGGAGCCTGCGGACTTTAACATCGTGGAGTTTGCGGTCCCTGGTTAGAGACTGACTACAGGAACTCCAAGCCACAAGAGCTTCGACCACCCCGACGTAAGAGTTTTGATTGCCCCGACGCAAGGGCTTCGATCGGCAGCTAATTGAGCTTCAATCGCCCCGACTGCGGATGGTTCGACTGCCCCGACCGCGGGAGAAAAAAGAAAATTGGACTTTATTGCCTTCCATCACAGTGAGGGATGTGGGGAATCTGCTGTGGTGGATGTTTATGTTAACGTTTGTGTAGTTGTGCGTCTAGTTCTTTTTTTTTTAGTGTGGCTGTATGGTAAATTCGAGTTCTGTACCTTAATTGGCACACGTGACAATAAACTGACCTTTGAACCTTTGATGGTAATTACAGAGGAAAGCAAACATATAGCTTCTGACAGAACCAATCCTACCCTTTACTACTTACATTGCATGATAAACTGCTGTCAACAACTGCACCATGAACTCTGGGTCCAGTATTACCCGACCACAAGTCTCGCTCCACATCTTCTGCCGTTGTCGTGGAAACCCAGTAATGCACAGCCTATTGGTCGAGAACAGCCAGGTATTAGTGAACAGCACCTTACTAGTGATAATCACCTTATTAGTGATAAGCACCTTAGTTTCTGCTTATCTAATGATAACAAGAAATAGGAGTAGCTGTAGGCTAGTTTGGCCCTTCTTCAAGATCATGACCAATCTTACTGCAATACCATTTTTTTGCACTATTCATTCATCCCTTGATTCCCTTAATATCCACGACTCCATTCATTTTCCTTTCTCTCACAAGGAAATCATCTATCTTTCACAATCTCATTAATATTTCTCCTCTGTGCATTGTTCCGTGGACCTTTTCAAGTATAGCCTTAAAGTCCCTTCTCCATAATATCTATCCGATTCCCACTCCCACAAATCACTTAGAGAATCAACCATTCTGGAGGTTTTTAGTTTGACACAAAAAAAGGGTCAGGAGCTCGGCAGCTGTGGGTCAGTGGTTGCCATAGTTATGTTAGTGACAGAAGTTGGGAGGTGTAGACAAGTAAGATAATACATTAAACTGGTGCCGAGTAATGATCTGTCTGGTGCAGATAAAAGATCATTTGACATATTTTGAAGAAAATTCTGGGAGTTAAGCACAGGGTCCCAGCTAATAGTTATCCCACAATAAAAGTCAATCATCAGCCCTCAGATATTTGTGGGTGCTTGATCGATATATATTAGCTGCTGTGATTCTGAAAGGACAACAGAAGAATTTCTTTAGCTGTAAAGTACTTTGGGCCACCAAAGTTATGAAAGGGGTTCAATAAGTGTAAATTCTTTATCCTCCAAACAGTAAATCAACCCCATTTCATCCAATACACCAAGAGATCAGAGGCATATTTTATAAACTTCTATTCATCAAGATAAGAAATTCAATATTGCTCTAATCACATAGTTTGGCACAACCTCACCTATTCAAGTATCAGTTGCAATTGGGCTTTTTGATTTTTACTTAAACAATTAGTTCCTGCATTTGAAATCTTCATGCATGCTGTCCAATACACAAAATTAAATTTGTGAAAGCACAGAGGCACATCTTGCAGCTGTCTGGTGCTAACATGTTCCACTATGACAGTGCCCACATCTCACCGAGTCAGAGTCCCACGGCTCTTTGTATCCAATGCCCCATTCGTGCATGGTTCATGCTTTCATTCCAATTGCACCATCTCTCTGCCACCCACCCCTGCTACACTGCAGCTCCTCAAATGATAACAATTTAAGAAAATTTAAAACTTTAGATACAAAACTGATATTGTGGAATAGGTAAAAATTATACGCAGCAATGCTTACCTCGAACACACACTGCAGAGGGAGCGGTAGGAGGATTTAGGCATGCAGACCACTGCGGAATTATAGCACAACATAAGGAAACTTAGCACTTCAAACCTGGAAAACACACATACGTACCATAAAACATGTATATTTCTACAACCTCTATATTAGGCCAGAAATGCAAATCGTTTGCATTTATAAGTTCAGAGTGTTCCTGAACCTTGTTTCCCTCTTCAAGCAATGCCAATTCATCACTATCTCCTACAACCAATTATACAAGACTTTACAAATCTGGCCATGTATCTTTAGACATTTGCCTTGGAAAAGCCATCAGCAGTTAAGGCACAAGATATCCTCTGTTGTACCCAGAGTGCACACCGGCACCTCTACCATGCTAGCCTGAGTTTAAATGTCTTGGTAGTCAGGTCCTGGATATGCGCGGTCAGCAGGTTAGGCCTCGTGCAGCCGAACCAGCTCCAGTGCAGCACAACCAGCTATCTATGGCGAGTGTGGCTCAACCAAGTAAAGAATAATATATATATATATTTTTTTAAACAGCCCATTGCACTGTGAACATTAAAATAAGATTTCAGAAATGCCGCACTTTCAGTGACTGTAACAACATTAGCCTGTTCATTTGCTTGCTGATTGTTTTCCTTTCAAACATTAAGGAAACTATACCAAGAGGCATGTCCCAAAGGAACTACAGTGGAAAGTGTGAATGGGCTCCAAGTCTATTGATGAAGTTCTATGTTCAAAATAAAACAAAAACATCAATAACAATAACAATACAACTCACCACTTTATCAGTTCTAATGGAGATAGTCGAGCTAGACACTTGGCATAAACCTCTCTCCACTTTCCACCCTTCATTCATTATCTCCCCCCGCAATCATTCTCCCTCTCGAAGCATTTGATAAAGAATTCGAACAATGAACTCAACGGAGTCAATATGGCGAACCATATAAAAAGTGGCTCTTCCAAACACCAATTAAGAATCTCTGCCTTTATCAAGCACAAAGTGGCAAACACTGAACAAAAAGAGCTTGCATTGTATTGCATTGAACTGGCTCTCCAACACAATGGCTCCCCTCATAAACAGTATGAAGTGGCTAATGCAACATATTGAAACAAAGTAACTCCCCTCCACACATCCCCCCACTTCAAGTAGTGTGCCTTCCAATACAGCAGGTGCACATCCACTCCCATACTAAACATAGACTCTTTGCAGGTGTCTAGGGCCCACTGGTTTAACTTGTGGAACTCAGTACCATGAGGTAATAAACATCCAGTGTCAGTTCCTAACTGACACCTTGATTGAGTTTTATTGGGCAGATGATGAAAGTGATTAATGAGGGTTGAGCAATGGATGTTGTCTACATAGAACATAGTTCTATTTCATAAAGTTCCTCATGGCAGGCTGATCCAGGAGATAAAAGATGTGGGAGATCCAGAGTGACTTGGTAATTTGGATTCAGAACCGGCTTACGAATAGAACGCAGAGGGTAGTGGTGGAATTGTGTTATTTCAGCTGTAGGTCTGGGCAATTGGTGTTCTGTGGAGATCTGTAGTAGGATCTCTGTCTGTGATAATGTATAAACGACTTGGAGGTAAATATAGATGGGTTACTTAGTAACTTTGCAGGGATCTCGGGGTCCAAGTCCAAAGCGCCTTGAATGTGGCAGCACAACTAGATAAAGTGGAAAAGAAGGCGTATGGTCTGCTTACTTTCATTGTTTTAGGCATTTAGTATAAGAATCAGAAAGTTGTGTTGCAGTTTTATTAAACTTTGATTAGACAGCATTTGGAGTATTGTATGCAGTTCTAGTTGCCACATTACAGGAAGGATACGGAGGCTTTGAAGAGGATGCTAGAAGAGATTTACCAGAATGCTGCCTGGATTTGAGGGTATTAGTTATACGGTCAAATGGAACAACTTGGATAAATGTTTCTAGCACTTCAGAGGCTTACAGAGACCAGATAGAAGTATATAAATGATGAGAGACACAAATAGGATAGACAGTCAGAGCCTTTTTCCCCCAGGGGCAAATGTAAAAGACAAGAAGACATAACTTTAAGATGAGAGGGGGAAAAGTTTAAAGATGTGTGGAGCAATTTTTTTTTTAGAAACAGTGGTGGGTGCCTGGAACACGCTGCCAGGGATGGTGGAAGAGGCAGATACGATAGTGATGTTACGACACTTTTAGAGGCATGTGGATATGCAGGGAATGGAGGGATATGAATCATATGCAGGCAGAGATTAACTTGGTATCATTGTAGGACAAAGCTCCTGTTCCTGTGCTGTTCTGTTCAATGTTTCATTTTATTGAGTGAGAATGATGTGGTGTATTTAGAAAATTTATGATAGCATTTAATGTTTAATGTAATCTAAGCAGCAAAAGGAGGGGAAGGTTGAAATTGAATAGCAAGTGGAACATGAGTAACAGGCAATCTGGAGGATGCGATGAAGGATTGCGTGAGGGATACGAGAAGCAGCAAGGGTCACTTGCAATGCATAATGGCACGTGATATAGGGCTGGACTAAGCAACTACAACACACAAAAATAGCTAGAAAATTGAGATGAGTTAGGCACAAAGCTAAATTCACACAGTCACCATCAAGAGACACAGGCAGAGTACCACAGGCCTAGATCATGCAGTGCTTCACATACCTGTTCTGTGCTGTGAAGTTCTCCCTTTGAGGGTGAAGATCACTGTACACCACTCGGATTAGGTCGTGCTGGCTAAGTGCTCCTTCTGTTAGGGCCATGGAACCTATACTTGAAGGCTGCATAAACACAAATGCAAGACATTCATAGAGTTGAGCAAGGAAGCAAATTGACCATTATTGGACCAGTAAAGGCAGTTTGAACAAAATAACCTCTTTAATTCTGTAAATTTAAAATCTGGTAGAGAAAGCATTCCACCAAAATGGTTCCGAAATCTCAAAGCATTGATTGCACAATTTTACATCGCAGAAACCTCCAGGGACACAAGGGGAACGAATGATGGAAACACGGGAAGACACTCACCTCATGATATACTGATGGCTTGGACAGTGACGGGATTGTGAAGGACAGGACCTTATTATTTCCATCTCTATCCACTATCTCCTGTGGGGAAAAATAAGCATGTTTTATTGGTTTCTATTTCATACTAAAGTTAATCAATTTAATATAAATATCGATAAAAGTGGGTTTGACATGGATTATCACGACTGACACATAGGAACTAGTCCCAAATCAAATTCAAATCACAAGGTTAATCATGGCTGTCGCAACCACAATAAATTCAACCCAAGAATGAAGATCCAAAACCAATGACGCATCATCCCCAAAAACATAACCCAGCTCCAAGACCCAGAAAGAACCCCCTGCCCCCCTCCAAATTAACTCCCCTCCCCCCCTAAAACTCAGCCCAACGCACCAGAAAACCACACACAGAAGAACAGATAAAGCAAAGAGAATGACACAAAGGGAAGACAGTCACAAAAAGCTGGAGTAACTAAGTGGGACAGGCAGCATCTCTGGAGAGAAGGAATGGGTGACGTTACAGCCGAGACCCTTTTTCAGACTGAAAGAAGGGTCTCGACCTAAAACATCACCCATTCCTTCTCTCCAGAGATGCTACCTGTTCTGCTGAGTTACTCCAGCTCTGTGTGTCTATCTTCAGTTTAAACCAGCATCTGCAGTTCCTTCCTACACATGACACAAAGGAAGTTACAAAGGAAAGAATGAGAATAACAGAAATACATGAACAGTTGCGAACATGCGAAAGTGAAGAACAGACAATAATTATTGACACCATTTCAATGTGAAAACTTACTAAATGAAGAAGACAATGAAAGTTGATGCTGGTTGGACACAAACAGCACTACAACCACAAGCTAATGTGCGACAACATCACAAGCTGGACAGTTTGTGCTTTTGATCACACTGGGTCAGCCAAAGAGTTGCTGGTCGGGTTCCTATTAAAACTTCCACACTGCACTACTTCAGAGGTTTCTCCCAAGAACATCATGACAAATTTAACGAAGGAAAGAAACACTACATGCGACACCAGGTCTGGATACAGGCTGATCCATGATTTCACACAGCGACTGATGCAGCTGCCTGGTAACTGGTCAATGTATCGGTGCCAAGATAGTGACCAATATGAGATAGTGTTTGATGTTGTTGGACAAAGTAAAGTAATGCTGAACTTGTGTCTTCTCTTTTCAAATTCTTATCCAAATTTATAAACTTGAAATTAGCTCCATAAGCTTTGAGGTGAAGCAATTTTTGCTTATAACCCTAAATTGGCACATTTCTTTTAATGTATTATATTCACTGTCCTGATCGCACATACGGATCCAGAGTCAGAGAGATCCAGGTCTAATATCAGCCCTGGAGTTAGGCACGACCCAGCCTTTATGTCAGGCCAGTGTCAAGAGAATGCCGCACGGTTTGTTTTTTTTAACTTTGAAATAATTCATCTTAAAACCAAGGCTTAACTTCTCTTTCGTGGTCAATGTTTAATTGGTTGTTGCCAAGATAGAACAGGTTAATTATTTTGTTGATCACACCAAGCATTGATTGTTCACCATGTTCCCCCTACAACAGTGGAGACACCATACAAATACATACTTGACTATAAAATGTTTGAGTGCCCTCGAATTGTGAATGGCACCATTGAAATGCAAGACATAAAATGCTGGAGTAACTCAAGGGGAAGGCAGCATCCCTGGAAAACATGGAGGTCACCTATCCATGTTATCAAGGGATGCTGCCTGATTTGCCATGTTACTTTATTATTAACTTTACAAATATTCACTCTTTTACAGCACAATGTTTCATGCGATGATATAATTGCAATTCAAATACTGTAGGGATGTGGTGATCGGTTTTTAACATGTATTATTGAATAAAAATGTATTCTAGGTCCACAGTTATCAGGCCTGACAGTCGGTGGGCACAGACACATATGCACTGTAAATCCAGCCACTCTGCATATTAACTCAATCATCAAATGAGAGTGATTTTGATTTGTAGTT
Organism: Rhinoraja longicauda; assembly: GCF_053455715.1. Lineage (NCBI taxonomy): Eukaryota > Metazoa > Chordata > Chondrichthyes > Rajiformes > Arhynchobatidae > Rhinoraja > Rhinoraja longicauda. The sequence continues at coordinate 32,126,831 of NC_135960.1, forward strand.
TTGATTCTTGTCAGTTTTAATCCTTAAGCTCTCACACATATACATTTCCAATACGAAACTCACCAGATTGTAGATACCAAGTAGCAAAGCTTCGATGCAGCCATTGCAGTGTCTCTCTCTGCTTGATATAATGCGCAAATATCCCCAGATCAGTTCAGGTAAAAACTGTAGCGTAAACCTTTTCAATTTCACCTCAGAGCTCCGATACAACTCAAATAGCTGATGACAGACAGGTTCCAGTAACTACAGACAGAGCAAAGAGAGATAGAAATTACAAACAGCAACTCCATTCTAGGCCTCACCAGTTCTCCGCCATTAGCCAATCTTGCATCTTTCCCTTCCAATCAGCCCATCCCCAGTCCACATCACTAACTTGGCTACAGTGTTCTTACCTCATTGTTGGGATCCTGGATAACCTTGTAAAGAGCTGGCACTATCGTATTGTTCTGGTGGAGGGTTGCTGCATAAGTGGATATCTGAGTTTCAGGGAGAGTCTGTCAAAAGGTTGAGGAGAAGTGATTATAAATAGATAGTCAATGAAAAAAGAAAAAGGTGAGCACCATTACCATCACAGTAAAGGATTAGTTGTCCTTGGTAGAGGATTAATGTACATTTATGTGAAGCTCAGTACTTCCAGAGTCAAAATTGGAACGGTTGCCCATTATCATATCTTCGGTATAATCACCATCCAACAAGATAACAGGCAGAATTACTGCTAGCCTCGGCTGGAACACTTGAAAGGCAATGGCACCACAAAACAATCCCATCAAATATCAAGATCGATTCAGATATTGCGTCAAACTGCCAGCATTCTAAGGACAGACCCTCAGAAATAACAGAAGAAGGATCCCGACTTAAAACGTCACCTATCCATATACTCAAGATACTGCCTGACCAGCTGAATTACTCCAGCACTTTGCATCTTTTTTTACCATATAAAGGGCAGCACATCAGGTCTAACCAAGTAAAGCTGAGAATAAACAAACAGAAAGTATACCACTCCACTAAGTGGCTGAATGAAAAATGCATCTTTCATAGAACAGGGTACCCCATTCGTCCATCGGTGAATAAACTTTGGTATGTAGCTTTGTCTAGTTAATGGCAGCACAGATTCTAGGAACCATTTGCCCTGATAAATATTTCCAAAACACCTGGGAGAACTTTCCAGTCAAAGATGTAAGAGCAAAACCTTCTAGGTGGGATCAAGTAATCTTACCTTGAATTGGGAGAGCCAGTCCTCCACAACCCCTCTGTCAGAGCCCAGCATCTTTTTTATCCTCACTTCTGGTTATCTATGAAGAAAGTGAAACTTTAATCACACTTTTTCAGAAACTTCATACAAATAACTTAAAAATTCTAACAAGCACACCCAGAAGCCAGATATGCAGGATCATTGGCAACACCACAGTATTGTGTGTGTAAAGGAGTAAAATGTTGCATGGTACACCAAGATGGAATGAATGGGAAAGTCAATAGCAGATAAAATTTTAAATGGCAAAGCATGAAGCCATTCACATCAGATCAGAGAAAATGGCAAACGACAAAGTTCAGTTGATGAGGTAGCTGGGATATGAGCATATCGAAGCTCACAAAAGTGAAATGGCACATTAGCTTAAGAAGTTGATACGTCCAGATGCAACAGCAAACATTTAATGCAATCTTTCAGAACATACAGAATGGATACATTCCAATGAGGAAGACCTATAATCAGTGGTTAATAAAAAGCACTGACTGAATTACTTTATTGCATCTCCTTTCATCTGTTGGATATTGGATAGGCCTTTTATTTGGACTCCATCAACAAGGGACCCCCACCATCCGGGCCATTCGACAATGGAGGCACAGAAGCCTGAAGTCACGCACCGTCTGGTTCAGGAACAGCTCGCTCCCTTCAACTATTAAAGTCTTGAACCAAATTGCACAATCTTAATCCCATCTCTAATTCGGCACTACTGATGCTGATTCGGGGATGAACCACCATGCTTTCCGAATTGATAACTGTCTACTTCAACTTGCTGATATTGAGGGAGAGAATGATCTGACACCATGTTACTAAGTTTGCGATATTCTTTCTGTACTCCTTCTTGGCATTGTTCGGAATTGGACCCACTGCAGTGGTGTCATCTGCAAACTTGTAGATGGAAGTAGAGCTGAATACATAGTCATGAATGCACAGGGAGTATAATACGAGACTGATACACCAGTGTTGAGAATTATTGTGGAGGATGTTTCGTCCTCTATCTGACATAGGCATCCTTGTTGTATGTGTTCCAGGGAGACGGCACCTGCTGTGGATGTTGTGAACGTAGGCAAACTGCAGTGGATCAAACATTTTGGAAGGCTGGTTAATGTGTACCAGTCTCAGTGTACTTCATGATGGTGGATGTCAAGAGTCACTGGATGGTAATCATTAAGGTATACTACCTTACTTTAGGGTGCACAAGAGGATTCTGATAATATTGCCCCTCTAGGTACACTTTTAAAAAAATATAAGGACTGAAGCCAACGGTAACCTCTAAAAGTGAATTGCCCTAACATAAGCCAGCTGAAATTGGATTAATCGAATTTTTAAGTTACACCACTGGAATGTACACCACATTAAAATACCCATAAACAGCAACTGGGATTTTCATGCCCTTAATCCTTCAAGTTCACCTTCGGCTTGTATCAAAACATGCATCGATAAGAAGTCACCATTTATGCTTATTCTCAATTGCCTGAGAGGTTGGCAGTGAGCTGCCTCCTTGACCCACTGCAGTATTTCTAGTGAAGGTTTTGCCGTGGTGCTATTGAATAGGGTGTTTAAACAGTAATCCTGTTGTATTTAAAAAAGTAGACACAAAATGCTGGAGTAACTCAGCGGGACAGGCAACATCTCTGGAGAGAAGTATAAAAAAAATAGATCCATCCAATTTCAGCAGTTTTATCTTGTGGGACATCACTTTTGGAAGTTACTGTTGGGTTGAGTCCACAAAAAAGAAATGTACCAAGAATGGCAGTACCATCAGAATCCTCCCACTCATCCTCATTAGAATGGAATGTTGCACCCCTGGAAAGGCAACTCTATTTTGATGCATGTACTGCCACACAATGCGTTACAAGCCAGTGACCCAGAGTGCTCAAGATAAACTGTACCACTAGAACAAAGCTCAAGCTGTTAATTAATGTCCCTGATCCACATGATACTTAGTGAACTTGAAATGCGCACATGCCAACTCTAATTCTCCACATAGCACAAGCTGCTGGCCTGAGCTGTATGCATGGTTTTCACCAGAGATAAGGAGTGCGACTGTAGGTAATAATCCAAATCTTCATGCTGTCCAGGTTCAGATGAAATTATAATGATGTTGGCAGATACCTGGCAAAGTCCAGTCCATTATTGACAGAGTGACACACAAAGTTCAAGTTGCCTATAGAAACTAGAATCATCCAGCTGCCAAGTTCATCATATGATCCAGAAGGACTCCATAACCATGCTACATATCTGCAGTTGCAAGTATTCCAGATTTAAAAAAGACATATTTTCAAATCATAATAATGTCCAATATGACTTCGTAGCAGAGAAGCTCTACCTTCTGGAAATAAAAATCCCTATTTATATAAAATTAATAAATGATTGTCATTAAATTTTAAGCCTATGGTACCTTTTAAAAAAAAATCCTGATAAATGTATTCTAGCTAGTTATGCAATATTTGCTAGTAATTCTTAGCCACACAATACAAGAAAGGCTAGGTGTTTGTTTTATACGGCCCGAGTTCTACAAATACTGACACACATCATGTTAGTGAAAAGAAAGTTACGGAAACTGTTTTTTGCAATGTATTTCAGCTAAATTATCAGGGATGGAGCATGAATTATAACACTCAATAAAGACTACGAAAATACCATCTAAAACAGTGTAAAATGGAAATTAAGATGCTTGTAGTTCAAACATTTTAGCAAGTCAGCAGTACATTGTTGTTCGTAAATGCAGGGGATAAACCAGTGAAAAGAGCTGCCAAATGTATAAAGCAGAAGTGATGCATCAATAAAACATTAAGATCGGCAGAAAAAATCATTATTAAAACTCCACTTCCCTTATAAGATTTCCTCTCAAGGAATTGACAGTACAATTAATTGACAGTACATTTTAAGACATAATTTCACAGCGACATTTGGCTTAAGAACCACCGAATTATTCAATGGTCTTCTCCCAAGTCACAATCTTGCTGCGAGTCTGTGTGTTGTAGATCAAATGTAGAACAAGGTCCAAGGTAATACCTGTCACAAGAAAAACGTACTCTAACAATTAGCACTGAAGAATGGTCAATCACTGCTGGATGTCACAGCCCAATAGGCATTGTCAGTCAATGCCTCCAAGGGAGAGTTCAGGTACTGAAGGATTTTTGTTTAAAAAAATGGAAGTTTGTTCCGAGATGTTCTGCCAATAAATTATGTAAATTATTCTCATCGAATGAGGACATCAAACACTGGGAAACCATAAACAGAGAGGAACGCAATGTTTCTGTCTTTGCTTCAATCTGTACTGAATTAATGTTATGAAAATTGTCTAAGGGACTTCAGTCCAGGAGCAGCAGAGGCTGGGTGCCGCAGCAACCAGAGAGGTCTGCACTTAGCATTACATCTGACAACAGATTCATGGACAGTTCCAGATTCAACAGTTTCTTCCCAGCTGTTATCAGATACCTGAATCATTCCATCAATAACTAGAGAGTGGTCCTGAGCTACTATCTACCTCATTGGAGACCCATGGACTATCTTTAATTGGACTTTACCTTGCACTAAACATTATTTCCTTTATCATGTATCAGTACACTGTGGATGGCTCGATTGTAACCATGTATTGTCTTTCTGCTGATTGGTTAGCATGCAACAAAAGCTTTTCACTGTACCTCAGTACGCGTGACAATAAAGTAAACTACAAAATGATGCAAAGACCTATCAGAATGATGCCTTCAGCTAGCAATCATTACATTTATTCTCGATTGGACCAAAACGACATTCCAGGAACCAAAGTCACACTAAATGGGGAAAGCAGATGCCGTGATTAAAACAAACACCTCCCCCCTCCCCTCCCTTGACAAACAATCTTAACAGCTTCAGATCAAATAGCTGAAAGCTGTTCAAGATTCATAACTTTCCTGCACATGGATGAGAGTTCAGACAATCACTGAAGAGGTTTCTCATGTCACCTTGGACGTGAGACTAACAAGAGAATGTTTTTTAAGCAGTTATATCTGATAGAGATCAGTCTGCATTCCAAATCTCGATTGCAGTGTTTAAAACAAAGGAGAAAAGCAGTCGCAGGCAGGGGACTCGACTAGTTAGATTAACAGCTATTACTGCCAGGAAGCTGCAGAATAATCAAAAGAGAAAGTAGCTCATCATTTAGGAAAGTGGAAAATAATTAAACAAAGTCAAAATGTTTATAAAAAAAAAAAAAATCATGATTGATATATTGACTCAAATTCTTTGAGAATGTAACAGGAACAATTGATAAAGGAAAACCTGTAGAGATAATATATTTAGATTTCCAAAAATCATTTGACAAGGTGCCACATAGGAGGCTGGTTCATAAATTAAAGGCCCGAGGTTTTGGAAAAAGTGTGTTTGAATGGACTTCAAACTGGCTGTCTAATGGAAAAAAAGAGTTGGAATAAACAGGTCCTTTTGAAACTTAGTTAAATAAAAGCTAATGGCATTTTAGTCTTCATAGCAAAAGAGTTGGAGTTTAATAAAAAACAGGTTGTTTTTATTGCAATTGCACCGGGCGTTCATGTGGTCTCTTCTGGAATACTGCATAGAGTTCTGGTCCCCTTATCTAAAAAAGGTATAACACTGGAGTAAGTACAAAGGAGATACATCATACTCCTGGATGAGAGGGTAGACACAAAATGCTGGAGAAACTCAGCGGGTCAGGCAGCATCTCGGGAGAGAAGGAATGGGTGACATTTCGGGTCGAGACCCTTCTTCAGACTGATGAGAGGGCTGATGAGAGACTAAATAGTTTTAACCCATGTTCCTTTAGAGTTTAGAAGAATGAAGGATGACCTATTCAAAAACAAGATCCCATGGGAACTCGACAGGGTGGAAGCTGAAATGTTCTTACGAGTCGGAGAGTCTCAAACAAGGAGACATAATCACATGATAAGGGGCCTGTCATTTGAAACCGAGGCACTCAGAAATTTCATCTCAGAGGGTGGCAAATCCTTGGGATGGTGAAAATTGGATCATTTGAAGTGTTTAAAGTGGAGGGTATAGATCAAATAGTGGGGTACAGAGAAATGGCACAGGGGAGGAATTGAGACCAGCATAAATCAGCTATGATCTTACTGAATGGCAACACAGGCTTGAAGGCCAAGCGACCACTCTTGTTTTTATTTACTTACATTAAATGAGATACCTGATGTTGTGTTTTAAAAGGTTGCAGTTTATTCTTGCCTTCAAATTAAAACTGCAAGTGGAGAAAGGAAGGGAGTGAAGGCACAAGGAACAGTAGATGCTGAAATCCTGAACAAAAACAAACTGCTGGAGTGAGAGAAATACAGGGAACATCAAGATAAAGTAGTGTAAATGAGGATTTCAATGAATATTCTCATCTCTACTACATCTACTATAAGTTTTCAAGAATGTGTGATACTTTGTCGAACAGCTAGCCACCTGACAATAAACAAACGTGATACTGTGCAGTAGCTTATAATGGGAACTGAACTTATATAACACAGATGTCAAACGTCACGGCCACAGCAAGCCTATTACACCTTGTCCCTGAACAGTACAACCAGTCTGTGCATGTAACCTCTGCTCTCACTTTCCAGCCCCAGACCCCCCCCCCCCCCCCCCCACACAATAATGTTAATGATTATCTTCGACACACAACAGAAAAATGCAATACCGTGAGTAGATCAGACGATGCAATGGAAGTACGATTAAACAGGAACACACCAACGTACAGTCATCACAGGAATAGCTGGGCATGTGCCAACTATTTGGAACGGGGCAGAGATCGGAACACTCCACTTTGGACAGTACCCGACCCTGCCTAAACCTGAAGGGTCTTGACCCGAAACGTCACCCATTCCTTCTCTCCAGAGGTGCTGTCTGTCCCGCTGAGTTACTCCAACTTTTTGTGTCTATCTCCTGCCTAAACCTTGCCCAGTCTGGAGAAGGGTCCGACCCAAAAACGTCGTATGCCCATTCCTTTCTGAGATGCTGCCTGACAGCAATTTTTAATTTTTTTTACTCACAATTCCAGTATCTGCAATCTCTGGTGTTTGCCTCGACACACACTTCCTTTCCATTCATCCTCCCCACTCATTCACCCTCTTCTCTCCACTCTGCCCTTGTACGTTAACCGGCTCGTAGCCTACGCGCACATCCGACCCGCCTTTCCATTGGCCGTCCCACTCTCCGCGTGATCCCGGGTCCTACCTGTGCGGCTTGCAGTGGCTACAGCTGCGTCGACGGGCCGAAGTGTGGCCGAGGCATGCGGTCAGGCCCGGTGCAGCGGCCCGCTGCCGGCGGCTCGCCGCATTCTGCCGCCTCAATAACATCCAGGAGCCAGCCTCCGGCTTCGCTCCATCCGGGAGCTTCATTGGACCACTGCCCTCCGCCACCCCGTTCCATTCGCACAGGCCATTGGTTCCAGGAATCAGTGTCACACTCTTACCTGGCCGGCGGTAACACGGCCGGTGTCACATTGTAAACCGTCCGGGTATCCAGGCACCGTGGCGCACGCTGGACGCAACTCTACCCATGGTTATGAAGTTGGATCTCACAATCCTCTGGAGGGCCCCCAGGATGCCAAGACCTCTCCCGCTCTTCTAAATGCGAGTGGGAGGCCGCTGTGGAGAATGACCCATCCCAACATTCTGGGCAGCGGCGTTAATAGGGCGGGTGCAACCGCGAGCAGCACGCTGGGCATAACATGCCCCATCAGTCGTGACTGAGTGAGAAATAAGTGTGAGAGGTAGACAGAAGGCATTAGGTTTATTGGCGGTCTTATTTTGAAGTTTACCGCTCGGGACCGATTCAGCAAGCACAAACCTCCAGCTTTCACAGTAATCAAAAGCAGATGCCACCATTTCAAAGACAATGTTTAAATACCCAGCATTGTATTAGAGTAACTCACCGGCAGCATCTCCGGAGAGAAGGAATGGGTGAGATTTCGGGTCGAGACTCTTCTTCAGACTGGAAAAGTTGAAACATCACCCTTCCGTGTTCTCCAGAGATGCTGCTTGTCCCGCTGAATTTACTCAGCATTTTGTGTCTATCTTCGGTGTAAACAAGCATCTGCAGTTCCTTCCTACACATGAAATATTACTTGGAGGACCAAAAATTTCTGTATGCTTTAATTTCCATTGATGATCACAAAGTCAAATTTTGTAAGAGCTTAATGTCAGTTCCCTGATGTTTCCTGGATTATCTTCTGAGTTGCATTAGCCATTTCATGGTAATAAAAAGGAACAGCAGACACTGTTTTATGAAAGGAAAAAATGAAATTCTGGAATAACAGCGGGTCAAACAGCATCTCTGAAGAACATGGGTAGGGGACGTTTCAGGTCACGATCCTTTTTCAGACCATTCCATGGTATTCTGTTGAGAAATAAAAGTGTGTGCCCTATTACCTCACAAGTACGCTAGCACGCTGAAAAAATCACCATCCATTCCCACATAATTGATGCATCGGTTGCCATCAATCACATTTGCCCATTCAAAGCAGTTTCCCCAAAAGAAGTTACATACATTCATTACAAGCTGTTCTTTGACTTTTAGGTGTGCTTGTTAAAAAACATCAAGGGGAGTAGAGAGAACTTTGCATAGCTGTTCATTTTTAGTGACATGACTGGTGGTCCAACTTACAACTTACAAATGTTTGTTCATTTTATAGACCAGTACACAAGGTTCCCTGAGAAAATAATCAAATATATCTAATTACACTTTTCATGACTTAAAGTAGAATAGCTTTATGGATGGTCTTGTATCTCTTTTGTATCTACCTAACATTATGAGGCCAGATATACCCATGGTACAATTTTAGGTATGGAATATATAATGGAAATTATCCTTTCATTTTGTTCAGAAAAACAGCAAAATCTTTCTGTCTAATGCATTACTAGAGGTAGAAAGTATAGATTAAACATTTTGATTTGGCCCCATTTTAGTTTCATTAGGTACCATTAGGCCAAAATGAGAAATTAAAATTGGGAATTGTCAGATTTGACAAACAATGCTCAATTTTTATTTTCCCAGCTAAAACTATAATTTTTGGGAGCAATACCAAGTACAAATACCAATGGGTGCACTTTTTAAGCTAGGATTTCATCATTTCCTTAGACAAGGTAAAAAAACGTTTGCCTTGTGTCTTGAAAAGTAATAAGCTTTTTTGAAGAGGTTATGTTATGCCTCCGATTGGTGAACTCTTTCACTCATCACCATGCTGTATCTAAAAAAAGGTTCTTAAAGTCGTAAAAATACTAAACCTCAGCCTATGCCTCCGTACCTTTATCTGTACCTTTTTTCAGGATTCCATGGGATTATTTATCAGAAGGGAGATATAAGTATTAAAACATGTAAATTTTCCTCTTAAATCTAAAGTTAGTTAAAATAGATAAGTTAGGTAAAATGTGCAAAAAGACTAATTTGAATCATTCAAGAGATTGAATGTTTAAAACTGCTGATTTTTTATGTATGATAGTCTCATGTCCAAAACACTTTCAGAAATCATATAAAATCAATGAAAAGGACACAAGACCTTTGTGGAATTCACTTTCTTACTTTTATTTTCCAACACATTTGAGATCAATATTTCATTAACTCAACACAGTAGTAAGTAAACAAAATAAAGAGGGGAAAATAGGTGAAACAAAAACTTTGTAAATTACTTCACCAAGTACTTAAGAAGTGCTGAGGTCATAAAATATTCTCACACTTTAAGTTGCTTCAAAATCAAAATGATTCAACTATTTTAAAAAGAAGCGCGCACACACACACACACACACACACACACACACACACACACACACACACAAACACACACACACAGAGTGTAACACGTACAGCAAAAGCTAAAATATGTATTTTCAAAATCAGAAAGATAGAGGCAAACACCCTTTCATCTAATCCTTTCATAAAAACATGTTTTCATATTACATACTCTCCTATAATGTACAGTTCCAAAAACTCCATTTGCTCTGTATTTTTCTTTTTATCAATGAACGAAAATCCCAGTCTTGGATCTGCTCTTGTAGCCACATTAATGTCTGGTCCAGCTGAGTTTCTGGTCAACAGAGATCCCAGGACATCAAAGATGTCTCCGCCACCAAAATGCCATTGAATGCCAGCTAATTGATGGGATGCTTTCTTGCTAGAGATGCCTGGCACAAGTGGCATGAACTTTACCAGCCATACCTGGCTGTGCTTTATCTTGTGTAAGGTACACCTCTGAAGAAGGGTCTCGACTACATCCAAACGTGACATCAGTGAACATATAACGACAATATTGTGCGCTACTTTACTGATGATTAGGTGCTGTGACTGGGTGATAATTAGCTGGATGGGATTTGTCCTGCTCTTTATGGACAGGACATATGCGGGCAATTTTCTGCATTGTTGGTTGGTGTCATTGTTGTAACCTTAATTGTACAGTTTGGCCAGAGGTGAAGATAATTCTGGAGGTTTCATTCTTTATATCAGCATCTTTGGAATGAAGAAACACGAAGCATGTACTCTGTTCCAAGCTCTGTCATCGGAAGAGATTACAAGGCAAGGAGAGGTAACTATTTGAAACCTCCTTGAAAAAATCGCAAATCCTCACCGATTCTTGGGAATCTATGGCACATGACCAAACAAAGTTGAGAAGGGGCCATTGGGAAGGTATCAGAAAGTGTTTATTTGTCATGCGTATGGGATATGATCTGAAACAATTTGCTGCAGTTTCACAGGCACAAGTATAATGGTTCAGTGATGATATACGGTTATGGTTAGGGTTGTGCAGGGTGATTCAGGAACCTGCTGCGTGAACCTAGAGTAAAGGTTCTCAGGCCCCTGTACCTTCTTTCCTATGGTAGCAGCAAGAAGAGAGCATGGCCAGGGTGGTGTGGGTATTTGATGATATTAGCTGGCTTCATGAAGCAGCATTTCTGTAGATCTCTGATGGTGGAGAGGTCAGTTTAGGTGATGGATCAGGCAATGGCTACCACCCTGCAGCTTCCTTTAATTTTGAGCATTCAAATTAATGTACCAGTCCATGATACAACCAGTCACTATCCACTCCATTGTACACCTGGAGAGGTTACCAGTTCTTCGTCCAGCGATGGGAGCATTGTCAATGAATTTAAAGATGGTGTTGGAGCTGTGAATGGCTACATAGTTATGAGTATACAAGAGGGGGTAGAGCAAAGAATTAAGCACATGGCCCTGAGTGGCCATCCCAGTGCTGATGCTCAAAGAGGAAGAGGTGTTGTTGCCAAACCATACTGATTGAGGTCTGTGAATGAGGACTGCAAGAATCCAGTTGTTATTAGGAGAAGCCAAAATCCAGTTCCCAAAATTTGTCCGTGATTTTTGAAGGGATGAAGATGATGAATGCTGAGCTGTGGTCAATGAACATCAACCAGTAGGTGCTTCAATATGTGTTCCTGTTGTTCAAGTGGTCCCACTCTGAGTGGAGAGTCAGCGAGATCACATCTACTATTGATCTGTGTTGGTGGCAGGTGAATTGAAGTTGGTCCAGATCATTACTGAGTTAATAGACAATAGACAATAGGTGCAGGAGTAGGCCATTCAGCCCTTCGAGCCAGCACCGCCATTCAATGCGATCATGGCTGATCACTCTCAATCAATACCCCGTTCCTGCCTTCTCCCCATACCCCCTCACTCCGCTATCCTTAAGAGCTCTATCCAGCTCTCTCTTGAAAGCATCCAACGAACTGGCCTCCACTGCCTTCTGAGGCAGAGAATTCCACACCTTCACCACTCTCTGACTGAAAAAGTTCTTCCTCATCTACATAGTTATGAGTATACAACCAATGATTATAACCAATCTGTCAAAACACCTAATTGCAAAGGATGTAAATGCCACTGGTTCGTAGTCATTGAGGCACCTCACCTTGCTCTTCCTTGGCACTGGTATCATGGATATCCTTTCAAAGTAAGTGGGGACCTTGGACTATAGTACGACAAGGTTGAAGATGTCTGCAAAAACCCCAGCCAGATGGTCCACACAGAATTTAAGAACAAGGCCAGATATGGGCTGGGCACTTTCTGGGAGTTCACCCTCATGAAAAAATTGCTGTCACAATATCATTAAGTCCAGCTGCAAGTAAAAGGTCTATACAAGCAGCTCAAACACCCCGTCAGGCACCCGAGCCCATTTGTGGAATGATTTGTGGTTTATTGGCCTTATTGATTACCTCAGAATCCACAAAACTAGTGTGGAAACGAGACTGTCTGAAAGGAAAAGGTATGTATGTCCATGTTTAGGGGTGAGACTGTTCTGGTGTTAGTTAGTGTCTGTGCTTGGTTTGTGTTCTGAGGCTAAATTTTTGTGTCAAATTTAGTTTGAGCATCAGGCTTCATTTGACAGTCTATTAGATTTAATTGACATTCTCTGTGTCGGGGTTTGCTTGCATGCCGGGATTTTCTATGAAGTTACTTTGTAAGTGTGGTTACATTATATGGTGCGGTTAGTTAGGTTGAGCACTGAGTTTAATTTTGCTGTGTGCTGGGGTTAGTTTGGTGACTGCGTTTTATTTGCTTGTGAGCTGGGATTAATTTGGGTGCTGGGACTCCTGTTTAGCACCAGATTTAATTTGTCTGTGCTGGGGTTAATCTGGCTGCTCTGTTCAAATTCTGTGCCGGCATCAGTTTGCCTGTGTGGTATAGATGCTGAGGAGAGCTGCATTTTCTCGTGTGCCCGGGAGGGAGAGATAGTCAGTGTGATCACACACACTGGGCAGTCAACATCAACGCTGTGCAACGGCATCTCTGTGCCGTTCCGAAGCAGCAGCTGCCAGGATAGGTGGGCTGCCGTGGATGCTGGGGGCAAGCGTTGTGCCGAGTCAATGAATCAGACCCGGCACCGTCGTTGGGATGAAGAACCTCAGGCAGGCTGCATCAGAGACTCTGACACGGTTAGGTGAGCAATGAACACACAGCATCACGGAGCAGGCGGAGACAACCCGACCCAAACACCTGCCGCAGGCCACGGCACAACGGGCCCTGTCCCCTCAATATTAGCTGGCCTCTGAAACATTCCCGCTCTTGAAACCCTCGGCACAAATCACTGTTAACCCCTCGAGGTCAAGGACACACCGTTCTCTGCCTTCTCTTGCAAGCAATAGAAGGAATTGATGTTGTCTAGCATGGGATTACACAGTAACGGACGGCTGTTTCCGAAATAGAATGATGTGAGCCTTGGACGAAAGTCCAAATGTATTACCAACCTAAAGGAACAGTCCCATCCGATGAATGAGACTTCATTCAACAACCAATGTGGAGCTGATCTCCCAAACCCTTGTTGAGATCCTTGCTTCTAATCCTTGTATTCTAATCTGTTGGAGTGTGCGTGTGCAGTATGAGAGGGGGTTGGAGTGGTTACAAGCTATTGGGTAAATGATCTCGGGTAAAGCATCTTCCAGAGGAGAAGAAAAATATCCCCAAAAAACATGAATGGAAAGTGATTATATTGCTGGATTAACAATGTGGAGAATGTAAATTTAAAACTAATTGCTATTAAATCCAGGAGACAATCCAATGGCCTTTAAGGAAATAAATGTGCTGTTTAGTCAGGTTAAAATGTGATTTTATTCTTGAACAAACCTGGTTGGCTCTTGTTTGTCCTCTGAAGTGGCCGTTCAACCCTTAATCCTTCACATGTTCAAAATTTACCTACATATTCTCAATGCAGTGGAAATGGGCAACAGATGCTGGCCATGTCAGCAATCCTTCGTCCCAAGAGTGACTCAGAATAGTCAAACAGAGAATAGTTGAACAGATAGAAACAATGTTATCAAATTTAGGGATTGATTTGAGTGATTTCATGTTATGGTATATTTTTCTTGGCTGGTTCAGTTTATGTTGAGATTTAGTATTAATCCTCAAGTGTGTACATCAAAATTGTGTAATTATTACAATGACACCCAGACACTAATGACTGAGTTTGCGCTGGGTTTAGGATGAAATGTTTTAGAGCAATAAGAATTTTTTTCCTCAATACTAACCAACAAAAATCAATTAATCTCTATTTGTAAACTTTCATGTCTTTTTAAGGAGGGAGGTTTCAGATTTCCAGTGCCCTTTGAGTGAAGAATGGTTTTCTAACATGATTTCTCTGCATTTACCTTATCAACTACTTCGATTACCTTAAAACCCTCAATTAATACACTGCATGATCTTTGATACTTCACATGTTTTGTCAGTGCAAGTTGGCCTCATACTGTCACAGCAGTATTGTTATAGTGCCCCACACTAAACTCCACCATGATTTCCCCTCTCCTTCCTACCCCTATCTTGCCCCAGAACTGAATGCATTAATAACCATAGACTTCCCCACAGTGCTGTAATCTGCACAGGACCCCATTGTAAAAGAGTTGGCTGACCTTTAGGAATCCTGTGGGCTTTTTTAACTGGGTCTTTGGACATTTCTGATGCATCTTTGACAATCTTCCTGCCTGGTTCACCTTGGAGGGATAAGGAAAGGGAAGCTGGAAAATCTAGAACTGAGTGTCAGCATTTCTGTTAGTGCTGAGGAGAAGCTTTAGGTTGTTTCTGGGGATGGCTTTTACCAGCTGAATCACCATGATAATAACACATGCCCAGGTATGAGTGACAGTTTTAAGGTTAAGATACACCAATTTTCTAGAACAAACAAGACAGCTTTGTAAAATTAAAGGGGTTTGGAATTAATACCTTTTGCAGTAGAGCACAAAAGATTGTCATGGAAACTAAGATGGTTGCCTTGGCAAACACGGCATCCAGTGGGATGGACTTGCATTTTTACTTCACTCTTAAAGGAGGCAATCTTTGCAATTGATAAAGTGAGGTGAGGTACTTCATTGGGTTGAGCTGGTAAATGCTCAGAGCTTGTGCTTCATAAATTAAAGTTTCAGAGCTCTGGCAGGCTCTTTCAGTATCAATCATGGTTGAAAAGTCAAGTACTTGGGAGACATAGGCATTAAGCTTGCAGCCTCCACAGGTGGTGTAGGAACTTTAGTGCTGGGTAAGACAAGTTTAATTTAGGCGCTTTTTAAGTTCCCTTTTAATTTGCTTTATGGCAGGATCAGCCTCTTCCCAATGACTGGTGTGTGGATTCTGCGCTTCCAGTGACTGAAAAAACTACAAAGCCATTTGACTGATCTTGGCATAAAACAATTTAAGAGGGAGTTTAGAAAAGTATTATATGTAGTCAGCAGACACTGGGTCAAGTAGAAACTCTCTCAAGGTGATAAATTATTTAACAGAATAAAGAAGATAACTCAGAATAGTGCTGTGAATTAAACCAAAGGAATTTGAGCAAAGCTGAGAAAGAACTACCGTCAAAAGCAATGTAGCATAAATACCCAGCAGTAATTATTTACTTTGAATTTTAAATGAAACTGCAAAGAATGAACTTCAATGCAGAAATTATTTTACCATTGGAATGGATTTTAATTTTGTGTGTATATGTTACAGTGAATGGAATTCATGGTATCAGAGTGATGTGTTTCAATTTTGTGAGTAGGAGGAGTCAATCTGGCAAAAGTTAGGCTTCATTTGTATGGGATGTTGGGGGAGGGAGAGGCCAGGTGGTGCTTAATCCATCAGAGGAATGGGTTTCAATGGTTAGGTTGATATCTGTGGATCAGCCCTGAAAGCAAACACCATAATTACCTCTCTCTTACTTATCAGTTCAGATGTCCCAAAATGTCCCCTCAATTCGTCCTATTGGCTACGAGCTGCAGAGTGCAAAAATATTCTGACTTCTGAATATTCTGAATCCTGACTTCCTGTTTGTAGTTCCCACCCAGTATTGAACGTATTCCCAAGGTTTAATTTGTTCAATCCTTGCAATGATCATGGATTGTATTACAATAATATTTTTGGCCTTTTGTGCAGAGTTTGATACTTACAGCAAAACATTCCCTATTGTGCTCTCATTTCAGACTCTGCTTTTGTTGAACAACTAACCATTCACTGTTTTTGAGCACTCATCCTTTTAGAGAATTCACTCTGTACTTTATTCTCAACAGGTCTGACACACCGTCATCCTGGATATAAAGAGGTAAATGTCACAGATATCTTGTTTTCAGATGGTGGATGCATCTGGCAAGGTTGCTGTGTATTGGCCATCCCCAGAGCTGATAGTTGGCACTGGTGTATCACAAAGGTGGGAGGGATAGGAGGAAGAGAAGGAAGAGGAGGAGGAGGAGTAGGAAATCCTTTATTGGAAGGAGTGGAGATCACGAGCCTAGCTTTGGGAACTCCCCCAACTGTGCTGAAGCTCTTCCTTTGGAGGCTCTACCTCGTCATTGGTGCCTGCCACCCCCCCCCTCCTGGCCTGTCCATATCTGAGCCTCCCTTATGGCCGCCAGCCACTGTCTTCTGGGTTCCTGCACCAGCTCACTGGAAGTTTTCAATGACAAATAAAGAATATGCAATATTCATGATGTCATACCAGTACACTACCTTTCCGTTTCTCTGTCTGCCTCTCTCTGTACTGAATGTCTCCACCCCCTTAGCCTCTTTCTTGCTTGGATTTGGATTTAACTAAACATGGAACAGCCTCCAGCTTTCCAATTTGCCTGCTCGTCCTTTAAAACTAGGCAATGCATGGGTTGCAGCACACAGAGAGAGCTGTGTGTTTTGTTTTAGAGTTGCTTGCATTCCTCCATGAAAGAGGACTGTGTGACAGGTCACAGGACCGAGCCTTGTGACTGAGGCGAGCAGTGATGGTTTGGTCAAGCAGGAAAGGGCCTTTGCTGTGAAAGACAATGCCCCGGTGGGTAAGAATCTGCTGCTGTCCAAGACCAGAGTCCAGGCCGGAGAGCCTCGAGTGTTCCAGGAAGGCTTCCTTTGAGGTAATATCAAACTGATAAGGGGAATGAAGAGGAATTTCTTTAGCCAGAGGGTGGTGAATCTGTGGAATTCATTGCCACAAAGGGCTGTGGAGGCCAAGACATTGGGTATTTTTAAAGCGGAGATTAATTAAAAAGGGCATCAAACATTATGGGGAGAAAGCAGGAGAATGGGGTTGAGGGGAAAAATTAGATCCACGATGATTGGATAGCAGAGTAGACTCAATGGCCAAATGGCCTAATTCAGTTCCTATGTCTTATGGTTTTCACCGGTCATGAGGAATGTGAAGAGACCGAGGTAAATAGAGAAGACAAAAGGAAATAAAGGTTATCTAGATTAGGTAAATGAGGGAGACCACATGAATCTTTATTTGCTGTACATAACTCTGTATCAAAAGTCCTTCACAGTCTCAAAGAGTGAAAAGCAAGTGTAAATACATAGAATGAACAGCAAAAGGGAACCACAACCTCGAGAGCAGTGCAGCAGAAACAAAATTCAGATCCACAAAAATAGTGGGTTTAAATTTTCAATCCAATTCAATGATTGCATTCTGATTAGATTTGTGGTTTACGTTTACGTTTTGTTGTTTTCCCACCAGTGATTAATGTTTGCAACATAAGAATCAGGATGTTATCAATTTCTGGGAATAATCTTCATAAATAGTGACTACATAATAGGATTTTTTGTAAAAAGAGGGGGATAATTGCAGACTGGATGTTAACTGATTGATTTAATTGTGCTTTATATCTGTACTCTTGTGGGTTTTTCGTCCAGTATCATACAGTGCAATACGCAGGAAACATGAACTGTGGAAGATGTAACTGGTTCATTTTTTAAAAAGTTATTTTTAGACTGCAAACAAATGCAAAATAATAAGCATGTGATCAAGCACATCGTAAATGAAATCACACTTATTCACACAATTTACCACCTTTACCGCCTTTCATAATAATGAAAACATAAGTGAATCTAGTTTGGCAAGTTTATCTGATTCCCAAGTCTTGAATTCACTTTGATCTTTATAGAATTCAGTGTTGCTTGTGCTAATCTTAGTGACAACAGATGTTGGTGATATAGAATGCATCTCTTATTTTTTTGAAGGTCTCACTTCTTGACTCTGCTCAGTCATTGTTTGTAGCAGCTCTTTAAGCCATTGCAGGACTCGCCACTGGAGTCCATTCAAACTCAAAATGTTCTCCCTTTAAAGTAATGTGTCTTCCTGTTTGCTTTGTTTCAACTGGCTTTCCTCCAGCTTCCAGACTTGGCTGAACCAGACTGAAACATGCTCCTGGCTTTTATATGCATTGATAGTGGCAGACTTGTCCTCTGGAATGAACCAAGACATCAACTAATTGTGAAATAAAATCCGAGCCAAAACTTTGTAATAATATTTTAAGTGCTATTCACGACTTTCTTCTTTAGTCTCTATTTTAACTGTCCAAGCTAACCTCCTAGCATTTTTGTTTGAGGATGACGAGGAGACCTGATGTGTATTCTTACTTAGTTTCATAAACTGTTCATTTGGAAAGACCAAAATTACAGCCTCCTCAGGAGATCACATCTTGGAATGTGAGTTCTTCTACTTGTCTTTGGTGGTACAGCATGACCCTACATGCTTTACTGCAACCCATTTTGATTGATTGCCCACCAAGACCAAGATGCTGCCCATGACTATCTTGTTGTGGTCAAGATGGGCATTCTGGGGACCCCTTCACACTTGCGGTGGTGCTCTTGAAGCTTGTGATCTGCAGTCTTGGCAATTGTACACTAACTGGACTGCTATCGTGCAGGAAGGAACTGCAGTTGCTGGGTCCAGAGATGCTGCCTGTCCCACTGAGTTACGCCAGTTTTTTGTGTCTATATTCTGCTTTTGTGCAGTTGCGTTTAATTGTGCAGTTGTGTGAAAAAGATTAACTTTGAAACGGGCCAATTCAGCACCCAGATCTTGAGATATAAGCAAAAGATGTTTATTGTCTTCAGCTTGGTTGAAGATTATTTTGGGCACCACAAGGGTGTTGCCCACATATTGTATGTAGTTTTGACCAAAACATTGTGTCACATGTTTGTTTACCTTTTTCTCCACTTGATCCTTTGGGCCATATGGTACCAGTCTAGGTCTGCATTAAATGATCTTGACATTTGGCTCAATGTCCATATGGGCTTTGTGTCCCTTGATCCTTGTCTATAAATTCTGAAATAGATTTGAATATTGCTCTGGAGGCTTCTCGAAATGATTTTTGGAGGTGTTCATACTAAACGCAATCTTCTAATCCCCCTTTTATTCTGCAAGGCAATCTTTTCCTGACAGATCTTGTATGTTTGTATAATTAGTTAATATAAATGATCACCTTCTTTTATGACCATTGCCAGAAGCTGCATGTCATACCTGACCAAATGTTTTTGGAATGTTTTATCAACACCTTGCCTAGCCTCTTGGTATACATATCTCTGGCTACAATTAATTAGTCAGCTGCTGTACATATGCTGGTTTCTATTTTCAAGTTATTAACATTCAGTTTGATATTAGAAAAGCTATTTTTCCCCTTACTGCAGCTAGTGTCAAACGTGCTAGTAAACCACCCATCAGGTTGTTCACCAGCGTTAATGTGATAAAAGTCTCCTTTTTGTGGCTTTCTATTGTTAGTATTGTTCTTGCTCACCTGGCTGACATTATTCTGGCTGGCAATCCAGATCTAGCTTTACACATGGAGGCTCTGTGCCCTTTTTACAGTTACAGTATTCTGCTGCTGTAAACAAGCACATTTGTGATTATGTGGGCTACGGCTTTCCTGAATGCTTGACAATTCATATATCCATGTGACTTCAACTGAATGTGGACGCTCCCACAATTGCTACTGTCCTGTATCCGTGTTAACGCCTTAACACTGAACATTGACATTGAAACTAGGTGTGGTTGAAATGCTTTGGGATTTTTAGAAGCTGCTTCCATACATGTTCAAACATTCATTTCTTTCTTTCTTCAGGACTTAAAAAGAATCGTTGCACCTGTGATGCTGCTGTAAGCAAGATTTTCACTGTACCTGGACATCACTGTAGACAATAGACAATAGGTGCAGGAGTAGGCCATTCGGCCTTTCGAGCCAGCACCACCATTCAATGTGATCATGGTTGATCATTCTCAATCAGCACCCCCTTCCTGCCTTCTCCCCATGACCCTTGACTCCGCTATCCTTAAGAGCTCTATCTAGCTCTCTCTTGAATGCATTCAGAGAATTGGCCTCCACTGCCTTCTAAAGCAGAGAATTCCACAGATTTACAACTCTCTGACTGAAAAGATTTTTCCTCATCTCTGTTCTAAATGGCCTATCCCTTATTCTTAAACTGTGGCCTCTGGTTCTGGACTCCCCCAACATCAGGAACATGTTTCCTGCCTCTAACGTGTCCAACCCCTTAATAATCTTATATGTTTCGATAAGATCCCCTCTCATCCTTCTAAATTGTACTTGTGCACATGACAATAAACTCGATTTGACTTGAGATAATTTGACCCATGCAACCCTTGGAGAATAGCTGTCAGTCCCATTCTCCTATTTAAAAATAGGTTTGATTGAAATGACTTGTTTGTTCACCTTCACACAAACTTGTCCTGCTGTACCTGTTTCATTGGGTTGTTTAAATTAATACTGACTAGCTAATTAATTTATTGCATCGTATGGGAGGCGCATTCCCAATCTCGTTGTACCCCTGTACAATGACAATAAAGATATATTGTATTGTTCAGGAAGGTGCTAAAATTATAATGTCATGACACATCCTTTAATACTGCTAAATAATCACTAATGATCTTCTCTGACCTTTGGTGACTTTTAAAATTTGGCATTTTCTACAATTCTGAGTGTGCGTTATTAAAGTGATTGTGTAATACCTCCATCATCTCATCGAATACAACATCAATTGTATCGTGTGACATAGGAGGTCTGCTAACATGGCTGAAGCACCAGAACACACCACAATAATGTTTCTTTTAGAAATTTTCTGGTTTCATTTTGAGCAGGTACCATAGTACATTTACCTTCAATTTTAGTGATATTGTTTGTCGTGAAAAAACATTTTCATCCATTTTGCAGAAGAATAGAAAGGGTCTCATAGACGTCAAGGCTCCCTTGAATTGAACCTGATTGTGTTTGCACTGCTGTCTTGCACCAGTCCTACTTTATCATTGCAAGGCCTAAATCGGTAATCCCAAACACACTATCTTTATTTCCTGTACTGGATTACAAATTGAAATTGGTGAGATAACTCACGTGGGCAGATTAATGACTTTAACTATACTACTTTAAATCTTACATTCTTCTCATTGCCAGTGCAGTATCTGTACCTTGAGGGATCTTCGTGCAGTTATGTGCTAAATAATAGGTGAGAAACACAGAGTTCTAAAAGGTGTGACTGGTTTATTCAGAATTCTCCTCCAAAATGCCCAGTAAAAAGAAGCTCAAGCAATCACATCAGAAATTATATCATACTTATTTACATACATTCCACTATCCAAGCAGTTGTTGGTCACTCTATTGGGAACTGGGATAATCCTGCACTAAACCAGCCCCACTGACACTGGAAGTTGGGTTAACCTGGCTCAAATGCTAGTATCCACCCTCTCTATGCAAGAGGATATCCGTGTCCTTAATTACAGGCCCCACATTTTTGGCAGATTATCCCAATTTCCCCTTTTTTGGGCTTGGAGACATGTTTGTGCCTGGGATGTGCACTGAATCCACAACTTTCTGACGCAGAGGAGGTATGCTACTACCTGAGCCAAACTATAAAGGCAAGAAAGTTGTGATGGTCACTGGACATCACGTGACATTACAGGTCTCTGGGGCAAAGGTCAGAAGACTGTTTGGGCCCTGGATTCAAGATTTAATGCAGGGATGGTGATTATTCAGCATTCAGCTCTGCACTGTCTCAATACTAATGCTGTTTTCTCTTTTTGCAGCTGACTGAGGTCACTGAGTCGCCAAGAAGTCCATTTGTCTGCGAGCCCCGCCTGTACCACACGCTGCAGGCCCGGAAACCCACTGGGCACAGGAACCGCAGCAACAGCATTCCGATAGGGTGCAAAAACTACACACAGGGTCACCAATGGGTACACTGCATCAACACTAGCCTCTGTACGACAGACCCTCCAACCCTTGATAGTCTCTCCGCTGATCAATTTAACAGCACTTCCTAATCAATATGACAGCCCTCCTCCAAACTGTGAGACTGATCCTTCTCCAAATAGTAGAAACATAGAAACTAGGTGCAGGAGGAGGCCATTTGGCCCTTCGAGCCAGCACCGCCATTCATTGTGATCGTGGCTGATCATCCACAATCAGTAACCCGTGCCTCCTTCTCCCCAAACCCCTTGATTCCGCTAGCCCCAAGAGCTCTATCTAACTCTCTTTTAAATTGACCCATGAATTGGCTTCCGCTGCCTTCTGTGGCAGAGAAATCAAAATCTCTTAATTGTACTTAAATCTCGTTGTACTTGCACAATGACAATAAAGGATATTGTATTGTATTGAATTCCACAAATTCACAACTCTCTGGGTGAAAAAGTTTTTTTCATCTCAGTTTTAAATGGCCTCCCCTTTATTCTTAGACTGTGGCCCCTGGTTCTGGACTCCCCCAACATTGACAACATTTTTCCTGCATCTAGTATGTCAGTCTTATCTCTCACACCCTATAGACAGCACTCCTTTGCCAACCTGAAGGATAACTCCTTTGTCTCATGTTCAAAGAGTATCCAATGGGCTCTCAAACCTCACAACCCCACATCCCACCTCCCCGCTCTGGTCCACTTACCATCTTATGTTATTTAGGTATCCTCCGCTGCTCCCTTAGCCTTTTCTGTAGTGTGAACAGTGTCAGCTATGGCTCAGTGGGTTGCAATTTTGTCTCTGAATCAGAAGTTGTGGGCTTAAGTCCTACTCCAGAGACTTGAGCATGTAATCCTGGCTGCACTCCAGTGCATTACTAAGGGAATGCTGCACTGTCGGAGGTGCCCTTTGTTTGGATGAGATGCACAATGGAAGCTCCATTTATCTTTCTGGAAGAGAGTGGACTTCTCTCTGATATCCCTCAACCAAACTATCAAGTCAATTGCTCTTCATTGGGGTTGTGCATTATGCAGATTACCTCCCTCTTTTCCTCCATCGTAATTGTGACTGCTCTTCAGAAGTACGTCATTGGCCTTAAAGCGATTAACTATATATCTTCGGGTGACAAAAGGTGAAAGTGTTCCTTTAAAGGAAATTGTGATATTAGTTTCTTTTTTCCAGCAAAGTGGCCTACGATTTGGAACAGCAGCCTCCTACCTAAACCTAGAGAAACTGGGGGAAGGATCTTATTCTACGGTGTACAAGGGGATTAGCAGGTTTGTTGTGAAAGCTTCAATTTTCTAGTTAGGATTACTCTACCACTACAGAAACTCTTTGAAATATGTTGTGAGTCAATATCCAAAATGATGTTTGTCCAAATCAACAAACATTTACATGCAGTTTTCTGGAAGAGGAGTAACAAAGAGGAAAAGAGATACAGGTGAGTCATAGGGCACCCTTTTTCAAGCTCCCAGATCTCAGAATCTGTCCCTCGCTAAATCTCTTCATTTGTTGACTCTAGTGGTATACTAGTATCCCACATCTCCTCCCTTACATAGTATCATCCCAGTTAATTTGATCTGGTCTCTTATTATCCACCATCTTCAGTATTTATTCATCCACGTTTTCCCGTGAAAGCATACTATTCTTGCCATTAAACTTGTTCCGATTCCTGGCAACCCATTCCACAGCCATCAGTGTTTTGTAAGCCTTCTATCTGTGGGTTCTCAGATTGGTTTTGATTATTTTCTTTATGCCCAAATCATTGATCTCTTGAGAGCAGCCTGGACCCAGCGCTAACTTCTCGCACACTCCATTTTCACTGTTCACTCAATATGAAAAGCCCTACTATTGACTCTAATTCTAGTTGTTGACAACCAACTCTCCAACTATGTTGTTATATATCCTGTTCTTTAATACCAAACTTTTAAACACTGA
The DNA here is from genome assembly GCF_053455715.1 of Rhinoraja longicauda. NCBI lineage: Eukaryota > Metazoa > Chordata > Chondrichthyes > Rajiformes > Arhynchobatidae > Rhinoraja > Rhinoraja longicauda. The sequence continues at coordinate 32,150,924 of NC_135960.1, forward strand.
AGATGAAGCTCATGTAAGACATCTTATTAAATGCCTCTGAAACAACCATTTACATCACTTCCGTCACATTCTCCAAATGTTAAAGCATGACTCGTTTAATTTATTTGCACTGTTGATCTGTGCTGAACCCATGAATTTCTGAACAGTCACTGACTTTGTTCCAAAACCGACTACATTTTGCTTTCTTCCAAATGATCATTTTGTTAATGACTTTAAAATGTCAGATGGAGATCAATGTCAATGGATTTAAATGATGCTGTATTAACAAGGTCATTGGGTTTCTTAAAAACCTTTTGATTTCCTAACTCTGGAAGCTGGAATCTGGATCTCGAATTTAGGAATTTCAGAGAGCCTCATCTTTAGCTTTGGCAGATAGACAACATTAGATATACTTTGAGACAGATGTAAAACATATTTGGCCACATTTTAATAATTTTGTCAATAGTAATTAAACAATTTATGATGTCTCAGATAAAATGTGATGACAATAAACATTATAAGGATCATAAAAGTTAATATTTTTGAAAATTAATCTGAAACCTGTCAAATTCTGTATTCATGCATTCAGTTTGCTGACCTGTGGTCTTCAAATACGACACTGACAATTTCCCGATTTGCTTAACTTAAATGTTAAGTTATAAGTTCTCGACCATCTACTCAGCTGCTTAAAGGGCCTGTCCCACTTAGGCGATTTTGTAGGCGACTGCCGGCGACTGTAATAGACGTAGCAGGTCGCTGCAAAACCGGCGACTGGACCCCCTCTACGACAACGTCTACGACAAGCTACAACAGCCTACCACCTAGTCAACGGCAAGCTACTGACAACTGGCAACCCAATCGTCACGACTAGGACGTCCACCTACGACCGCACCTACGATCGCACCTATGACCACACAGGCAACAACCTAGGACAACCGAAGTCAACCTATGTCCACCTGCAACAAGCTACGACCCTGAAGACTGAAGACAATTCACGTCATTCTGGCCTCCAAAACAATGGAATCACCCAGTTTCCTTATAAAAGGGGGTGTATGGTAGAGTTTCCATTCATTCTGCATCATGACTATTTGAAAGTGATGCCATGAGAAACTACTCTGAGATACAATAACTTCATACATCAAATTTCCGTCAAAATGTTAAGAATTTTCTTTACGCCCTAGTCCCATGACCACGGACGTTCGCCACAGAGGTGCCACTGACATAGCCTGGCGTAGCTAGTCGCATCAACTGTCGCCGAAGGTAGCCAGCTGTCGTAGGTTGTCGCTGGTATGGTCGTGCCTTGTCGTCGGTATGGTCGTATATTGTCGTAGATTGTTGCCGATATAGGCGTACATGGACTCCATTCATCAGCATCGCGACTGGTTGTTGTAGCGTGACCTCTGTGGACTTGGGTTTTCCCAGTGCCTGTTGCAACTTGACTTCTCTTGACTACGGAACCTGTCGCCGGTTGACGTAGGTGGTCGCCAATGGAATTCACCGAAGTCAGCACTGGCGACAACCTACGTCACCTGGTGACAACCTACGTCAGCACCTACATCAGGATACATCAAACTACGCTCATTGGCGTCAAATCCACTGTCGCTGAAAATGTTTCAACATTCTGAAAATCCAGCGGCGACCAGAAAGACTCTTTGGAGACTGCTCACGACCATACAGGCGACACCCCGGCGACCATGTGGCGACAGCCTAGTCGCCTGTAGTCACCTAAAAAATCGCCTAAGTGGGTCAGGCCCTTAAAGCAGCTTTTTAGCAGAATGGGGCTTTTTTCCCAAGATTCAGGTAAATATTTGTTCCGAAACATTGCCATTTTATCTGGATATCTTTATTATTAATAACTTGAATTACAGTGAAGAGGTCAGTTATCTCAGTGTGTGGGAACTACTGTGGAATATTACAGAGATTAGATTCTGTATTAAAATGACAGACTTGAAATGGTGTTAATGATCTTTTTACTGTATACAGGATAAATGGCAATCTTGTCGCCTTGAAGGTTATTAAGAAGCAGGAAGAAGAGGGAGTTCCTTTTACTGCAATCCGTGAGGGTAGGTACAGTATAAGATTCTGGTTCTACATCTGTAAATCACTCCAGTGAAGAAACTTTGTATTCTGGGAGTGTTTTATGATAAGTCATTCCACTGAAGTAAGCATGTGTGATTAAATACTTTAACTATTACTAGTAGGGGATTATATTAACTTGGGGGAAAGTAATGCACCATAAATAACTACAGTGGGAGTTGGTGCAAAGTTAACTTCTTCTGAGACGGTCCTCAAGATTTAAGATGATCTGTTTTCATTCTGGTTTTGACTGTTCTGAGGAGGTTGACATGGCCTCTTCCTAATGGCTGGGGTGTAGATTCTGCCCATCCAGATGTACAACGGATAAGATCTTCATTGGTCAACCACTTCAAGAAAAATATGGGCCGCAGCGCAGTGCTCTGTTGTGGTGGAAAAGTAGCGCAACGGTAGAGTTGCTGCCTTACAGTGCGAAAGTCCCAGGTTCAATCCTGACAATGGGTGCTGTCTGTATGGAGTTTGTACGTTCTCCCTGTGACCGTGTGGGTTTTCTCTAGGTGCTCCGGTTTCTTCCCACTCTCCAAAGACATACAGGTTTGTAGGTTGATTGGCTTCCGTAAAATTGTAAATTGTCCCTAGTATGTAGGATAGTGCAAGTGTATGGAGGATCACTGGTCGGTGTGGACTCGGTGGGCAGAAGGGCCTGTTTCCACACTGTATGTCTATCTAAAGTCTAAAGTCAGCATCGCAAAGCATTTATCAGCCGAAAGCCTTTGACCCATCAGTTGGAGGGTTCTGTGGAGCACCTCCTCATTTGGCTATCAATAACATTGTGTTTCCATGGTATGCTTGGTCCTCGCTATGCACCCCACCAATCTCCATATCCCACAGATCATTCTCCAACATTTTCACTGCATTCAACATGATTGCACCACCTGTCCCCACCCTTTTCCATATTCTGCAGAGACCTCTCTCCATAGTTTCTTAGTGCTCTCATCCCTCCTCATCGGCCGTCTGCTCCCAGGGACATTTCCCTACAACCGAGATTTAACACCTGCCCCTACACTTCTGCCTCTCACCTCCATTCAGAGATTTCAATAGCCATTCCAGGTGAGGCAGAGGTTTACTCGTGTTTCTTCCAACCTCATCTATTGCATTAGATATTCCTGATGTAACCTCTTCATTAGTGAGATGAAACGTAAACCGGGTGACTGTTTCGCCAAACAATTGTGCTCCATCCGCTAAGGTTTGCTGGAGTTCCCGGTTGCTAGTCATTTGAACTCCCCTTTCCATTCCTATACCGATCTTTCTGTCCTCGGCCTCCTCTACTGCCAGAGAGAGGCCATGACTTCCAGTTTCAGAGTGTGTTTGTGTATTGTGTGACGTCACTACTGTGGATGATTGTGAAGTTAGGATGCATTTTATTTATGCTAAATTGAGGAAAAAGTTCAGTAAATGCATTATACAGGGAATAAGTCATTGTAGTCAGCAGATTGGTCACTCAGAAAGACTGGTGGTAACAGAATAGTTTGCTTGCCCAAAATTGTACCTTTTCCTATAAATCACCTGGTGTGAGGCTGTCTCTGTCTTGTTTCCAGCATCCCTTCTGAAGGGCTTGAAGCACAGCAATGTGGTGCTTCTGCATGACATTATCCACACGCAGGAAAACCTGACCTTCGTATTTGAATATGTGGTGAGTGAATCCATCCAGCCCTGTACATTTGACCAAATGCAGCCATTGTGTAGAAGTTCAGTGTTAAGGTTGTATGTTCAGAAGCACCAGTAACAATAGATTCAAGCCAGCAAAGTTGGGAAGAGTAAGCAATTCAGTCTCCAGTGAGTAATTTAATATTTCAAAGCCAGCCGTTTGTAGAAAAATTGAAGGAGGTGAAGCAATTCCGAATTTTGATATCTTGAGCAAACAGCATGAATTTAACAGCATCTTGAACATAGTACATTGTTCCCTGTGCTTTCCAAGAGCAATGAGCAGACAAATGGGATATGATGCCATGTAAAGAGAGTTTGGAACTGGTGGCCAAGGGTATTGAAAAAGAGCTAAGATTTGAGGACTGTTGTACAAAAGGCGGAGAGGCAGAGAGATGTAGGCGTGAAGTTCTGGAATATAAGGAATTGAAGCAACATCTGCATAGACGGCCACTGGAAATAATGATGTTAAAGGGGGACAAAATTAAAGGATGCAAGAATTCTTATTGAGAATGTAATGAGTTTTGAATTGAACACAGGCAAGACAGAACCAGTACCAATTCCTTCAGTGGGTCATGTGTACATTAACTAGAATTATCACTGGATCAGAATTGGTGCACAGAGTGCTGACTATTGCTCTCTGCATCTTAACGTGCCTCAATTTATACTGAACTAGTGTGGCTCTCCTCTAGCAGTGCCTCATTTGTAAGCTCTTTTCCAGTCTCTGTATATTTTTCCACCTCATCCAGTGATCCCCAAGCAAGTTCATCCATCTTTCAGAGAGCAGATTTTTCACATCTTTGACACACTAACCATCCCCAATTGTTGTGCTCCACCGCGTGGAGATGAACTTTCCTAATGTTCTTCAGTATTCCAAACATTTGTTGTTAAACTCCTTTGAAAATAGTGCACTTCCCTGAATGTCATTGCAATGAAGTTGCATCCACTCTCCTCGTCCTTCTGGCTGGGTGTCCAGGGTCATTCCACCCTCCCAGTGGTGTGACCAGAGTTATCCCTACACCACAGGTATCTGCCCAGAGTCATTCCCAGACCCCCAGTATGTGTCAAGAATTATCCCTACACAAACCCCCAACCTGTGGTTCCTACCTCTCCCTCTGCTCTGTGTCCAGTATTGTCCACCATCCCTTCAACTTTGTGTCCAGAGTTGGTTTTTATCCATGCAAAGTTACAGAAGGAGAAAAGGTTGAAATTTTTATGGCTACAGCTGTGAAACAGTTGGAATATTGCTAAGAATTTAGATAATAAGGGGAAGTATATTTGCGAATATACCTTAGTGTTTAACAGGGCGGTAAGGTATTTGTTCTCTGATGTTTGGAATCAATGGCACTTATGCTGACAGTGCAGTGATATGCTAACTTAGGAGCCTGTTTTCTTTATGGTGAAGATAGACACAAAAAGCTGGAGTAACTCAGCGGGACAGGCAGCATCTCTGGAGAGAAGGAATGGGTGACATTATGGGTCAAGACCCTTCTTCAGTCTGCTCCTGACATACTATGTTTTGTTCCTTTCAGCAAACAGATCTTGCCCAGTATATGACACAGCATCCAGGAGGTCTACACACAAACAATGTTAAGGTAAAAGAGGTTCTGGCTTCTGTTTCACTACAGCTGTTAATAATTCCAATACCCTCTGGGATCAGTTGGTGTCGGGTGGGGTCTGGGATCCATTTGTGTTCAGCACATTCTGTTCCTCTATTCATGCTGGTCACGCTCTAGTTCTGTTATTTCTGGGTTCCCCGAGTTACAATTCTGCTAGGGCTGGTTTATCCTGCAATACCAAAAGATGAATGCAGTCCTCGAGATGGAATCTCTTTGTGGTTCTGAGGAGCAACTCCATTCCCCTTTTCTGGACTCTGAGATAAAGACCCATACTTCATTTCCCTCCTTTAATATTTTTGTGCCTTAAAATTACTGTTGCAAATGTCTGATAGTTTGTACAATTGTTTAGGGAAGAAAATCTAAGGCTTTACTGACCACTTGTGATCCCTTCTCATGTGATTCAATACTAATTGCCTCCTAAAGTGCTTAGTTGCATCAAGCTACATCACTTACAGTTCATTAGGTACAGCACAGAAACAGGCCCTTTGGTCCACCAAGTAAAGGATGACCATCAAGCCCCCATTTATGTCAATCGCACCTGTCAATCCTAATCTCCACGTTCCATCAGCTCCCCAGATATTATGATTCACCTACACACTACACACACTACCCATCTATATATCTTTGGGACGTGAGGGGAAAACTGGAAGACCAGAAGGAAATCCGCATGGTCACAGGGATAAGGTTCAAACTTCACACAGATAGGACCAGAAGCCAGGATTGAACCCAGGTTACCGGACCTGTGAGGCAGTAGTTCTACCAGTTATGCCACTGTTTAGTTTAGAGATACAGCATGGAAACAGGCCCTTCGGCCCACCGGGTACGGGCCGACCAACGATCCCCGCCCACTAGGGACAATTTTTACATTTACAAAGTCAATTCATCTACAAACCTGTATGTCTTTGGAGTGTGGGGGGAACCGAAGATCTCGGAGAAAATCCACGCAGGTCATGGGGAGAACATACAAACTCCATACAGACAGCACCCGTAGTCAGGATCGAACCCGGATCTCCGGCGTTGCACTTGCTGTAAGGTAGCAACTCTACCGTTGCGCCACCGTGACTGCCCTGTACTGCCCTATTCTAGTCCAATTTTTTTCAAGGTTAGCTACCATTTGTCAGCTATTGCTGTGAATACCTGGATGATTCTCATCTCGGGAGTGATAGAAAAAATGTCCAGTAAAACCTCACTACCGTTCTGGTCACCCCAAATGTGACAACTCCTCCATATATTGGCTCCTCTGCAGGCTGGCCTGAACTCTCAGTGCGATCAGCTTTAGTTGTCCTCTGCTTCCCGATTTCAAAGCAACGTCCTTCTCTTTCAGCTCTTCCTCTTTCAACTGCTGCGTGGCCTGGCATATATCCATCGCTGCCACATCCTGCACCGTGACCTCAAACCGCAGAACCTGCTCATCAGCTGTGTTGGAGAACTCAAACTTGCTGATTTTGGTCAGTATGTACATGTTCTTGGGATGGAAAATTAATGTGCTGAAGGGGTGGGCTTTCATGGAGAGTTAGTGTACCGGAAGGATGGGATCCAGAGAAGAAATAATGAGTTGTTTCCTCCATTCTATCCCGTGTAGGTCATTGTATTGTGTTCTTAAAATCATCAAACCATTTTTTGGGCCTTTTGCACCCCTCCTATTAGCTTTATCCTGGTGCTAGTTGAAGCTCACTTATGATTACTCTTGATTGAATCAAAAGATTATGTAATTCAAGTACCATTCCAAAAATATAAAGCTTTCATTCAGTACTGGGGAACTGCTGCTATTTTGGAGGTCTCATTGTTCAGATTAAACTTCTTATCATGGTACTGTTTGTTTCCTGGAGTGTACATAAAATAAGCCATGGAAGTATTTCTGGAAAGAAAAGGTAATGCCTGGAGTTGGGAAATGCTCAGCAGGTCCAGCAGCATCTGTGGCAAGAGAAACATGACTCCTTCAGGTTTACAGTAGGCTTGAAGAACCGTACCTTATCTTCTAACCAGGGATGTTATGCCCTCGAGACTCAACATGAAATCAGCAGTTTCAGATAATGGGTATTTTCTTATTTTGCTCCACTGTTCTCTGGTAATTTCAGATAATTACTTTGCCCTACACCTCCTCCAGACTCGCCATTCTCCTCCCAATTTCTCATCGGCTATAAAACCTATAGTCATTTAACCTCTCCCTATCACCAATCTTCCCTTTTGTTCTATTCCTTCCTGTCCCTAAAGCTCTGCATCTTAAAATTGTTCTTGTTTATTTTTTCTCAGTTCTGATGAAGCATTGTTAACTTAAAACATTAAATATGTTTTTTTCCATAAATACTGTTGGATCTGTTGAGTGCTTTATGTTTTTATTTCTTTCAAGGACAAACTCCTTTCATGTAGGCATCAGTGCTGGCCATTCTCTGTCTTAGCCTGTTCTTCTTTGTTTGGTCTCAGGATTGGCAAGAGCGAAGTCTGTGCCCAGCCAGACGTATTCCTCACAGGTGGTGACCCTGTGGTATCGTCCCCCAGACATTCTTCTCGGGACCACAGATTATTCCACTGGCCTGGACGTATGGTAAGAATGCTGAACTTCCTTTCTGGACAAAGGCTCCAGCTACTTGGAGAAACTAGAAATGTCAGAGTTAGATCAGAAACAATGCTTGTAGTGGTTAAGGGAAGAGGTATGAGTCCAGAGGGACTTGGTCCATTGGTATCAGTCATAAATGAGTGATTGAACAAGCTGGCTGTACACTTACTGTCATTTGGTGATGAAAATTACAGAGACTAATCCTGTCTTGTTCTTTGTAGGGGAGCTGGCTGTATATTCATTGAGATGATAGAAGGTTCGCCGGCCTTCCCTGGTGTGTCTGATATCACAGAGCAGCTCCAAAGAATCTGGGCAGTAAGTGAATGAGGTTTGATTCAAGAGTCAAGAACGTTTATTAATTGCATACATCGGATATGAATCGGAACAATGAAATTCAAACTTGCCACAGCTTTACAGGCACACAAAATGCAAAACAACAAAAAAGTAAATATACAATAAATGATCAATTACTCTAAACAATCAGGGCATGATCGTGTAAAATACCTAAGTATGCAGAGCAGCGTTTCTCAACCAAGGTTCCCCGGAACACTAGAGTTTCGCTTGAGGTCGCTAGGGGTTCCGAGAGAAATAGTCGCTAATCATTTCAAACCAGATCAAATGCACTTTTTAAAGTTGAGTATTGCATGCAAATCTGAAAAGTTTAGGGTGAAAATTCTTCGTTATTTGTTCAGTACAGGCCCCGCCGCCACTGATTTTCCAGCAACTGGTGGTCCGGCGCCTCCTTAAATCCAGACAAAATTACGAGAGCCCACTTGAAATCCCCCTGCCGTGGAAGTCTCCCCGAAAATGTGGCACCTAGGCTGGGCAAGGCAGCCAATCTCGACCTCATCGGGACTTCCACGGCCGATCGGTAGATTGAATTTGCAACCTGCGTCGGGGCTCTGGAACTCCAGCCCAGCTGGAGCCAGCACATCTATCCCCATAGCCGACTTCCTTGGCCGGCTTTGCAGGCTGGTATCTCGACCCCACTTCCCCACCCCCCCAGCAGCCTAGGTGGTCTGTTCTGGTACCATTGTACCCCTCGCGGGGGCCGTGACCTCCTCTGGTCCGGTAAAATGGATAAACCAGCAAAGCTCTGGAACTAAGAGTGCCAGAAAATCAGTGGTGGAACTGTAATGAGTAAATATTAAATTTAAGTGCAAGATTACATAACTATATTAATTAATTAAGACGGGGTTAAAATATAAAACACAGCAAAAAAGCCAATTACTACCTTTTTGGGCTGATTATCAATTAATGTGCAAATTTACTTCAACAAATACTTCAATATGTACTTCAATAAGCAAGATGACATTACACTCTAAATGACTGCAATTAGTGGTCTTATGTGGGGTTGTTTTCCCCAGGACTAGAACCAATGTAGAGCAGAAATGCACATCCTTGCTGATCATATGTAAATGCATAGTAGTTATTATCTGTTTTTGTTCTGTTTATATATGTTATATATGATGTTGGTTATTTATGTTTATATTTTGTATTTACAGATATGGTTGAGTTTTTTGTGTGAATGAAAACCTCCTTATGAGGTCTCTTGACCAAGCAGTTTGATTTCAGGTTTTTTTTCAATGTCAAGTGCAAAACGTGAAAAACGTGTTATTTTTTGCTTAAACCAGTTATCAGAAAAATATATTATGTTTACCTTATGAACTTCAAGTTTATGAAAGGGAAAGAAAGAGATTAATAAAGCTATACAATAACTTTTATGTAGTGGTTCCTACATGAGACATGAAAATTATTTCAATGGTTCCGCAAGGGTAAAAAGATTGCGAAACGCTGATGTAGAGCAAAAACTAAAGTGTATAGATGTTACACAGACCAGGTAGAAACTCCTCTCTTTGCAATGAGAGTTTAAACCCAGCTCAGTTTAAGGGAAAAGGTTGACATTCTTGTACAAAGGGCCCAGATGAAATGGCTTTGGGTGCTGGAGCAGCAATGGATGGGGGAGACATGGTAAATTCGTACTCCTTTTCCCATGGTTTGCTTCATTTTGCCACCCAGCTGTGTTCCTGTATGTAGGGTCTGTAGTGGCTTTGGGGACCCAGTGCAGTCACATGATGATGCACATGAAACAACCACCCAGTTGTATGGGGAATTCCAGGCACCAGACTTCAAGGCTCCCTAAAACTTAGCAGAGTTTTGGGGAGTGTTGTAGAAAAGTGGGACCAAAGGTTCCCTAAAATTGGCAACACTGTTAGACAGGATGATGAAGAAGGCATTTGGCACACTACTCTTTATTGATTGGGTCAAGAGTACAAGAGTTCGAATGTCATTTCACAGCAGTGCAAGATATTAGTCAGACCACCCTTAAAATATTGTGTGGAGTACTCTTTACCTGTACCAGAGGATGGATGTGATTGAGCTGGAGAGGATGTCTAAAAGATTCGCAAGGATGTCACTGGGACTTGAGTTATAAGGAGAAATTGGATATGGTGGGACTGTTTTCCCTGGAGTGAAGAAAGCTGAGGGGTAACCCAAAGGAGGGTTATAAAATCATGAGCGGGTATAAAAGAGAAGGGTGGTCACAGTTTTTTCCCCGGCTAGGGGAGCCTAAAGTTAAAGGATATATGTTTCACAGACCTCCCAACCCTTCTGAATTTGGCGGAAAGTTTTGCTTTCTTATTTCATTTCTGCCATTCCGATTTCGCCTCGCATTTTTCCGCAAAACACACGCCTCGCCGCTCGCTCCGCCTCACCTCGCCACTGGCCCGGCATCGCCGCAGTACCCGGCATCGCCGCAGTACCCGGCATCGCCGCAGTACTCGCCTCGCCGCTGGCCCGGCCTCGCCGCTGTACTCGCCTCGCCGCTGGCCCGGCCTCGCCGCTGTACTCGCCTCGCCGCAGTACTCGCCTCGCCGCAGTACTCGCCTCGCCGCAGTACTCGCCTCGCCGCTGTACTCGCCTCGCCGCTGGCCCGGCCTCGCCGCTGTACTCGCCTCGCCGCAGTACTCGCCTCGCCGCAGTACTCGCCTCGCCGCAGTACTCGCCTCGCCGCTGTACTCGCCTCGCCGCTGGCCCGGCCTCGCCGCTGTACTCGCCTCGCCGCTGTACTCGCCTCGCCGTGTACTCTCCTCGCCGCGTGTCTCGGCCTCGCCGCTGGCCCGGCCTCGCCGCTGTACTCGCCTCGCCGCTGTACTCGCCTCGCCGCGTGTCTCGGCCTCGCCGCTGTACCCGCCTCGCCGCTGTACCCGCCTCGCCGCTGTACCCGCCTCGCGACGCTGTACTCGCCTCGCCGCTGTACTCGCCTCGCCGCTGTACTCGCCTCGCCGCTGGCCCGGCCTCGCCGCTGGCCCGGCCTCGCCGCTGGCCCGGCCTCGCCGCTGGCCCGGCCTCGCCGCTGTACTCGCCTCGCCGCTGTACTCGCCTCGCCGCTGTACTCGCCTCGCCGCTGGCCCGGCCTCGCCGCTGTACTCGCCTCGCCGCTGGCCCGGCCTCGCCGCTGGCCCGGCCTCGCCGCTGTACTCGCCTCGCCGCTGTACTCGCCTCGCCGCTGGCCCGGCCTCGCCGCTAGCCTCGCCTCACCTCGCCACTCGCCCGTCCTCGCCTTGTCGCTGGCCCGGCCGCACCTCGCCTCTCGCCGCTGGCCCGGCCTCACCAAGCCTCTCGCCGCTGGCCTCGCCTCGCCTCTCGCCGTTCGTCAGGCCTCGCCTCGCTCCGGAGCGTGAGGTCTGTTGATGTTGAGAAGGGAAGGGGAGAGGGTTAGGGTTCGGGGGAGGGGGGCAGTAGATTGGGAGGAGGGAGGGGGGGTGGAGGAAGGGGGGAGTGGGGGAAGAGGGGTGGGGGAGTGGATTTGGGGGAAAGGGGAGGAGGGGTGGAGGGGACGGGTGGGGGGGGGGGGGGGTGGGGGGGGGGGGGGGGTGGGGGGGAGAGCGGGGGTGGGGGGGGTACGGGGGTGGGGGGGAGTAGTTTTGGGGGAGACATGGACCGTTGTGATTTGTTGTTGAAGACCACTGGAGCAAGTATGTCTTCAATTAAATTAGGTATGTGCAGTTTTTTAAATGAAACTCTTTCTTCATAACTTAGTCATACATCTTATGACCATTGTTCTTTTATTCAATATCAAGAGAATTGGGATGTGTAAGGAAAAAGCAAAATAGAAAGAACAAAACAAAACAATTTTTTCTTTGTTGTAAAAAGTATTTCTGTTCAATAACCTTTCTATAACATTGTACATATAGTCCAAGAACTACAGACTGATGGAAATAATAGTCATTTTTCACAAGTGAACGTAGCGCAACGTTTATGCGCATTTGATGTGCATACTTTTCTTTTGCTGAAAAGTTGCAAAAGAACCGCGGCCTCCAGGGCTCTGGTTCGCAGAGCCCGCGGATCGGACTTACCATCAGCGGAGCCGGCCGTCTTCAGAGGCTGCGGGAGCGGCTGCGACTCGCCTTAGGCTCGGGCCGCGTGGATGCCGACATCGGGAGCTCCGGCAGCGGCAGCGTGTTCGCCCGCCCCGGATCGCGGGGCTTGGGTCGCGGACATTTCACCGTCCGGCGCGGCCTAAAATAGGCCGCGGGATTTTCCTCTGCTGGCCGGGGGCTTCAATGTCGGGAGCCACGACCGCCCTGACGTGCAGCAACAGCGGCAGCGTGTTCGCCCGCCCCGGATCGGACTTATCATCAGCGGAGCCCGCCGTCTTCGGAGGCTGCGGGAGCGGCTACGACTCGCCTTAGGCTCGGCCCGCTGCGGACCTTCCGGCGCGGCCTGCAACCACAACAACCTGACCGCGGGAGAAGACGGCAGGAGAAGGGAAAATACATTGTGGCCTTCCATCACAGTGAGGAGAGGACTGCAGGAGACTCACAGTGATGGATGTTTCTTTGATGGATGTTTCTTTTTTTGTGTGTTTTTGGGGTTGTGTAATTTTAATGCCTATTTTAATGCTTTTATTGTTGGACTGTGGGTGACTGAATTTCGTCCAATTTGGATGACAAATAAAGCTATCTTGAATCTTAAATCTTGAATTACGCGCCATATTATGAATTTTGATGTAAAATTCTGAATTTCGGACATCAAAATTCTGAATTTGTAAAATCAAATGTTGGGAGGTCTAGTTTAAGGTGAGAGATGAAAGATATAAAGGAGACCAGCAGGGCATGTTTCTAACATACCGGGTAGTGGATATGTGGAACAAGCTGCCAGAAGCAGCAGTCGAGGCGGGTACAATTCCACCATTTTCACACAAATGGTTTTGAAGGATATAGACCAAACACAGCAGATAGTACTTGAGTTAGGCACTTGTTGGCACAAACATGATGGCCCAAAGGGTTTCTTTCCCTACTGCGTAACTCTATGAATCTGTGAGCAGAAGAGTTACATACATTCCTATAGGCCCTGTATACTGACAGCAGTGAAGTGAGAGCAAGGTTTGTGACTCATCTGAGCCTGATTTGTGTTGTACTTCATGGTCCGGTACTTGTTGTACCTTTGTTGTGACTCTGGAAGGACCACGAGTACACATGTTTATGATGTTATCATGGTGGAGCTTAACTCCAGGCTGTTTATTCCAAGGCCGCCTGGATCCAGAGTGACCGCCTAATCACACCAATCACTTATATACACAGGCGTACAAAGTAGTCCTTGGATACACAAAGTAGTCCCAGCAATATCACAACATCCCCCCTGTCTTATATATTACAACATCCCCCTTGTCTTATGTAAAATTGTTTTCTTTACCATTCGAGGGCTAAAATATATTTAACAAACAAAACCAAAACACCATTGCTTTTTGCAAACAAAACCAATAACACAACTAAACACAATTAAACACAATTGCTTTTTTTCGCCATCATGGTGGTCACTCCTCTGCGGAATTTCACTCATCTCCGTGTGGTCACTCACTCTGTGTGGTCACTCATCTCTGTGTGGTCACTCATCTCCGTGTGGTCACTCACTCTGTGTGGTCACTCATCTCTGTGTGGTCACTCATCTCTGTGGTCACTCATCTCTGTGGTCACTCATCTCTGTGGTCACTCATCTCCGTGTGGTCACTCACTCTGTGTGGTCACTCTCTGTGGTCACTCATCTCTGTGTGGTCACTCTCTCTGTGTGGTCACTCTCTCTGTGTGGTCACTCATCTCCGTGTGGTCACTCATCTCCGTGTGGTCACTCACTCCGTGTGGTCACTCCACAGATATATACAATATATACAAAAGCATCAAATATAATACATTAAGCTTTCAGTACACAGATCACTACACAGGTCATTAAACACAAAATATTCATTTTGTTCCATATTTTCCCCTCAAGAAGACGTGCTGTGTAGATCAAACGAAGTGTAGCCTCTAGATGCTCCACCACCATGATTTGCCTGCCACTGCTGGCCTCCCACTGCTGGGCTGGCACTGCTGGGCTCCCACTGCTGGGCTCCCACTGCTGGGCTCCCACTGCTGGGCTCCCACTGCTGGGCTGGCACTGCTGGGCTCCCACTGCTGGGCTGGCACTGCTGGGCTCCCACTGCTGGGCTCCCACTGCTGGGCTGGCACTGCTGGGCTCCCACTGCTGGGCTCCCACTGCTGGGCTCCCACTGCTGGGCTCCCACTGCTGGGCTCCCACTGCTGGGCTGGCACTGCTGGGCTCCCACTGCTGGGCTCCCACTGCTGGAACCGCGGTGCGATCGCGCCTCCGCTGCAGTGCGCGCTGGCCCCGCCCACAGATACTCCCCGTAGCTGCTGCTCAACTTCGAACGCGCTGGCCCCATCCACAGGTGCTCCCCGGCCCCGCCCACAGGTGCTCCCGGCAGCTGCCGCGCAATTCGAACGCGCTGCCGCTGCCTCGGGCCCAGGGCCGTCCCGACTCTACGGTCAACGCGCCTGGGTAAGTATGTAGTGCCTCGGCCTTACCGGCCGCCGCACCTCCGCGGGTGGTCAGTCCCTCCGGTCGCCGACCCCCTCCGGTCGCCGCACACCTCCGTGGGTGTCGGTCTCCTCCGGGGCTCTCCCGGTCGCCGCACACCTTCGTGGGTGTCGGTCTTACCGGTCGCCGCACACCTCCGTGGGTGTCGGTCTTACCGGTCGCCGCACACCTCCGTGGGTGTCGGTCTTACCGGTCGCCGCATACCTCCGTGGGTGTCGGCCTCCCCCGGTCGCTGCACACCTCAGTGGGTGTCGGTCTTCCCCGGTCATCGCACACCTCCGTGGGTGTCGGGTCTCCCGGTCGCCTCCGGTCTCTCCCCCGCGAAGCAGTCGCAGGCTCCTAATCTCGGGCCTGCACAGGTGCTGGGGCGCGATGTGGGCCTTCACACACCGCCCTCAGCAGCTTGCAGCGTCACGTCGGCAGCTCGCCGCTGACTACTGACAGGTAAGTATACCTACATATATTGGCCCCTTACCGAGCGGGAAACTTTTTTCGTTCTTCAGGGCTCTATCTTATCTTCCTGTTGACCTTTTTGCTGGGTTCCTTTTTGTTAACCTTCTTTTTTTTTCCTTTCATACGCACTTGTTAACTTTTTTTCTTGGGGTTTTTGTTGTTTTCCTTTTCTAGGCTAAACACCCAAACCGCTGCCACCATGTTGTACTTCGTGGTCCGGTACCTGTTGTACCTTTGTTGTGACTCTGGAAGGACCACGAGTACACATGTTTATGATGTTATCATGGTGGAGCTTAACTCCAGGCTGTTTATTCCAAGGCCACCTGGATCCAGAGTGACCGCCTAATCACACCAATCACTTATATACACAGGCATACAAAGTAGTCCTTGGATACACAAAGTTCTCCCAGCAATATCACAACATCCCCCTTGTCTTATATATTACAACAATTTGTTGGCATACAAACATGGGTGTGATTATAAATGATGTAAGATGGCATCGGGGTCTGCCCCTATATTGACCGTGGATCCTCTGTTTGCAGGTCTTGGGTGTTCCCTCAGAGGAGAGTTGGCCCGGAGTCACTGCCCTCCCAAACTACAAGACAGGTAAACATCCCTAAATCAAGTGTCAATTTGTGGTCAGAGGAGGCAGCAGGGTTTAGGGTCACTCAGGAATAGTAAGGGAGATCTATTGGGGTTATAAAAACAGGAAGTCTGGAAATACTCAGCATGTCAGGCAGCGTCGTTGGAGAAAGCGAGTGAGGTAATGATTCAGGTCTATTCCCCATCATTGGAAGGTTCCAGAGGAACCTAGAGGAGGTACAAAGCTGATGTGGGTCCTCATGGTATAGTGGTTATTTGTAAAGAGGTAATGCAATGGGGTCTGCATTGGCCTTGGGGATGTATCAAGCAGACTGGGAGTGGTTGTTTCAGGGACTACCTGGGTGGATTGCATTGACGTTGATCTGAAAATAAATAAATTGACGTCAGCCTTGCAGGAACAGGAGGAAATGTGTTGTCAGTCTGAGGGGGATGTGCGGGGTCAGTTTGGGAAGCGATGTATCAGCAACTGTTTTTGTGGGATGTTTTATAGGGGGCAGTCAGGGAGGTGAAGAATTGGGAGTCAGTTCAAGTGAGATTTATTGGAGTCAATCCACATAATGTAATGTATTGGGGTCCATCTGAGGATGTATGGGACCAGTCTTGTTGTATTAGGGTCATTCTGGAGGCTGATGTATTGGTTTGGTCTGGACAATGATGTATTGGTGTCACTCTAAAAGTAATGTATCAGGGTCAGCCTTGGCTTCTTGTTTTGGAGTGAGTTTAAATTAGATGTATCAGAGTTGGTCTGGACAAGATGTTTGAGGGTCCATCTAAGGAGATGTTTTGAAGTCAGTTTTGTAGTAATATTTGGGGTTCATCTGAGAAGGTCACATTTTGGTGCCTCTCCAGCGGTGGAAATATTGTGGTTAGTCTGGATTGGTGTCGGGGTATATAATCAGTTTGTACATTATGCATTGATAATAATCTTGGGGAATTAAATGGTGCTCTACTGAGTTGCTATTTTGGGTTCACGCTGGAAACAAGGATCTGTGTGCAGCCACGTTTTGTTTAGTTTAGTTTATTGTGTGTACCAAGGTACAGTGAAAAGCTTTTGGTGCGTGCTAACCAGTTTAAGATTATGTATGTGGGAGTTTCTGTGTGGGTCCTCCGAGAAGGGTTATGGGGTGGTAGTGTGAATAGCCTCCTGTTATGAGATGTACTGATGCTGAAATCAGACCAGGGCTGTTATGTTTCTCACTCTTGTCTCTGTACAGAGCACCTTTTACCACACTCACCTCAGAAACTTGGCCATATTTGGAAAAGGTAAGTGCTCTTTTAATGTGAACTTACAGTGACTTGTGAAGGAGTAATCCCAAACCAATGTAAGGAGAGATATTGCCTCATGATGTTCTCCATATTTCTACCAGCTCTCACTTTAAACTATTCTGACTGTTGGTAGTTTTATTTGCTCTTGGGTTAAAGCATAAAGGACAACTACAAACTCTGCATTTGCTCTAGACTCCTCCTTTTCCTTTCCCATGCTTTTTTGTTCTTTTGTGCTCTTTTGTTAACTTTCTTCTCTCTATTTTATGATTCTTTTCCTTCCCTTTTCTCCAGCCTATTTCTTCTTCTCTCTGTCCTCCCTCTTTCACATGGACCCCAAAAAATCGGAATAATAGTAGGCCAATCGACCTGTCCTACCATTCTTTATGATCATGGTTGACGATGATACCCCAAGCCTCAACTCCCATAATCTCAGACTTTGTCGAGTATATCACCTCATTAAACATATCCTCCCTTCCTTCCTTTCACATGGTTGAATGTCTAAAGATTTGTATCTTGGTAGTGATCCAAGTTCAAAGGGAGGGAGTCCCTTTGTTCCCGGGGAAACCTTATAGGAATGTGACAGACTTGTACAGTTACCTCCATTTGACTGGATTTCCAACCTTATGAACTCTCACTGTTCTGCCAGGACTTCACACTGTTCTTTTCTTTCTTCTATTTTTTTCTCTTTTCCTCTCTCAATCTTATTTTGTTTGAACTCATTTTTCTCGCCTTTCTCTCTCCACTCACCAGAGGCTTAAGATCCAGTGTTTTTACTGTCAAGTTCTCTACTTCTGGAAGCTCCTTTAAGCTTACATTTTTCACCCAGAGAGTTGTGAATCTGTGGAATTCTCTGCCACAGAAGGCAGTGGAGGCCAACTCATTGGATGTTTTCAAGAGAGTGTTAGATTTGGCTCTTAGGGCTAAAGGAATCAAAGGATATGGGGAAAAAGCAGGAACGTGGTACTGATTTTAGATGATCAGCCATGATCATATTGAATGGCGATGCTGGCTCGAAGGGCCGAATGGCCTTCTCCTGTACCTATTTTTCCCCTGTGCTACTTTTGGCACCTATTCCATTTCTTTTCATGTGCGTTGCATTTTGTCTGGAGATCCCCTGTGAAGTGGCCTGAGATGATTTCCTTTGTTCAGAGTGGTTAGTAGTCTGGATGTGTCACTGCAGTGTTGGATCTATCACATGACTCTTTGTTCTTTTTCCTCAGATTGGGCCTAGTTCCACGAGCAGAGAGCCTAACTTCACAGCTCCTCCAGTGCTATCCAAGGGACAGGAGTTCTGCAGAGGATGCCCTTGCACATCATTACTTCCGCACTCTGCCCTCTGCACTGTTCCACCTCCCTGACAGTATGTACACATTCATTCCAGTGATAAACCTGTCTATTCGATTTCACACTAATTAGGGATTTGCTAGACTGTTGAGTGACAAAGAGCAGAAAGTGTAACGGTAAAAATCTAAGCAATGAAGGAAAATGCCACAGTATCATGGAGCCCCAACACACAAGAATTCAAATGCTCAAAAAAGCAGGATATAATAACAATAAGCGATAATCATATAAATAGTAAATAACTCAGAGTTATAGGTCACTAACCAAGAGTAAGTGAAAGACAGCAGCGAGCAAATAATACTATTGATGAATGGGAATTATTGGGTCATTGTCATGGTGTGATAGAGGTTGGTGTATTATTCATTGCATTTAATGTCATTGGTGGACATTATATTAGCACATTTTTCATGGTAATAGCCACTCTTAATGGCAGTATGAGTTGTCGTCAAGAAAATGACTGCTATCTTTTCTTACCCTTGTAATGCTGTACTCATCCGTTCCTTAATGTTG
Source organism: Rhinoraja longicauda (assembly GCF_053455715.1). Lineage (NCBI taxonomy): Eukaryota > Metazoa > Chordata > Chondrichthyes > Rajiformes > Arhynchobatidae > Rhinoraja > Rhinoraja longicauda. The sequence goes on from NC_135960.1 coordinate 32,169,866, forward strand.
TCCTGCACAACAGTAGCATTGGGGGACAGAGGGATAATGGTAAAAGGGGACAGGAATTTGGGACTTCAGCCCAAGCAGTCAGCACTCCACATACCGATGAACAAGTTTGACTCTGCACAAGTGCAGGTGGAACAGGCTTCAGCAGGAGCCTTGCTGGTTTTAAAACCTGGGGGATATCGGCTTAGAGCTTCTTACGAGTCGGAACTGGAGTCGAGCATCTTCCTTTGCTGGAGGATGCAACATTTTGGAATGGTGAGAAAAAAAGGCGAAGATCTGCAGTTACATGGATTACTGAGATAATGTTGCAATATTTATTTTAATTGTGCAAGGATTAACATTTTGGCCACTTTCTTATTCAGTCTATTCGTGTTGATCAGCAGTTCCTAGAGATGCAGCATCTCTGCATGAGTATACCCTTTGCTCATGCTCACATGTGTTATGTGGCTGACCAGACTCAAGCATAGCTTTCTTTGAAAAATGAATACCTGCTGATGCAGACTCTGCAGTCCAGTGACTGGAGGGGCGACCGCTTTCAACATTGAATCCCTGATTGTGACTCAATTTTCCTTCTACTGACCCCATTGTCAGCCCCCAGCTATGCCTCCTTCATTGCACTGAAAATCAGACACAGTGTTTCCCTTGGGGTCTTGCACCCACCAGCATCACATGCAGGGAATGGACACTAAAACAAGGTACAGTAGACATAAGGAATTGCAGATGCTGGAATCTTGAGCAAAAAAAATACAAAGTGTTGGAGTAACTCAGTAAGCCAGGCAGCATCTCTGGAGAACATGGATAGGTAACGTTTCGAATCGGAAGCCTTCTTCAGATTGATTGTAGTAGAGGGAGGCAGAAAACTGGAAGAGAGGTGGAATGGGATAAAGCCAGGCAATAGGGTGGATACATGTGAGGGCAGTTGATTAGCAGATGCGTGGGCAAAGGCCGGAGATTAAAAGGAGACAAAAGGTTGTGAGATAAGGAGAGAAGACACGTGATTTATGAGGCCAGAGGAAGGTATGTAGGTGGAAGGGGATGGGGAGCAGAGGAAAAGGGGCAAGATAGTGGGAGAAATGAGGCACAGGGAAGAGAGGGGGAGAGAAAAAAAAGGAAATGGGGGGGCGGAGAGTGTTGTTGGTTAATTACCTAAAATTGAAACATTCTGTTTTCATACTATTGGTTTGTAAAGCAGCATATGAGGTGCTGTTCCTTCAGTTACATGTGGCCTCACTGGCAATGGAGGTGGCCGTGGACTGAAAGGTTTGTCTGGGAAGGCGAGTTAGAAACCGGGAGTTTGAGCAGGCTACTGAACCGAGTGCATAGTTCGGTGAAATGGTCACCTAGTCTACCCTTGGTCTCGTTGATGTAAAGGAGGCCACATTCGGAGCACTAATAGCAGTACAAGGTGAGAGAAGGTGCATGTGAACCTCAATCTCATCAGGAAAGGCTGCTGGGGTACTTGGGTGAATGTGAGGCAGGAAATGTCGGGACAGGTGCTCCATTCTAACAGTGTCTTTATGTGCTCTCATATCTATCAGTCATGTTTTGAATATTCATTTAATTGCCAGAATTGTAATAAACATAGGTTGGGCCCTGGTTACTCGCCAAACCAGTCAGGAAATCAGAAGATGAAATGATTTTGCAGTTGATGGGTTAAAAAACACATTGATAAATGTTCCGCACTGAATTCCAGGTTTATCAAGTTCCACTGGGCAGTGATGAGCAGTTAACTGCTCCCAATGGGCACAGTTCTATGTGCAAATATAGCTGATTGGTGTATGTTAGTTGGCAGCCTGCCTCTCCTCAAAGATGTAAGCACCTTCAACACATGTTCAAATCTACACATGTTAAAATTCCAACCGTAGTTAAGACTCTTCATCATTCTGCTGACCAATGCATTTATTCCTATTGCAGTGGTTTCCATCTTTAGCGTGGCTGGAGTTCGGTTGGAGCCTGAAGCCCGGAATGCTTTCCATCCTTTTCGAAAGGACAAGTGCACATCAATTCTTGCCTAATGTGGAAAATGAAAGGTACAGAGAACCATGTATTCACTTCAAATTACAGCCTATACATTTTCTCTACCTCTCACCCAGTATATCCCCTTGATATACCACCCTTGACTTGATTTTCTATACTCTACCTAGTATGTTCCCTCCATCTCCCACACTGTATAGTCTTTCCATATCACACCCTGTATAGTCCTGATACAGGTATATCCTACGTGGTACTGCCCTTCTTCATGCAACTACATCCCAGTCTGTCTTGCCTTTTCTATAGCTCATCCTCTGTGGTCTCTCTCCATAGGCTGTACAACTTGCAGTATATCTCAATCCAAAATCCAATTAGTCACCGAGTTATGCAGCATGGAAACAGGCCTTTCGGCCTAACTAGCCCACGCCAACCAAGGTAATCCATCTACACTAGTTCCATCTGCCTATGTTTGGTCCATATCCTTCTAAACCTCCTATCTATCACTCTATCCTTATAATTCTGTGTTTTCACTCTTTTTCACAGCCTTTACTGCTGATTCAGAATTTGAACATGGCATTTGTGCTCCATATCTCAACTTGTACAAAATAGATTTATAGAGTCATAGCGCTACACAGCAAGGAAACAAGCTCATCAGCCCAAATCCAGGCTGACCAAGTTGTCAAATGAGCTAGTCCCACATGCCTGCACCTGACTCGTATCCCTCCAAACCTTTCCTTTCAATGTACCTGCCCAAATTCCGTAATTGTATCTTCTCTGACACTTGGTCTGGCAGCTTATTCCAGATATGTACCAGACTCTGTGTGAAATTTAGACAAGCTCTGACTATCTACCTGTTCATATTAATGCTGACAAATCAGGAGGCATCAATTTCACTTCTGTAATCCTCAGCTCTTTACTTTGCAGATCTTTTTTTTTTGTGAGATACCCACATTCGACTATGCTAACAATCAAGAGACAGAAGATCATTTGATTGTGTCCTGGCCTCAACTTCCTAAGCTCATTGTGGAATGGCCTCTACACTGCTCTATCTGGGAGTGTTTGATGAGATGCTGCAAAGGAACTTCACTATAAATTCAATGTGATTCAACTCATCCTGGAAATGCTTGAAGGGACAGGGCAAAGGGGTAGTTCGCTCTGTACCTTGCTGCTCTTGTGCCTGTCCTGCGAATGTTTGATTGGGCAGCTTAAAGCTAGGTGTAATTGGTACCTTACCCTTATTGTGCCTGCCCTGGGAGTGCTTGATATGACAATGTAGAGGGAGTTTTACTCTGCTCCTACCTTATGCATTACTCTCCCTGAGTTTGATAGGACAGGGCAAAAGGAAATTTGCTCTGTACCAAACGTTTGCTGTACCTGCACTAGGAATGTTTGATGGAACAGGGCGGAGAGTGCTATATTCTGTATCTAATCCATGCTGTACCTATTCTACTGGTGTAGTGTTGATTGGTAGTAATTCAGATGAATGTCATTTTTCACTTTGAAGAACTGTTTCCACTGAGGAGCTTATGTTATAAATACCATTTAAAAAAAATAAATTAAAAAAAACCCCCACAATGTTGTAATTTTATGGTTGGGGGAATCACTGTGGATTAATTGGGGAGATGTTACCCTCATGTTGATCCAGTTTTTGGGGATTAAAATTGGACTGCAGGCCCACACTTGTTTCTGGTGACTTAAGAACTGTCTTTATGGTCAAGATCTGTGAGCAATGCCCATCTTGGTAGCCTACTATCAATCACCATCCAGCTTCCATTTGAAGAGATGTATATCTTAATAAGGTGAAGTAGTTGGCTGACATCCTTGAATCCCATATCACACTGAGGGATTAGTCTCTTCACAATTTGGCTGGGAATATGAGAGTTTAAATTGAACATAAACAGTCTGTTTAGTTTTTTAGTTTAGTTTATTGTCACGTGTACTGAAGTGAAAAGCTTTCTGAAGATCCAAGTTGAGCCTTTGAGTTGCATTGTATGGAGAGTATCTCCACTCCATATTGGAAGAGCTTGGATTTAACATCTAGAAGAGTTGTACAAGAGGATAGCTGTTACACTACAATCATGGAAACATGTGGTTCGACCACATTTAGGGTACTAATGAAGAGTTCAAGTGCATACCTTGGAAAATAATACATTAGACAAAGGGAATGGTGCATAGATTTAGACTGCAGGTTAAATTATGAGGAGATAATACCAGATATAAATTTCACAGAATTTATAATGGTAGAATTAATTTGATCACTGTTTTTGTGGTGGTGTTGAGCAGCTTAATGCATAATTATTTCTATTGGTTGGGAATTTAGGATCATGGGCATTGGTCTGAGTATTGGCTTTTTGACCATGAAATTACAAAACATCTCTACACAGCAAGGGTGATAGAAATGAGCAACTTCCTCGCAGGAATAGCAATGATGCTTAGTTCCTTGTTAAAATTAACTCTGAGACTGATAATTTTTACTTCGAGATTAAGTTAGCAAAAATACAGGAAAGTCACAGATTGGTCATAAAAGTGAAACAATTGTGAAGAGGCTAAATGACCTACTCTTTTCCTGAGTGCTGCGCAAACAACAATCTTCACTCCCACTGAACCCATCCCCAGCCCTTGCACATTTTACAGGACCATTCTGGCAATAGATTTACCAGCAAGGATCAAAATGGCAAATTTTGGTATCTCATCAAATGAAAGATATGAAGGGATTTATTCACAAAATGCTGGAGTAACTCAGCAGGTCAGGCAGCATCTCAGGAGAGAAGGAATGGGTGATGTTTTGGGTCGAGACCCTTCTTCAGACTGATGTCAGGTGCTGGGTTCTCCCTCTATCTTCCTGTCTCCACCTATATCCTTCCTTTGTCCCGCCCCCCTGACATCGGTCTGAAGAAGAGTCTCGACCCGAAACGTCACCCATTCCTTCTCTCCTGAGATGCTGCCTGACCTGCTGAGTTACTCCAGCATTTTATGAAATAAATACCTTCGATTTGTACCAGCATCTGCAGTTATTTTCTTACTCTTCGTAGCATTTCTCTGTGGGAATATCATTTTGCAGCCATGCTGACTGGTGTTGCCCTTTAGGAACATTATCCTGTTGGTTTATTGCATGCGGCAATTTTAATCAAAAAAATGTTCCTCTAGAGAACTGCTGTTCTGTGGGAGTATGACTCCATGAGAATTTGTCTTTTGGGATTATTATGTGAAAGCAGTTTTTTCTTTATTGATGTGCAAAATCATTTTTGAGCCATTTTCCATTATATCTTTAATGTGCGGGCTGAGTAATCTGGCCCTATGTTTTGCATGTGTAATGCATTATCTGAGGGTGAGTACGGGAATTAATCCAGGAAAATCTCTCACTAATATGACTGACTTCAACGTGTCAACACAATAAGAAATGTTTCTTACTTATTGAAGCCACAGTTCTACTGCTGATTTGGCAGAATCCAGCTTGGTTCAATCTTTTTAATGAAGCACAGAATCTAGGGCACTATTCATTGCCACTCATACTTAAATTTTATTTCAACCTTTCTGAGCTAATCGCTGTGATGCACCCAGTTAACTTTGCATGATAAAACATAGAGTCCTGGTGTTCAGTGGTTGGCCAGTCATTCCAAGTGTCTTCGTTGATCACTGTCTTGGACATATTCACAAAATGCTGGAGTAAGTCAGCAGGTCAGGCAGCATCTCGGGAGAGAAGGAATGGGTGACGTTTTGGGTCGAGACCCTTCTTCAGACTGCAAAGTTAACTGGGTGCATCACAGCGATTAGCTCAGAAAGGTTGAAATAAAATTTAAGTATGAGGATTATACATAGATACATAGACAATAGGTACAGGAGTAGGCCATTCGGCCCTTCGAGCCAGCACCGCCATTCAATGTGATCATGGCTGATCATCCACAATCAGTAACCTGTTCCTGCCTTCTCCCCATACCCCTTGATTCCGCTAGCCCTAAGAGCTCTATCTAACTCTCTTCTGAATGCATCCAGTGAATCGGCCTCCACTGCCTTCTGAGGCAGAGAATTCCACAAATTCACAACTCTCTGTGTGAAAATGTTTTTCCTCATCTCAGTTCTAAATGCCCTACCTCTTATTCTTAAACTATGGTCCCTGGTTCTGGACTCCCCCAACATCGGGAACATGTTTCCTGCATCAAGTGTATCCAAACCCTAAATAATTTTATATGTTTCTATAAGATTCCCTCTCATCCTTCTAAATTCCAGTCGCTCCATTCTTTCATCATATGACAGTCCCCATCCCGGGAATTAACCTTGTGAACCTACGCTGCACTCCCTCAATAGCAAGAATGTCTTTCCTCAAATTAGGAGACCAAACTGCGCACAATACTCCAGGTGTGGCCTCACCCGGGCCCTGTATAACTGCAGAAGGACCTCTCTGCTCCCATACTCAACTCCTCTCATTATGAAGGCCAACATGCCATTAGCTTTCTTCGCTGCCTGTTGTACCTACATGCTTACTTTCAGTGACTGATGTACTAGGACTCCCAGGTCTCATTGCACTTTCCCTTTTCCTAACCTGCCTCCATTCAGATAATAATCTGCTTTCCTGTTCTTGCCACCAAAGTGGATAACCTCACATTTATCCACATTATACTGCATCTGCCATGCATCTGCACACTCGCCAAACCTGTCCAAGTCACCCTGCATCTTCATAGCATGTTCACACTGCCAGCCAGCTTTGTGTCATCTGCAAATTTGGTAATTTTACTTTTAATTCCTTTCTCAAAATCATTAATGTATATTGTAAATAGCTGCGGTCCCAGCACCGAGCCTTGCGACACCCTACTAGTCACTGCGTACCATTCTGAAAGGGACCCGTTAATCCCTATTCTTTGTTTCCTGTCTGCCAACCAATTTTCTATCCATGTCAATACCCTACCCCCAATACCATGTGTTCTAATTTTGCCCACTAATCTCCTGTGTGGGACCTTATCAAAGGCTTTCTGAAAATCCAGGTACACTACATCCACTGGCTCTCCTTTGTCCATTTTACTTGTTACATCCTCAAAAGATTCCAGAAGATTTGTCAAGTATGATTTCCCCTTTGTAAATCCATGCTGACTTGGACCGATCCTGTTACTGCTATCCAAATGCGCCGCTATTGCATCTTTAATAATCGACTCCATCATCTTCCCCACCATGGATGTCAGGCCAACTGGTTTATAATTCCCTGCTTTCTCTCTCTCCCTCGTTTGTTAAAAAGTGGGATAACATTAGCTACCCTCCAATCCACAGGAACTAATCCAGAATTTATAGAACATTGGAAAATGATCACCAATGTGTCCACAATTTCTAAAGCCACCTCCTTGAGTACCCTGGGATGCAGATCATCAGGCCCTGGGCATTTATCAGCCTTCAGTCCCATCAGTCTACCCAAGACCATTTCCTGACTCGTGTGAATTTCCTTCAGTTCCTCCATCACCCTAGGTCCTCTGTCCCCTAGTACGTCTGGGAGATTGTTTGTATCTTCCTTAGTGAAGACAGAACCAAAGCACTCATTCAACTCGCCTGCCATTTCCTTGTTCCCCATAATAAATTCACCTGTTTCTTTTTTCAAGGGACCCACATTTGTCTTAACTATATTTTTCCCCTTCACATACCTAAAGAAGCTTTTACTATCCTTTATATTCTTGGCTAGCTTACCTTAGTACTTCATCTTTTCTCCCTGTATTGTCTTTTTAGTTACCTTCTGTTGATCTTTAAAAGTTTTTCCCAATCCTCTGACTTCCCGTTCATCTTTGCAATGTCTTCTCTTTTATTTTTAAACTGTCCTTGACTTTCCTTGTCAGCCACGGTCACCTCTTACTCCCCTTAGAAACTTTCTTCCTCTTTGGAATGAAATGATCCTGCATCTTCTGGATTATTCCCCAAAATACCTGACATTGAGGTTCCACTGTCATCCCTGCTAGGGTTCCTTTCCAGTTAACTTTGGCCAGTTCCTCCCTCATGCCTCCATAGTCCCCTTTGTTCATCTGCAATACTGCCACTTCCGATTTTACCTTCTCCCTCTCAAATTGCAGATTAAAACTTATCATATTATGGTCACTACCTCCTAATGGTTCCTTTCCCTTGAGTTCCCTTATCAAATCCGCAATAGACTACATTCTATCACAAACCCAGCCTGTTTCCACTCTCCACCATTGCCTGGCTGTGCCCCTGCCTCTGCTGTAAAAGGATGTGAAGGTTACGAGTCTGAACTGCAAAGACGTAATTGAGTGCTCCACAATGGGTAATGGTGCAACTTGATATGCATCTGACGTGGAAACTATTTAATATATACAATGCATGTCAGAAAGTGCCAGGATGAGTTTCTGGTGTGAAACGACTGACGCAGATATTTTTGTTACTACATTTCATTCTCTGCTAAATACATTTTCAGTCACATAGTGACCTAATAGTGCTATGTAATCTAATTTTCAAACTAAGCAGTTTGGCAGATGGCAAAAAACAAACAGCAAATAGTTTTAATTTTCCAAAGTTAATAGATTTAGGCTATTCCATTTGATTTGAATATGGCAAATGTAACTCCTTTATTCAAAAAAGAGGGAAACAGAAACAAGGGAACTATAGGAATTTGTAATGGAGAAAATAATATGATCCATTTAGAATCAAATGATTAAACTGTCAGGGCAGTTTTAATCAATAATTTTGTATTGGTTCTTTATTGCAATGTGAACTGAATTACAGTGAAAGTCTTTGGGAACAAGCTCTCCTTTCTCGCACCTCAAGTAAACGTAGCACAAAAAGTAAGGAAATTTGTGTTTGGTAGATTATTTCTTTGTTGTAACAATGCTTCTTGGCAATAAATCTTATACCGTTGGAAAGCCTGTTTATTTCCCTTTTAAATGGTGCCACATTTGTAAGGAACATGCATTTGTGGGATGAGCAGCAGAGCTGAGTATGTGGGTTGCGCCCATGAAAAATCTGCCAAATCTTCTCTGCCAATGCCAAACAGCTTATTCTGCCATTGACTCTTGTTCGGTGTTGTTTGGTGGATTGGATGATTGAAGTCTGAAGAAACAAGACATATTGGCAATTTAACAATTTATTCATTTAATAAACAGGAGCTTCAGTAGCGTGTGGAAGAACCATACACAGCCACACAGCCTGGCACCTCCTCCTCATGCTGGTCATCAGCCTGGTCACACACTGTTGTGGGATGGCATCCCATTCTTCAACCAGCATTTGTCGCAAGTCAGCCAACGTGGTTGTGTTGGTCACTCTGGCACGAACAGCACGCCCAAGCTGATCCCACAAGTGTTCAATGGGGTTGAGGTCAGGACTGCTGGCAGGCCATTCCATCCTCCCCACTCCCAAATTCTGGAGGTAGTCTCTGAGAAACCCTGCTCTGTGGGGGCGAGCATTGTCATCTTGGAGGAGAGAGTTCGGTCCCAGACTGTGGAGATATGGGATTGCCACTGGTTGCAGAATCTCATCTCGATATCTCTCTGCATTGAGATTGCCTCCAATGATGACAAGCCTCGTTTTTCCAGTGAGGGAAATGCCGCCCCACACCATCACACTGCCTCCACCAAAAGATGTTACTCTATCGGTGCAGCAATCAGCATAGCGTTCTCCGCGTCTTCTCCACACTTTGACCCTATGATACAACTGCCGTAGGCAAAATCTGGACTCATCGCTGAACATAACGTTCCTCCACATGTTCAGGTTCCAGTGCACGTGTTGCCGACACCAGCGCAAACGGGCCTGACGGTGAAGGGCAGTCATGGCAGGCCTCCTGGCAGCCCTATGAGACCGGAGATCGGCTGCGTGCAGTCTCTTCCGAATTGTCTGGGCAGAGAGCCGTCGGCCATATCGTCCTGCAAACCTTGACTGCAAATCTGTAGAAGACAGCCTACGGTTCCTAAGTGCTGACAGGGTGAGGAAACGGTCTTCTTCAGGTGCCGTCTTTTTGGGACGCCCACTTCGCGGCCTGTCTCTGACATCCCCCGTTATATGGAACTTGGCCTTCACTTTGGAGATGGTACTAGGGCTCACTCCAAATAATGCCGCAACTTGGTTTTGCGGAACACCAGCTTGAAGTTGCCCTATCGCACGGGCCCTATCCAGATCAGTCAAACGTGGCATGCCGATTCTTGGAGCAGACACCTACTGACCACTGTAGCAGGGCCCATGCTCACAGATGCTGCCAATCAGGTGCCAATCAGGCACCTGATTGTCAGCACCTGGGGGTACCAGAAGCTCAAAACAAGAGTCAATAGCAACAACAGAATAAGCTGTTTGGCATTGGCAGAGAAGATTTGGCAAATTTTTCATGGGCGCAACCCATATACTCAGCTCTGCTGCTCATCCTACAAATGCATGTTCCTTACAAATGTGCCACCATTTAAAAGGGAAATAAACAGGCTTTCCAACGGTATAAGATTTATTGCCAAGAAGCATTGTTACAACAAAGAAATAATCTACCAAACACAAATTTCCTTACTTTTTGTGCTATGTTTAGATACTTTTGATAGAGGGGAGGACTTGTTCCAAAGTTGGACTGGGCTGAGTCCCCACTCTCTGCAACCTCTTGCTTTCCGGAGAGTTGGAAGTGTGACGCCAGGCCATTACGCAGCTAGCACGGATACTTTTTACAGTACAAGTAAAAGTTTGTTAGAGTATTCAGAGACATACCAAAGGCTGGAGAGGTGACGAATCTTGTTAGTGTGACACGAATGATACAAGGTAAAGAATATAGTATGAAAGAGAGTGGCAGCTCAAAAGATTATTTAAAAAGCCAAACAATGACAACAACAGTACTTGGGAAAGGAAATTAGATTTGAAAAAAAAAAACTGGCTGGCAAAATAAAAACAATTTTTGTGGATATTTTAAAAAGAGCTAACGGAGTAATCCTTGGTCCAATAGAAAATGTAATTAAAAAGATAGCAGATGAATTAAATAGCTGTTTTGCATTAGTCTTCACTATGGAAGTGTAACTTCCCAGAAATGTGTATAAATCAGGAATTGGAAGGAAAATTACAAATACCAGGGAATTGTACTGAACAAATGCACAGTGATACGGGCAGACAAGTTTCCAGATCCTGAAGGGGTTCCTCTGAGAGTCGTAAAAGAATTGGCTAATGAGACAGCAGTTGCTCTGCTTTTAATTATCACAAATTCCTAAGATGTGGACTAGTTCCATTCAATTGGAAAATAGCAACTCCTTTACTTAAGGGAGGGGAGGGAAACATAAAGAGAGGAACAACAGGGGTTTGTATTATGGAAAATATACGATCCATTTAGAACGTGATGATAATCTGTCAGCACAGCTCAACTCATTGTAATGTTTTGATATTCGTTTATTATTGTACGTGTATCGAGATACAGTGAGAAATTTTGTTTTGTTCAGGTAAATCAAACATGCACAAATACAATAAAGCCATACATGAATCCAAGAGGTTGTGCAAAAATAGAAAAGAAACAGAGTGCAGAATACAGTGTTTGAGCTACAGAGAAAGTGCAGATAAAACTATGCCAGGGCTGCAAAGAAGTAGATTGGAAGATTAGGAATACTTTGATAGCTTGTGAGAGATCTGCTCAAGAGTCTGATAACAGTAGGGAATAAGCTGTTGTTGAATCTGGTGGTACTTGCTTTCAAGCTTTTGTATCTTCTGCCTGCTGGAAGAGGGGAGAAAGTGGAATGACCGGGTGATTGAGTGGTTCTTGATTATGTTAGTTGATTTCCTGAGACAGCAAGAAGTACAGATGGGATCAATGGGGGTGGGGGGAAGCTGGCTTGTGTGATGGACTGGGCTGCATCCACACCTCTCTCCAGTTTCTTGCAGTTTTGGGCAGAGTGTTGCCCATTCTCAGTGATGTTACCAGCAAGGTGTGTGGGGGGGCGGGGGTTGTCTGATCCATGCCTTTACTTACAATGTTTAGTGAAGTAAATGCAAAAGCAAAGCTCATGAGACAACTCATGATCCCAAGTACAGGGAGTCTTTCTTTGAAAGATTATAGTAGAGGGCAAGGAGGATGTGAACAAATCCATTTGGAATCAGATTTAATTTTCTGTGGTTGGCGTAGAAAAGAATGTGCGACTGGCCTTTAATGCATCGGTGTGTTGTTTGTTCCCTGGCAGCTACGGCTTTCTGCTTCCAAGGCAACAGACTAACACATAGAGAGAGAGAGAGAGAGAGAGAGAAAGAGACAACAGGTTGTCAGCCGGGACTGCTACAGCAACCAGGCCCTCAGTTCGGACCGGGTGCTGGGATTTGATGTACTCTGGGATGTCGGACCCCAGTTCTATCATTATTTAAGATTTTCTACGATTCCGAATTCAGGATCCTCTGGGATTTGTTCCAGCTGGATGTAGAATATGCCAGGGTTTGGAATCCCAGAGGATTCAGTTACACTGAAATTAAGAATCTGATGGCATTCTATGCCACAAAATCTCAGGATCAACTGGGATTTTATTTCAGCAGGATTCTGGCAATTCTGCTCTTTCTAAGGCAATTCGCAGAGTGAAAATCTTCCCATCTGGAGAGAAGTGAGGAAGGTGAGGCAGTGGGAACAGCATGTGGAATTTGTCCCTACTGAGCCGAGGCTATGGAGAACCAGTGAACAGGGGCCACGAACGTCTGGACGTTTATTTTGAAGCGCAGGTGAGACAAATGAGTGGGATCTGCTGTCATATTCGATGGGTATCTGTGGGCCACCTGCACACTTCTCCTATAAGATCAGTGAGAATGAGCAGGAGACTGGATGCCATCCTGAAAGTTAAAGCACACCTTCCCATAGCTCCCAGGGGCAGAGATGAGTAAGGGACAGATTTGCACTGGTGTATAATTGGGTTTGTATGAGGAACCCTAGTAATGCGTCTGTGCCTCTCCTCTCAACCACTGACCTTGAAAGGTGTGGTCTGAGATGGGCCTCTGGTGAAACTATCATCTAATGGCCTCTCCTTAACCTAGGTACTTCGTTAGGTCTTGATACGTGTCAAGGTGATGATCCAGTTCATTATCTGGGATCCACTTGTTACTTTCCGACCAATCGCATTTAATAACAAAAAAGAGCAAATCCTTTCTCAGGAATGATGATCCCTACCCAGGAATAGGAACGATGATAAAATTGTTAGCCCTCTAAAAATGGGACCAGGCAGAGATGCGTAGGAGTGAGCTGGTAGAAGTATGTCAAGAAGGAAGAGCCAGGCAGAATGAAAAAGGGTTGAGGATCAGGCTGGCTCTCCAGATTGTCGCAACTAGGAGCTGATTTCTAGTCACATGGTATGCCAGGATCACATAAGCAGGCAAGGGATGATGTGTGACAGTGAGAGTAGTTTTACAGAATAGATGGAGAGAAAGTATTTCCACTTGCAGGTAAATGCAGTTTTAGGATGTTACAAAAGAACCAGAGTGGGTGAAGAATATTTTTTAAATGGCAAGCTGTATGATCTGGAATGCAATGCCAGAAGGAGCCCTGCAAGTAAACAATAATAATCTGAAAAGGTATTGATCCAATGTTTGAAGAATAAAATGTTCCCAGGTTGCAGGGAAAGACCAAGAAAGAGCAAAGAGGCAGCACAGGGACGATGGGCTGCAAGGCTTCCTTTGTGCCAAATCACAGACTGATGGATTCTTGTATGAATGAATTGATCAACAGCGTTTTAATACTTCGAATCTCTAATCAGTGTATCAGGCCCAGATGAACACTCTGTTGTCCTGAGATTGCATTCCATTATTTTAACTTGTTTACCTGCTGTTCTAGGATTATTTTAACTGGAGATCTTGGAGTAATACTGACAGTATCTCCCTCGAGCAGAATAATTCAAAATATTTCCGGCATGATTACAACTCAATAGTTTCCAAAACCTTCAGCACACGAAGAGGAGCCTTGGTAATCTACTCTGAGGATTTGGCCTTGCAAGCATGGCAGCGACAGCATGGAGTGAAGAGGAGGCGAGCAACTAAGCTTCGATTCAGCACCCTGAGTGACCTGACCAGGGCTGTTCTTGCATATGGACAGAGAGAGGTGGGTGTGAAAGTATAAGTGGAAATGAAATCACCTTTATTCAGAGGGACAATGAACCGAATCGGCCTTCTCTACATAAATTAGGCATCGGTTCAGCCATTGCTTGAGAAACGAGACAATCATGCATTATACAGCAGATCGAACATTTACAGGCACCACATACTGTATAGTGGCAGGTTCAGGGCATTTAGATGAGCTAGGCAGCCAACTGTCCATTGCTGCGCAAGTCAAGCAGAGGAACAGACAGGTCCAGGCTGCTAGACAATGGATTGAACAGTGGTCAGACGTGTAGACAGGTCAGCCAGAGGTACAGACAAATAAGAGACAGGCTAGGTATCAGATCAATCTGATCTGGATATTAGGTAGTTGATCGAACAGATCTAGGTGGGTGAGGCATCATCTATGGCACTTGTACTAGGAAAGAGGGACAAAATAAAATAAATAAAACAATGAACTGGTGATGCTATAAATCTGAAATTAAAATATAAATTTATGGTGAAACTTCAAAGTGAAATTTAATACCTGGTCCTATCAATAAAGTTCTTTTAATGTTTCCTTTCTGGAGTCTCTTTGTAATTAAAACATTGGCTACTTGATTTGATTCTCATATTGATAAATGTTGATGTGTAAACATTCATTTTTTTAAATGATTTGGCTACACTTGCTTTGTTCTAACAGTCTGGAATCTATCTAAGTTGGGGTATCGTCAAGCTTTCAGAAGAAGTGTAAGTAAGGAATCCAGCTGCAGTTGAAAGACAAGTGCACTATACACAAATAAGGTCATAAGTAATAGGAGCAGAATTAGGCCATTCGGCCCATCAAGTCTACTCTGCCATTCAATCATGGCTGATCTATCTCTCCCTCATAGCCCCATTGTCCTGCCTTTTCTCCATAACCTCTGTCACCTGTACAAATCAAGAATCTATCTCTGCCTTAAAAATATCCATTGAAATATCCTTAAAAATAACCACCATATACCTGCAAAAGAGACTCTTTGTTATAACAAGAATAAGATTGGATGAAAGGTTGAAGTGGTGTGTATATAGGATAGAGGGAGCAAAATTGAAAAAAAAACAAGGTTATAGGTAAACTAAATATTGGGGCAGGGTTCAGGTAAGGGGAAAATGAAAGTTTAAGAGAAAGGACAAACAAAAGTGCAGAGCAGCAAAATGGCTAATGACAATGACAGCCAGGAAGGGACAGAACATACTAAAATAACACACACAAAACAACATAACAGAATACCTTACTACCAATTGCTTCCCTCCCCAATCTTCACCAATGATTGGACACACTGTCAACAAACCCCCAATTGTCATCTCTGTGAACAGTTTGTCTACAGGAATTAATGTTGACTTGTCCCCCCCCCCCAGGATGGTTCAAGTCCAAACCAAGCAGAACCTTATCTACACTTTCTTGTTGGGCACAAGAACCGCTCTGGCAACCGTAAGATCCATCCTGGTTACTCTGCGAAGAGGTACCTCACCTGCCTAACAGAGTCCTGTGACCCTAGCCTCCTGCACCGGCTACAAGGCTCAGGTGAGTCTGATCCACTTTGTGCAGGTGGAATCAGAGCACCAGCAAAGGAGATCAACCATTCCATGTAATGGACCAAAGACTAGGCAGTAAACCCCAAAAGAAGGTTTCTAATCTATTCCACAGTGTTGGGTAAATCTCTTCCTTATGAGGATTTCCCTCCTTTCAATTAAGTTCAGATTGTAGATGTTGCTGAGAGCATGTTTTGCGACCTGTTAGGATGTATTTGGGCATTCTGTTGGTGTGTGACCCGAACAACATAGAGTGCAAAACGTGATCCATCTAATGAACCATTGTTGTTTCTGCTGCGGAGGAATGCTAACAGTCCCTTTATCCTTATTGCCTACTTCCACCGCAGGGGCAAAAATGCATGAATATTGCGTTCTAGTGAAAGTTCATGGGGCCAGTGATGTCTGTCCACCGTCCAATGCAGCAATAAATAGAGAATGCTATTCTCCATTGGTAGTAGAAGCTGATAAAACAGACAACAACTGAATAGCAATAGAAGAATAACAGACACGTGAGTTTGAGATGTGGATGAGATACAGTGCCTCTGTGTGAAATGATGGAGAGTTGAATGAGGCACAATGCCTGTGTAGATAATAGTGGAAACTTTGTTTAGGTCCATTTTCTCTGCTTAAGGATTGAGAGTTGGTTGGTACACAGTGTCTATATAATTGTGGAAGATATTTGGGATTCTTGATTCTTCTATGTAATGATGGGATATAGTGTCTCTGTATTTTCAGTTGCAGAATTGATTGGAATACAGTGTCTATTTATGTGTCCAGTGGAAGAGATTTGGATGGGGTACAGTGTCTCTGTGTGAGATGATTGGGAATTGGATGAAATACATTTCCTCTGTGCACAATGGTGTTATGAGGATTTCCCTCCTTTCAAATAAGTTCAGATTGTAGATGTTGCTGAGAGCATGTTTTGTGACCTATTAGGATGTATCTGGGCATTCTGTTGGCGTGTAACCTAACAACATAGAGTGCAAAACGTGATCCATCTAATGAACCATTGTTGTTTCTGTTGCGGAAGAATGCTAACAGTCCCTTTATCCTTATTGCCAACCTCCACTGCAGGGGCAAAAATGCATGAATATTGCATTCTAGTAAGTTCATGGGGCCAGTGACGTGTGTCCACCATCCAATGCAGCAATAAATAGAGAGTGCAATTCTCCATTGGTACGAGAAGCTGATGATACATATAACATATATAACATATAACAACTACAGCATGGAAACAGGCCTGTCCGGCCCTACCAGTCCACGCCGACCATTCTCCCTGACCTAGTCTCATCTACCTGCAATCAGACCATAACCCTCTAATCCCCTCTTATCCATATACCTATCCAATTTACTCTTAAATAATAAAATCGAGCCAGCCTCCACCACTTCCACCGGAAGCCCATTCCATACAGCCACAACCCTCTGAGTAAAGAAGTTCCCCCTCATGTTACCCCTAAACCTTTGTCCCTCAATTCTGAAGCTATGTCCCCTTGTTGGAATCTTCCCCACTCTCAAAGGGAAAAGCCTACCCATGTCAACTCTGTCCGTCCCTCTCAAAATTTTAAAAACCTCTATCAAGTCCCCCCTCAACCTTCTACGCTCCAAAGAATAAAGACCCAACCTGTTCAACCTCTCTCTGTAGCCTAAGTGCTGAAACCCAGGCAACATTCTAGTAAATCTCCTCTGTACCCTCTCCATTTTGTCGACATCCTTCCTATAATTTGGCGACCAGAACTGCACACCATACTCCAGATTCGGCCTCACCAATGCCCTGTACAATTTCAACATTACATCCCAACTTCTATACTCGATGCTCTGATTTATAAAGGCAAGCATACCAAACGCCTTCTTCACCACCCTATCCACATGAGATTCCACCTTCAGGGAACAATGCACAGTTATTCCCAGATCCCTCTGTTCCACTGCATTCCTCAATTCCCTACCATTTACCCTGTACGTCCTATTTTGATTTGTCCTACCAAAATGCAGCACCTCACACTTATCAGCATTAAACTCCATCTGCCATCTTTCAGCCCACCCTTCCAAAAGGCCCAAGTCTCTCTGTAGACTTTGAAAATCTACCTCACTATCAACTACTCCACCTATCTTAGTATCATCTGCATATTTACTAATCCAATTTGCCACACCATCATCCAGATCATTAATGTAAATGACAAACAACAGTGGACCCAACACAGATCCTTGGGGCACTCCACTAGACACTGGCCTCCAACCTGACATACAATTGTCAACCGTTACCCTCTGGTATCTCCCATTCAGCCATTGTTGAATCCATCTTGCAACCTCACTATTAATACCCAACGATTTAACCTTCTTAATCAACCTTCCATGTGGAACCTTGTCAAATGCCTTACTGAAGTCCATATAGACAACATCCACAGCCTTGCCCTTATCAATTTCCCTGGTAACCTCTTCAAAAAGTTCAAGAAGATTAGTCAAACATGACCTTCCAGGCACAAATCCATGTTGACTGTTTCTAATCAGGCCTTGATTATCCAAATAATTATATATATTGTCCCTAAGTATCTTTTCCATTAATTTTCCCACCACAGACGTCAAACTAATAGGTCTATAATTGCTAGGTTTACTTTTAGAACCTTTTTTAAACAAAGGCACAACATGCGTAATGCGCCAATCTTCCGGCACCATCCCTGTTTCTAATGACGTTTGAAATATTTCCGTCATAGCCCCTGCTATTTCTGCACTAACTTCCCTCAATGTCCTAGGGAATATCCTATCAGGACCTGGAGACTTATCCACTTTTATATTCTTCAAAAGTGTCCGTACCTCCTCTTCTTTAATCCTCCTAATTTCCATCACTACTCTACTTGTTTCGCTTACCTCACATAATTCAATATCCTTCTCCTCGGTAAATACCGAAGAAAAGAAATTGTTTAATATCTCCCCCATTTCTTCCGGCTCAGCACATAGCTATCCACTCTGACTCTCTAATAACAACTGAATAACAATAGAAGAATATTGGGAATTGGGATGGGATGATTGGGAATTCGACAAAATACATTTCCTCTGTGCACAATGGTGGTACTTTGGGTTAAATTAGTACTTTTGCTCCCAGGGTGATGAATGCCTGACATATGGACGCCCCATACATATGAACAAGCATTTGGGAGACTGGTGGGATGGATGGAGAAGGACCTGCTCAGTAGGGCAGGACTGCAGCATCTTCAACCGGGTGGGAACAGGACATTTCCATGTGCCTCCTCTCCCCAGCACATCCTCAGCCCTTTGAGCTGCAACAAACAGCAGCTGGGTGGAGCTGAGCTGAGCAGACCTGGAAGCACTGAGCAGACTCACTCGCTCATTCTCTGAATTAGTGAGGCTGGCTTGAAGCTGCTCTTCCCGTGCCTGCATGCCTTAGACAATAGACAATAGGTGCAGGGGGAGGCCATTCGGCCCTTCGAGCCAGCACCGCCATTCAATGTGATCATGGCTGATCATCACAGCTGTTTCTGCAGTCCTCTCCCATACACTGTATTTGTTTATTTCGGGCTTACAAACAATTTGGATTAAAGCCATTTCTCAGGAAAATAATCAATACAATATCCTTATGTGCGATGGAGGGCAGGTGGATTGAGCACAATGTATCTTTCAGTGTGGGAATTGGATGTGTTACAGTGTCCCTGTGCATATAATGGTGGGGAATTTGGTGGGGTAGAGTGACTAAAGGTGAGCGTTTGGATGGGATATCACGTCCCATATTTTGGTGTTAACTTGGTGTGTCTTTGTCTAAGGCTGTGTGTTGGATGGGTTACGTTGTGTAAAGGGGAGTTGGATTGAGTACAGTGGACCTTTGTTTAGGTGTGGGGAATTGGACGGGTTGAAGTTCCCTGTGTGCAATGGTGTGGAGATGGATGAGGTATGTGTAATGAAGCGACATCTGACTGAATCATATGTACTGAACTTGACTTGCTACTTTCTGATTTACAACTCTAACTAAAATAGAAATTTATTTTATCCCCACAGGTTGTATCCGTGACCTGAGCTTACTCAGAGGAATTTCCTTCAACCCATTTCTTTTCCACCAGACAAAATGTGACCTTTCTGAGGTGCCCAGACCATATCTGGTCCTTCCTTGCTTTCCCTTTTCTCTCCACTACCAGAACTGGTCAGGTTTGGATGAGGAGGAGAACGAGAATGGGGAAGGGGGTGGTCTTGATGCAGGTAATGAAACCCCCTCTTCCAACAAGAGCTATTCTGTACCTTGAATTAAATTGCCTAAAATTCAACTGTAGATGTGATATATCATTCCAGCGAATGTCTTGCACTACTTTTGGAATCTGCTGGAAATTAAGAAAGAATTCCAACTTTTAAATAAAACAAAGTGCTTTTTCTCCTCACTAAGGTGAATCTTGTCCAATCTCCCATGTTGAGGAAGGAGCCTTGCAGCCTGATAGCTGCAGGTCAGGAGAAAATGAGAGGCGTTTAAAGAGGGAGAATGAAGCAGAGTGTGTGTCACTTCATGATTCTGATGTTTATCTTCTGATCGCTTTGCCGCCTAGTGGCGAGGAATTGGATAAAGAAGAAAATGAACAGGTAAAAAGAGATCTGATAGATATTTTCCAGAGGAAATTTCCTCTGTTGAACTTTACAAACATTTTGCACCACTTTATTGTCCCTCATACCTCTCTGCTTCCTCATTTATACACCTGATATCCTTTGCTCTTTTTGGCAGCCTTTTGTATGCATCTGTTGATCATGCATGTAATTCTTGTTTCCTCTCTATCTTGCCATTGAATACTCTATCCCTTCATGTTTTCACCCCAGCTGTGCTCCTTGAACACTGTCCATGTAACATTTTTGATCCTAGTGACAGATTATTACCTAACAGCAGAGTTAGGTTGCACAGTGGCACAGCTAGTTCAGCTGCTATCTCACCTCTCCAGTAAGCCTGTGATAAGTGTAGACTTTACACATTCTCCCTGTAAAAGTGTGGGCTTCCCTTGTGTGTGTCTGTGTGGGCTTCCTTGAGGTGCTCCAGTTTCCTCCCTTCCCTCTGTACAGGTTGTTTGATTAATTGGCTGCTGTAAATTGCCTCTGCACACAGTTGAATGGTAGACTTTGTAAGGAATTGATGTGAATGTGTGGAAAGTAAAATAGGGATGATGTACATGGGTGCTTGATGTACATGATGGCTGTGAACTCGATGGGCTGAAGGGCCAGTTTCCATCCTGTATGACTCTATAGCTCTTAAAGGTGAAAAAGGAAGTCAAAGTCAGGCAAATAATATGAGAAATATAACTCTTTCCAATTGTGGTCTGCTTTGTATTCCCTTCCTACTGGGTCCCAATCATTCCCCATTATCCTGACAATCCAGTACGTATCCTTTGTCTGCTCCCATTGCAGTTTAGTATTTTTCCATGATGACCTCTGATCCTCACACTGATTTCTTCTTCCATAACCACAGAATAGTTATCTGATTAAACGTCTGGATGCTGAAGGGAAGGATCATGGACAGAGGTGTAGCATGCTGGGTCAGCCAGTGATTGATTCCTCTCAACTCTTCAGTCAGAAATCCAACGTGACTTATTATGGGGGATCAATGACTGGGTCGAGGAGAGGCTTGTGTGGTAAGTGTCATTAAAAAGGTTTTGTGTCCTGGAAATTGTTACAGCCCCGGGGATCTATTCATTGAAGGGGACAGGGCCAAGAAACTAAGAATACCCAGGGTGGGAGCCACTGAACTAGATGGAGGAGAGTTTGACTGAGGCACACAAATGCTGTTAAGTGGGATGTTGTAATTGCTGCATAATAAAGTAAATTACAAAGGCAAAAATTGATTAGCAAGACCTTCTTGAAGGCACCCATCTTCCAATTCACAACAATAGTTGGTACAATAATTAAAAGTCTTACCACTTGGTGTATTAAGTTCCAAACAGACCATACATATCTGATGTTCCGTCCTTTATTCTAACTTACCTTAAAAATAATTGCCTTGATAACCATGTGTAAAATGTGTTGTATTAAACTTTAACCTAAATACTAAATATTAAAGGTCAACTGTTAAAAAGGTTTGTCAACTTCTATCGTATCTAAGTAATGCATTGTATTTTGTCCCCCTTTTGAACATATGCCCATGTTCACTCATGGATGTTCCTGGCATCTTAACTGTGAAAGATAGCTGGACCCACTGGCGATCGAACAGTTCATCTCTCCACACAACTTGATGAGTCCTCCTGCATTGGTACACCTATTTTGCTCTGCCTCAAAGCCAAGTGGATTAGGTATTTTTAATAGATCCCCGGGGATCCTGAAGTTTGGCAGACTGAAGATGCATGCACATATATATTTATTTATCATTGCTTCTCAATCAATATAATGGTCTTAAATGTACTTTCTGTATCATCTTGTTCAGTTGTTCAATTGATGGCATACAATATCCTGTCCCCATTTCCCTGATGTCCGATTCCCGGAGACGGAGATCAAGAAAGGGGAGAGAAGTGTCAGAGATAGTTCAAGCGAATTGAGGGCAGAATGGAAGTTAGTGGTAAAGTTAATGAAATCAACGAGTTCTTCACGGTTGCAGCAGGCAGCCCCGATGTAAATCCTTGCTGCAACAGAGAAAGAGTTGGGGGATGGTGCCAGTGAATGTTTAGAACAAGGACTGTTTGATATAACCATCAAAAAGGCAGGCATTGCTGGGACACATGCGAGTGCCCATTTCTACACATTTAATTTGAAGATAGTGATAGGAGTCAAAAGAGAAGTTGTTGAGGGTGAGGACAAGTTGTGCCAGGCAGATGAGTGTGTTAGTAGAAGGTGACTGATTGGGGGTACACAAAGTGCTGCAGTAGCTCAGCAGGTCAGGCAGCACATTTGGAGAACTTGGATAGGTAATGTTTCAGGTCAGGACTTCTTTGGACTTATTGTGGTGGGGTGAGGTGACTCTATGACAAGACCTTACACTATACTGAATTGCAACCTTCCCATCTTTTGCATTCATGAAACCTACCCACCCTGTTGTAGTGTCATTCTCACTGCTCTACCTAGGAAAAATTCTTCTCAGCTAACTTAATGCTTGTTGGCTTTCTTGCTATTCCAAGCAACAATAGTAACTGTGGGCTCTTTAGTTGCTACTAGACCAAGTGGACCCATTGGGCCCAAACCTCGCCTGCATTGGTGCAGCACCCTCGCCTACCCCCCTCCCCCCTCCCCCCTCCCTCCCCCTCCCCCCTCCTCCTCCCCTCCCCACTTCCCCTTCCTCCTCAACCCCCCTTATCCACCCTCCTCCCCCCTCCCTCCCCCCCCTCACCTCCCTCCGCCTCCCTCCTTCAGGAAGCCCCCAACTGCGCATGCACTGGTTTTTAAAACCTTTGAAATGTGAATAACTTAAAAAATATAATACCAATTTCAATAAAACTACCATTTTTACCATTAAAGTGATGACGGTGAGTAAGGTGGGCCTAAAATTGTTGCACTATCGTGTACCATTTTGGCTGAAGTTCTGTCACAAACAAGGTAACAAACGAGAGTTTTAGTATATAGATGTAATTTGTCAAACGATAGGAGCAGAACTCTAACAAAACATCCTCATTGAAGCCAGTCATATCCCAACTAACAGTAATGGCTGGTATGACAGTGGTTTCAAAGTCATACCGCAAGGTACGCTCAATTCATAAAGATACAATGAGCATCATATATACTGCAAGTGGGAACATATAGAGGAGTAGACAGGAAAGGGACTGAGGCACACAGTGTGGAATGGATGAATGTTGTCTAGAGTACTCTGATTTCCTGGGCTTGTTCACCATTATTTTGTTTTGGCATCACATCCCATCATTTCATTTACAGTAATTCTGAAGTTACCAGATAGAAAGCAATGTGCAGGTTAGGTGGCCAAGTTGATCCTGGATCTCTACTTTTTGTGAGTTTTACTGTTCATTGTTGCCCTTTCACATCTGCAAAGATCTGCCCTTTCATAATTGCAATAAACTGTTCTTTTCAATCATTTCTCCTCTCACATCTGTAATATTCTGTGCTCCCACATCTACTGAGAGTGGATATCTCCTCCCCCATTTGCAATAATCTCCCCTCTTGCCACAGGGAAAGGCAGACCCAGCAATCAGTGTGGCTCAAGACAACCATTGGAACCTGTTGACTCTAAGATTGGGCGGTTGCAGCTTCCACCCATCTCATCAGAGACTGAGGCAGGACTGTGGCCCATTGAGGAAGTTACGGATGGAGAGGTAGGATGTCCTTCAGATCAACTATGAACCTCTTCTTGTAATACCTCCACAATGTTCCAGGTCTACTCTTTCCGGATTGACTTAAGAAACACTATATGAATTTATCCTTATCTCAAACCAGCTAGTCCATGCAGGGGTATATGCCTGGGTATATTATGACTGGCTTTTCTCAGGGGTTAATATAACCTCTGATTCTTAATTGTAGCCTTGTTGCACTGCTCATAGATAGTGAAACACTGAGACACCGGGCTGTCGAACACCAGACTGGGAATTAATGCTTCCCTTTAACCCCGAGGTACACATAAGGCATACATTACCAGATAGAAGCTAATGGTTCCTTTTGACCACTTTACTATAACCATGTCCAGCAATTGACATTTAGATACACGTACACCTTAGAAAACCAAGCAAAAATAAGCGCTTACATTTAAATCACTATTTACTGAACATATAAAGGCCATGATACTGAGACACTTTACTATGGATTGGAGTGAATCCTTCAGTTATGCTCACAGTAACTTGTGTAAAACCTCTCTTGCTATGTACTTCACAGTTGGTGTCCTCATTGTGTATTGTCACTATGCAAGCCTGGATAACGACAGGTACAGACACTAAAGTTTGCAAGGCTCATCTGTATTTATTTCATTTGTTGATGGAGGATGAGTGTAGGCCAGTTAATAGAATGGATGTGTCAACTTGTTGAAGAACTACATGTGTTGTTCAGTTACTGAAGTGTGTTGAAGAAGAGCATTGGCAGAGTGAAGGCATGTGGATGGAGCATGTATTGGAGTAAGCAATATGGAGTGTAAGTATTGGCCTGCGATTGAGGGTGGGAGTTGTCTATCAGTAAACTCTATCAACAGACCCACACTCACAGCCCTTCCACAGGCCAATACTTGCATCCACAGAGAAGATACCTGGCCAACTCATGGATTCATTCATTAAACAAGCTCCAGCCATCCATTAACGGGGCAAAATATACTCTCCAACTTCAAGCCACATATGCTTCAACAGTCTATCAAAACACTATCAACAGGCTGGTTAAAGAAGTGCATGTATTGGCCTTTCAAGCAAATGTATATATTTGCCTGTCAAAAATACATTCAGTGGGCCATTGAAGGAATGCATGCACTGACCAGTTTAGAGATACAGCATGGAAACAGGCCCTATGGCCCACCGGGTCTGCGCTGACCAGCGATCCTCACACATTAACACCATCCTACACCCACTAGCGACAATTTTTGCATTTACCAAGCCAATTAACCTACAAACCTGTACGTCTTTGGAGTGTGGGTGAAGATCTCGGAGAAAACCCACGCAGGTCACGGGGAGAACATACAGACAGTACCCACAGTCAGGATTGAACCCGGGTCTCCGGCGCTGCATTCGATGTAAGGCAGCAACTGTACCGCTGCGTCACCATGACCGTTGACAATTGATTGGATGTATACATTATCTAGTAGATTGACTGCAAATGTTGACTTGTGTGTTGGTGGGGTATATCAGTCTGTTGAAGCAGTATGTTCCTTTGCATCTCCAAAGACGTACAGGTATGTAGGTTAATTGGCTGGGTCAATGTAATGTAAAAATTGTCCCTAGTGGGTGTAGGATAGTGTTAATGTACGGGGATCACTGGGCGGCACGGACTTGGTGGGCCGAAAAGGCCTGTTTCCGGCTGTATATATATGATATGATATGATATGATAGAGTGCATAGAAGGGGTATATTTGTTATCCAGTTGAAATGTGTGCTGATTGAATGTGGGCTGGTGAGTTCAATTACTTGCATTAGTCTATTGTCCATGTGTGTTGTCTTATTAGGATATGTGTGTATTCCGATTGGATTGCATGTATTAGCATGTTGAATAGGACGTATGGTCTTGTCTATGTGTGAAGTCCTGTTGAGATGCATGTGTTCATCTATTAAGCAGCGTATGTTAGTCCATTGACAGATTATGTGTGTGGGTTTGCTTCCCTTCCTGGGCCTGTGTTCCAGCCAGAATTGCCGAAACCGCCAGTGGTAAGGAGACGGCCTTTGGCAGCAGCTCGATGGGCTGGACGTCAAGGGGGAAGAGTGAAACCAGAAGAAGTGCAAATTGGGCAGCAATTGGTTCTGCCCCCATTAACAGATGGTGAACATCAAAATCAGAATGCAGAAAATGTCTACGATGAAGTGACAGGTAGAGGAACAACTGACGTAAACATGCTGAGCAATAGATCAGAATGTGGGAGACAGCAACCATTACCTACTCCAAGTCTCAACCCCAGCCCATATAGAATACCAGCCCATTTCCAATGAGTCTAAAATCCTTCAGGTCATGCCTTCCAACAGACGACTGTGTGCAATGAGTATTTCTGCCTCTAGCACACTTTCAGACAGTATGTTTTAAATCTCTACCATTTTCTGTATTAAAAATTCCCCTTTCTCAACCCAACCCAACCTCACCTGGCCCATAACCTTCCTATTTCAACCAAATGCCTAACCCCATTTCAATGCACTTCCTATCTCAAACCCTATCATCATCTCCACATCGAAGCCTCCACTCCAACCTCGTCCAGAGAAACCATTGTCCCGTTCCAAACCAATCCACATCCCAATTACTGCCATCAAAACCTTCCATGCTACGAAAACCTTTGCTTCATCTAAACAACCCTGTTTCAGCTGCCATCCATCCCACCTTCCAGTCCATCGCCAACCCAGTCCTCCCGATCTACCAATCAAATCTCCTGTCCCAAACCCTGTTCCCACTCCTCATCAGGTAGAAAGGATCTGAATAAATATCTCCAGGTAATACTGACAGAAGTGGGATAAGCCGAATGGTTTCCTTTGCGCTCTAGTTTCAGTATGTTTCTCTTTATGCCACATTGCCTTTCAGAGTACAATGGAAAACTGGAGTGTCCTATTGGCATAGAACCTTTCAAAATGGAAGGAATGGTTGAAATGGATCAGCTCAGTGTGAAGTATCCCATCAACATAGAGAGGTCTGGCCTGGATGGGGAAGAGACTGGATTTTTACCACAGATATCCATTCAGAGGGAGAGAGAGGAAAGGGCAGAAGGATTTGTAGAGAAAAGATTGGAAGAAGGTGCCATTCTGTTGGAAGGTGAGAAATCAATTGTATTACAAGTGTTTGTTTTGTCTGTCTGCCCCAGCGCGGAGCCGAGCCTCCCCTGCCCCAGCGGGGAGCCGAGCCTCCCCCAGCACAGAGCCAAGCCTCCCCCTGCCCCAGCGTGGAGCCGACCCTCCCCCTGCCCCAGCGTGGAGCCGAGCCTCCCCCTGCCCCAGCGCGGAGCAGAGTCTCCCCCTGCCCCAGCATGGAGCCGAGCCTCTCCTTGCCCCAACGTGGAGCTCTGTGAGGATACTCAGTCTGTTCCACTATGGAGCTTCTCCTTGCTTCGGTGCGGATCTCAGTAAAAAAACTTACATGTCACTTTGGGGTACATTGGCCTGTGAATTTTGTGGCCTACCCTGGTTCAGTCCCATAATTACCAACCTCCAAATAAGCTCTGAACTCCAAGGATTTAGGGACATTGGTTTTGTCTTTTTGCGCTATCTTTGTTTGTTTTTATGTGTATGTGTGTATATATATATGTGTGTGTATGTGTATATATATATATGTGTGTGTGTGTGTGTGTGTTTGTATATATATACATAAAAACTGCTGCTGCAAGTAAGAATTTGATTGATCTGCCTGGAACATATGACAACAAAACACTCTTCACTTGACTTGAATTAAATTAGTAAGTAAACCTGGTAAATCACTGAAGAATAATCTTCTTACTTAGAGGGTGCCATGGGTGACTGCTGTCTTCAGTAAGCTCAGAAGATTAGGTTAAAATTGCAGTGTTTGGTAAATGAGCAAGATGGACATGGTTCAGACTTAGCATTAATGTTTTAAGCTCCCTTAAGTTGATAATTTATCAACTGATATTTTGTTGTACCATAAAGACTGATTTTCATAATTTCTCTCTTCTCCCATTCAGGTGTTATTCAGAACCAAAAAGTAAGACCAGTCCTCCAGTTGCTGCCTCCAATTCAAGGCATAAAGGGACCCGGAAAGCAGAGCAGCATGGCGTGCTTTAGACGTAAGGCCCGTAGAACTAAGACTTCAGCTCCAGGAATTGTTCGAGGCACTGTGCCAGAGAAACTGAGGGGTAAGACTGGATGCCAGTACATGAAGGAATGGAGTATTCAAGGAAAAGAGTGAAAATACAATTCAAATCAATTATCTGTACATCTGAGTCCCTTGGATTCACAGTTCAATGCACCTGGCCAACAAATCTTTATCTATATTTCCAGCATTTTCTAGCGGCTTCCAGCTTCAGTGGTAATTTTGACACTGCTAAAAATTCCACGTATGATTCCACGTACAATTTGCATGTATGAATGCTTCCTGGACCTGGCCCTGAATGGACTATTAGTCATTTTAGCACTGTTCACTTATTCTGAATTCTTATAATTATCTTCAATATCTGCAAAAGATCACCATTTAATCTTCTCTACTTCAGGGAATGCATGTCTGTGCAATGTGACTTTATAATTAAACCTTCCAAGTCTGGAAATTATCCCGTTGAATCTTTGGTGCATATTCAATAAGAACAGTAAATCCTTCCTGAGCACTGAAGACCAGCATCTAATCAGAGATTTGTAAATTCACTGTTACTTCTCCCTCCTTGTATTTCAATTGTAAAAGGCCAAAATCCATCAGCATTTTTGATTTTTGTAACTGGTAGGTGGTTTCTATAATTGTAAGTCTCTCTACCCATACTTGGTTCATTGCCTCTGTAAATGCCACCAGCAACTGTAAATATCACCAGCAACTGTAAATATCACCAGCAATATGTCCTGGACCACCATATTGAAGCAATGGCCAATGGCCTTGGAAGACTTAGGAAGGTCGTAATGGTCCCCAACAACTCTCATCAACTTCTACAGATACACCATAAAAAGCATTAACCTATCAATGCCTCTTAGCAGCTTCTAATAAAGTCCCTCTTATCACTGTGTAAAAATAAGATAGTTCCAATCATTTGGAATTGTTCTGATATTCAGGATGACCAGTATGTGGGATGCCAATGTCATTTTGGTCTTGGTGTGCCTCTAATCCCAGATGTGATACTGCCCTTTTTCTCTGGTTCATTAAAGATGTCAAAGCGTGTTGATAATGATCAGTCTCTTCCTTTTTCTTTCTCTAGAGGTCCACAAAGATATCTCAGTGGGCAGCCTTATCATGGCTCCTGATGGTGAGATTGTACGACTCTCCATGTTGGACTCCATTCAAGGTCCCAGTGGCAGCTTCCCAGGCCGCTCCTCCCATCCAGGTTAGTCATTGTCGTGCAGCACAGCTCTGGCAATGTTGGGTGGTCTCTGTGCTTTTTGCGTGTGCTCCTGCCTTGTGGGAAAAAAAGATCTGCAAGGATTTATTTGTCCTTCATGAATTACATGGACATAGATGATACTGTTCACTTATTCTCAACGAGGTGTGGAGAGTGGCCACACATACATTGCAGTCTTGGAGTACCATCTTTTTGTTATGATCTTAAGACAAGGCTCTTCCTGTTTTCCTCAGAAGATATAAGATATCTTGTTTAAGCTCTTTTCACATCTAATCATAGGTGTTGCTGGTTATTTAATTTTCAATCTCTTTCTTTTGTCTCTAGCAGCCAGTGTTGAAAGTAGTTATTGCCTTGACAACTGTGCCCTGCAAATTATCACAGACATCATCTCTGTTTTCTCCATCCCTTCCCCCATTTCTGCAGCTTTAAACATAATTTCCCAGTTCTGGTGAAGGATCCCTGACCTGACATTTTGGTATTTCCCACTCAACAGATGTTAGCTGACCTACTGAGTGCTTCCAACATTTTCTGTGTTGTTTCACATATGCCAACCAGGTTTTGCTCCATTCTCCTATAGAAGAGCTTACTAACTCTTAAGCAATGTTATTATGAATTGAAAAGCATATGGTGATATATAACACCAATATTAAATCAAGCATCAAACATGAGGTGGTACAGAACTTTGAGCTGTTGATTAAAGTAAATCAGAAGAAAGAGGTTGCCATGAGCATGAACAGATTTAGTGTGGAGCCCAGAACAGTAGACCACAGTGATGGCAGCTGTGTTCCCTTAACCCATCCCTCAACCCACTCTCTCTGCCGAACATCTATCTCTCTCTCTGTCACTCTCTCCATTCATCATTCCCAATCACTGACCACTCTGTTCCCCTAGCTCCTCCTACCACTTTTTGCAAACCACTTCTCATGCCTCTTTTCCCACCATTTCTCTCCATCTCTGCCACCTCCATTCCCACCACTCCCACTCCTTGCTCTTCTCATCCACTCTCCCAAAATTCCTTTACATATCCTCTCTATCATGCAAACTAATGTTGTTGACATGATGCTGACAGCTCAGCCTTCACTCCTGAAGTTCCAGATGGCGGTGGTCTGACAAACTATTGATCCTGTTGGTATTTGGGTTCCATGCTTTCTCGTTCCTAATTCCTTCTTTCTAGATTCCTTTCACCTTCTTGCCAATTGTTCTCCTGCACTTTTTGATTTCATTATTTCTAACATTTATTCCTGATTCTAAACCTGGAATCCCACGAGCGAGTAGCCAATTGTCACATAATGATTGGAGAGCAGCTCTGGATCTGGATTCCTGTAGAAGTAGGTTTTCCCTGTTAGTAAATCTATCTTAATTGTGGGTGGCTTTAATTTTACAGGAAGCAAGTCCCTTCATTATGGTTTTGGTGGGAAGAAGGAGAAATCAATTACTACCCGGCAGCGAAAAGGTGAGTTGGTGAATAAGAACAAACAAAGATGTCCATCACCTTTGGCAAAGAGTTAGATAAGGGTCCAGTGACAGAACAGAATACCTACTGTGCTCATAGAAAAAGTGCCCAATAATATATTAGTCCTACAAAATGCAAAGTATTATGCCAAAAGTACTTGCATGGATCATCCAATGGCAAAAGGTTTTTCTAAATTTCTCACTTTAATTTATGCTCACCTGAGTTATTTCAATTTACCCTCTTTCAGTGTAGATGGATCCAGCTCATTTAACCTTTCTTCATTTGCAAAGTAATGATACCTGAGATTCTCTCTGTTGACCATTTGAGGACAGATTAGCCTTCCTACAGAAGATAGACACAAAATGCTGAAGTAAATCAGCAGGTCAGGCAGCATCTCTGGAGAAAATGAGTAGGTGACATTTCAGGTTGAGACCCTTCTTCAGACTATAATTGTGTACCCAAGATGCTCCCATGGACCAACTATCCCTGTCAACCCACGAAGCTCATTCCCGCTCTGCTTCAGTGGATACTAACTCATCCTGGCCCGAGTCCCAGCATCACCTTTGCACTGAAGTAATATTCCAGTATCTGAAAGATGGATTTGGATCCAAATGACTGAATCTGTCCCATTCAGCCTGATATGGTTTCATCTTTAACAATGAACTTACTTTTGCATTACATCTTTCACATTATCAGGATGTTTCAAAGCAGTTCAGAGCAAAAAAATTTTGAAGTGTTATCACTGAGGAAACATGGCAGATAAATAGCACACAGCAAGATCCCACAAAACATCAGTGACGACTCATTTCTAGTGATGTCAATTGAGGGGTAAATATTTGCCTGGACCCATAATTTTTAAATAATGCCATGGAATCTTTAACTTCAATTAAAAAGGACATGATGTAATGATGTAATGCTAATTCTGAAGATTTCTGAAACTGTGGCACTAAAGAGTTAACCTAGATCAGGTGTCCAGATTTCTGAACTGAGCCTTAAACTTTTTATCTTCTCATGCTCATCCCTGCCTAGTAATCCTTAGATTAGAGAGAAGAAGAATCAGCCAGGGCTCCTGCCTCCGGTCACTGCCCAGTGACCCCTGAGCTAGGGTGATGAGTAAGGGTCCCTGCTCCTGGTCATTGTCTAAGGCAACATTGTAGCATCCTATGGTTAGATGCCCTTTTCCTTAACTCCTGAAATTTCATAATTTGGAAAGCTGTTTACTCTATTATCCACCTCTGCTATAAATAATCATATAAAAACCTTAAGTGATTTGAAGAAATACCAAATGCACCAACGTCACCAGGTTAGTTATCACAACGTGTTCTGTGTTCTATATAAGTCAGAAGCTCACTCACGCTGGGCCACATCTAACTGATAGTTCCCAACTAACTGCCTAACACTAACAGGGAAAACTTGAACCCTGTCGAAGTGTCTACTTAGTATAGGATACTGGACACTAAGTGTCTACTTAGTATAGGATACTGGACACTGAAACTACAGTGACAAAGAAACAAAAACCCAAACTTTTTAACAAAGTAAAACCCAGGTATACTCTCATTTATACAGAATCTTATAATGATTTGGAATGCATTGTCTGAAAGAATTGTGGAAAAGGATTTACCAACAGCCAAATGAGAATTGGTCTAGGGGAAAGAGATGGAGAATGGAAGTAATTGCAAACTAAAGAGATGACATAGATGATGCCTGATCTGCTGAGTATTTCCAATATCTTCAGAAGTCTTTCAGCTGAATATTCCGTGGAATGGCAAGTGCCTTGCTTTATGATTCTGTTTGTTCCTTTAGGAGGATTTCAACCCGATTCTTCAACAATAAGTTCCTTTCAAGAAGAGGACATCTATTCTACCTCAGATGGTTTGTGATTTTATCTGTCCACAGCTTCTTGATCATATTGGGAATTCTGGCTGAGAACAACCAGAAAGATGATTAGACTTCCAATGACTGTTCTTCTATTGCAGATGATGACCTTATTTGTGAGACTGATGGAGGTGCCAGTCGATCCCAAACCCCAACTCAACTCACCATGGAACAAAGACGAGCACGGAAGGTCAGAGCCGATTTTATTATTCCAGAATCAGGGTTTAATTCCACTTTACTGTCACATGTTCCAAGATACAGTGAAAAACTTTGCTTGCGTGCTATCCAATCAAATCATACCATATGATTTGTACAATAAATTCATAGATAAGTACAACAGGTAGTGTAAAATGTAAAATAACCAGAGTGCAGAGTACAGTGTTATAGTATGGCAGTTTTGTAGCTGCAGAGAAAGAGCAGATAAAAAGGTGCAAGGGCCACAATGTGGTAGGATTGGGAGATTGTGATTATATTCTTAGATCATAAGAGGTCCATTCAGTGGTCTGATCGCAGCAGGGAAGAAACCGAGTTTAGGAAGAAATTACATTCTTCGCAGAACGGGCATCAGTGAAGTTGCTGAGCCTTATGGGTGAAGTCCTCTCCCAAAAGGTCCTGATTCCCAAACAGGTTAAAATTGCTCAGAGGTTGGTGTATGAAAAATTAAATGGCATCTTAACATAGCACAGGCTCTTTCTAGAAGAGGCATAATTGTAAAGATGGAATTTTACACTCTAACTTTTACAATACCTGCTTGATGGAACAATATAAATGGTGCTTTACACTCTACCTAATCAATATTGCATCTGCTCTGGCAGTGTTTGGGAGAGTGTGAAGGAGTTTTAGCCAATATTTATTCCATGCTGCGACTGTTCTCACAG
This sequence comes from Rhinoraja longicauda, assembly GCF_053455715.1. Lineage (NCBI taxonomy): Eukaryota > Metazoa > Chordata > Chondrichthyes > Rajiformes > Arhynchobatidae > Rhinoraja > Rhinoraja longicauda. The sequence continues at coordinate 32,203,146 of NC_135960.1, forward strand.
TGTCTGATGGAACAGTGAGGCAAGGCCTAAAAATGCTAACACAGGTAGACAGACGGTGGTGAAGAATGTGTATGGTATGCTCAACGCCTGAGGCATTGATCAAAGCAGTTGGGACATCATGTTACAGTTGAACAAATCGTTGATTAAGCTGTAGTTGGAGTATGGCGGGCAGTTCCGGTAGCGCAGCTACAGTAAGGATGTAGTTAAGCTAGAGATGGTTCAGAAAAGATTCACAAGAACATTAACTGGACTGGAGGCTTGTTATTATGGGAAACTCTGGTTTGGGACTGTTTTCCCTGGAGCGAAGGAGACTGAGGGTATAGTAGAGGTTTATAAAAATTATGAAATGCATAGACAGGATAGGTCGTCCAGCCCTTCTCCCAGAGAATGGGACTCTAAAACTAGAGGCCACAGGTTTAAAGTGAGAGTGGAAGGTTTAAAGGAATGTGGGGCAGGTTTTCCCACACAGAGTGTAGTGGGTACGTAGAACAGGCTTGCCAGAGGAAGTTGTGGATTTGGATACAATTATGATTAAAAGACATGTGGATAGAAACATAGATAGAAAAGATTTAGAGGGATATGGCCAAATGCAGGTAAATGGAATTAGCATAGATGGGTGTCTTGGTCAGTATGGATGAGTTGGACAGAAGGACCTGTTTCCGTGTTGTATAACTTAATGAATCTCTGTATACAACTTGTGCTGTCATCTCCAGGCAGTATTTGATGGGTAGGACTTTCTTTGTATCCCATGAGATTTTCTACAATTTAGGTGCTGAGTAATATTGATACCTGTCTGCGGTTTCGATACAGCAAGAGGCATAAAGCCCGTGAGATCTACCCCCGGCTGAAATTATTTAGGTGGAATCAGGGAGGGGAGCTATGATAGCTCGGTACGGTAGCACAGCGGTAGAGTTGCTGCTTTACAGCGAATGCAGCGCCGGAGACTCAGGTTCGATCCTGACTACGGGTGCTGCACTGTAAGGAGTTTGTACGTTCTCCCCGTGACCTGCGTGGGTTTACTCCGAGATCTTCGGTTTCCTCCCACACTCCAAAGACGTACAGGTATGTAGGTTAATTGGCTGGGTAAATGTAAAAAAAAAATAAAAAAATTTTAAATTAAAAAAATTGTCCCTAGTGGGTGTAGGATAGTGTTAATGTACGGGGATCACTGGGCGGCATGGACTTGGAGGGCTGAAAAGGCCTGTTTCCGGCTGTATGTATATGATATGGTTACAATAACTGGGATAGAAGATACATTGAAAATCCAGCATCAACCAACCAGTGGAATGGAGCAGTTAGAATACCGCACAGAGTGCTCAATGTTCAATTAATTTGTCCGGCGGATGTGGGTTGTGGGTATTTGGAGCGAGCTGCCAGAGGAGGTAGGTGAGGCAGATACTCTAACAACATTTAAAAGAGATTTGGACAGGTACATGCATAGGAGAGGTTTAGAGGGATATAGGCCAAAAATGGGCAGTTGGGACTAGTGTAGATGGGCCAAAGAGCCTGCTTCCATGCTATAGACTCCATCTGGGAGTCTTTTTGGAGGCCACCATTTATGCTTAATTGTCTCCTGAGATGTCCTTTAATTTGAGGACAATTAAATTATACCACATTTGTGGGTTCAAAACAAGTGATAGTGCTGGAGAGGTGCAGAGGAGATTTACCAAGATGTTTCCTGGGATGGAGCATTTCAGTTTTGAGCAAGACTGGAGTGGAGGAGATTAAGAGAGATCGTCATTGAGGTACACAAAAGTATCAGGGTGGTAGATAGGATAGACTGCAGGAAACTTTTAATTGTATCAGAGGTAGATAAAACCAAAGGGCATAGATTTAGGGTAGAGTTAAGACATTTACTGAGAATCTGAGGGGGCTCATTTAACAAGAGAGTGGGTGAGTACCAATGCCTGAGAGAATGGTGGAAGTAGTCACAGGCAGCATTTAAAAAGTATCTAGACAAGCACTTAAATCACCCAGACATAGAACACTAGGCCAACCTGTAAGATAGGATTGAAATAGATAGGTACCTACTGGTCAGCAAGGACGTGGTGAGCCACATGGACTGCTTTCACGCTGTTGACTCTCTGCAGGCCATAAATGGATAGTAATTGCAGATTTCCTTCCCTGATACACATGAATGAACTAAGTGAATTTTCACAAAACTCTCCACTATGCTGTTGTATTGGTGGGTACAGCCCTTTCTCGCCACTAGTAAGATGCCAGTACTCTGTTGAGGAAAGGAAAGACATTTGAGAAAGGTTGGGTTTTTGTGACAGTCTGGCAGATTTTACTGTGAAGGGTCTCAACCCGAAATGTCACCCATTCCATCTCACCAGAGAGGCTGCCTGTCCCGCTGAGTTACTCCAGCATTTTGTGCCTATCTTAGATTTTACTGTTGGTTTCTTGTTGATAAGTTTATGGAATTCATCTTTGGAATATACTCTGGTGAGATTTGAGACTCTGTGACACTGACCAGTTCATTGAGTTAAACCACATTGTGACCAGAGGATTTTAAATTGAACCTCCCATTTCTGTATTCCCACCTATACTTTGAGTACCCTTTGTACCTCATTTACTTTCTGATCTCTTTTTAGGCTCTGCGAAGAAGACTCAAGAGACGGGCACACCTTGATGGGACCTCTTCAGGTAAGGGGCATATTAATGAGATGATAGGTCTTTGCTTATCAGGTAGTCACGAGTTTTGACTGGTGTCCTGCCCAATCCAACTATATAGAGATATGTATGAGGTACAGTAGAAGGATGCCAGCGTTTACTATGGGATGAGTTGAACTGAGGTTTTGAAATATATTTGCGACTTTCTTGGGGAAATATAGAAAATATACCACTCGTATCCTGGGTGTCCTGCTGGTCTGAGCCTACATTCTAATTCCACTGAAGGTATCTTAGATTGTGATATGGTGAAATGGAGCTACCAAGGTGAACTGAGAAGATGCATACAAGGAATTTGGGAAATTGCAAGAACAGAAGACAATGACTTCTGCACTTGTAAAAAGGCACAAGGCAGGCCGATGCAGGAAATCCCAAACAAGAATGGAAAATGTTGGAGCACAGAGTCAGTTAATTGGGAGAGAAACCAAGTTCACATTTCAGGTTCAGGTCCTTTTGTATGAACTGGAAAAATGAGAAATGAAGTGTATTTCAAGTTGCAGAGGGTGTGGATGGATGGAGGTCCAGATCAAGGCAACAATTAGTTTAAGAACTGGCAGTTAGAGATAGAAGTAAATAAATAAGAAACAAATTGGAACAAAAGGCACAAAATATCTGTAGACAATGAAGAAGAAGAAAAGGGGACGGTTTACCTGAATTTGTGTTTAATTTTGAATCCCAAGGACTGTCATGTACTCCAACAGAAGATGAGATGTTCTTTGAGTTTACATTGGAGCACAGAGATTGGGAGGTGGGAGTGGGAATGGGACAGACCATAAAGGTGATAGATGACTGGAAGCTCAGGGTCAGTTTTATGGACTGAACAAAGGTGTTCTGCGAAGAGGTCATTCAGTCTGTGTTTGTTTTCTTCATTGTAGAAGAGATCACATCATTTTAGAAATGAAATTAAATTGCTGCTTCTTCTTTTCCCCTGCCCTTTTAGCATTGCGATGGGACCACTCCCTGTGGGAAGGGAGTGAGATGTGAAATTAAAGGGAGGGTATGTTCCTGTGATGGCTTGTCATTAATAGGCATTAATTAACATTGCTTCACTATTGTGAGGATCTGCAGGACAATTTGCGAATCCTACAAGAACCTTTGTAGAAATTAGAGGATAGGGCGGCACGGTGGCGCAGCGGTAGAGTTGCTGCCTTACAGCGAATGCAGCGCCGGAGACTCAGGTTCGATCCTGACTACGGGCACCGTCTGTACTGAGTTTGTACGTTCTCCCCGTGACCTGCGTGGGTTTTCTCCGAGATCTTCGGTTTCCTCCCACACTCCAAAGACGTACATGTATGTAGGTTAATTGACTGGGTAAATGTAAAAATTGTCCCTAGTGTAGGATAGTGTTAATGTGCGGGGATCGCTGGGCGGCGCGGACTCGGTGGGCCGAAGGGCCTGTTTCCGTGCTGTATCTCTAATTATAAATCTAAAATCTAAAGCTGGTGGAATGGAAGAGGGTCTTGGGGTATTACTGATGGGATGGAGATGCATGACTAGAATATAGAAAATAGACCTGAGCTTCTCCTTAACTAGGACAGTTGTGGTCTAAGTTGCGCCGAGAACGAAGATGGACCCAGCGAGGGGGAGGGGGGGTGGTTTGCAGAGAATGATGGGGGGAACCCTGTGAGGAGGAGGGGGGCTGTCGAGAACGAATGGGGACCCAGAGAGCAGAGGTGGGGGATGTCCGTTGACTTTTTTTTCTTGGTTGTCCATCATCTGCATGTTGGGCAATGCTGACTAAATTGTCTGCCTAAAGGATGTTTGAGTAATTTCACTTTGCACATCTATTTTATACCAGCTGAGGAAACTAGCTTCAAATTCCCTTTAAACACTGCTGGCGGGGTCGTTCCTTTGAAGTGGTGGCAGCAGAGTAGTTCATCATGGTGAAATGTTAGGCCAGAGTTTATACAGATTGCTTGAGACTTTAAGCTACCAGCACCTAATGAATCTCAAATTAACAGGAGGACCAGTGCGTGAGTCAGCTGAAGGAGCAAAGGTCAACTGTGATCGAAGGACTAAGGAAGGGGCAAAGGTCCACACCAATAGAAGGGCCAAGGGAGAGGCAAACGTCAACAGCAATATAAGGGCCAAGGAAGGGGCAAAGGTCAGCCGTCGACAGCGGCAAGCCCCTGGTGACATGGAGGAGGCGATACTGGGGGAAGATGGCAATCTGCACCAATTTCACCAACCAGGGCGTGTCCATCACAGCAGTGACTGCAACTCCATACATGAGAGGGAGCTTGCACAGGACACCAGACGAACCACACATGGTAAGAGTTTGACTGAACCAACAGCTTAAAGTTGTTTGAATACCAGAAAGTAGTCTTAGTAAGCTTCTTGTCTCGTGCCTTCATTCAATGGGTGATTTAAAGAATCAAAGCAGCAGAGAACATTTAGTCTCCCGATAGTGCCCCAGTAATGACCCTTATTTGCCTTGCTGCAGTTTAACCAGTCAAACTAAATGTTCTTGGGTGGAAACTCTGCCTTCAATCTCCACATGTTCAGTTCCATTCTTTTCATCTTCATGCTTCATCTTTTCCCCTGCCCTTTTAGCATTGCGATGGGACCACTCCCTGTGGGAAGGGAGTGAGATGTGAAATTAAAGGGAGGGTATGTTCCTGTGATGGCTTGTCATTAATAGGCATTAATTAACATTTCTTCACTATTGTGAGGATCTGCAGGACAGTTTGCGAATCTTACAAGAACCTTTGTAGAAATTAGAGGATAGGGCGGCACGGTGGCGCAGCGGTAGAGTTGCTGTCTTACAGCGAATGCAGCGCCGGAGACTCGGGTTCGATCCTGACTACGGGCGCAGTCTGTACTGAGTTTGTACGTTCTCCCCGTGACCTGCGTGGGTTTTCTCCGAGATCTTCGGTTTCCTCCCACAATCCAAAGACGTACAGGTATGTAGGTTAATTGACTGGGTAAATGTAAAAATTGTCCCTAGTGTGTGTAGGATAGTGTTAGTGTGCGGGGATCGCTGGGCGGCGCGGACTCGGTGGGCCGAAGGGCCTGTTTCCACGCTGTATCTCTAAATCTAAATCTAAAATCTAAAGCTGGTGGAATGGAAGAGGGTCTTGGGGTATTACTGATGGGATGGAGATGCATGACTAGAATACAGAAAATTGACCTGAGGTTCTCCTTAACTAGGACAGTTGTGGTCTAAGTTGCGCCGAGAACGAAGATGGACCCAGCGAGGGGGAGGGGGGGTGGTTTGCAGAGAATGATGGGGAGAACCCTGTGAGGAGGAGGGGGGCTGTCGAGAACGAATGGGGACCCAGAGAGCAGAGGTGGGGGATGTCCATTTACTTTTTTTTCTTGGTTGTCCATCATCTGCATGTTGGGCAATGCTGACTAAATTGTCTGCCTAAAGGATGTTTGAGTAATTCCACTTTGCACATCTATTTTATACCAGCTGAGGAAACTAGCTTCAAATTCCCTTTAAACACTGCTGGCGGGGACGTTCCTTTGAAGTGGTGGGAGCAGAGTAGTTCATCATGGTGAAATGTTAGGCCAGAGTTTATGCAGATGGCTTGAGACTTTAAGCTACCAGCACCTAATGAATCTCAAATTAACAGGAGGACCAGTGCGTGAGTCAGCCGAAGGAGCAAAGGTCAACAGTGATCGAAGGACTAAGGAAGGGGCAAAGGTCCACACCAATAGAAGGGCCAAGGGAGAGGTAAACGTCAACAGCAATATAAGGGCCAAGGAAGGGGCAAAGGTCAGCCGTCGACAGCGGCAAGCCCCTGGTGACATGGAGGAGGCGATACTGGGGGAAGATGGCAATCTGCACCAATTTCACCAACCAGGGCGTGTCCATCACAGCAGTGACTACAATTCCATACATGAGAGGGAGCTTGCTCAGGACACCAGACGAACCACACATGGTAAGAGTTTGACTGAACCAACAGCTTAAAGTTGTTTGAATACCAGAAAGTAGTCTTAGTAAGCTTCTTGTCTCGTGCCTTCATTCAATGGGTGATTTAAAGAATCAAAGCAGCAGAGAACATTTAGTCTCCCGATAGTGCCCCAGTAATGACCCTTATTTGCCTTGCTGCAGTTTAACCAGTCAAACTAAATGTTCTTGGGTGGAAACTCTGCCTTCAATCTCCACATGTTCAGTTCCATTCTTTTCAAAGTCCCATGGGTTAGTAAAGTTGTGGTGACCCTGCTATTATCCCAATTCTAATGAAATCAGTTTCAACAGGTAACCCATAAGCTCTGAAATCACTTTATCCATCACGAGTACCACTCCCTAAAAAGTCAAGAATCAGCTTCCATGCAACACCTATTATTCTTCATGTTATGTTATAATACTCTAGTCTAAAGCATGGTGAGGGTCCGTCTGCGAACATTTGAAGAAATAAGGTCAGAGAGAGAGTTTCTGTACCTCACCCTTTTGTAAAGAGGTTAATTTATATATTTCCATGTTCACATTACTTTCATGTGAACATTTTTACGTCAAGTAGTTTATTCTCGTATGCACAAGTACAGCAAGGTACAGATACAATAAACATCTTGCTTGCAGTAGCATCTCAGGAATATATAATCAGGCAATACGCAGATATATAGAAACATAGAAAATAGGATCAGGAGCAGGCCATTCGGCCCTTTGACCCAGCACCGCCATTCAATATGATCATGGCTGATCATCCAAAATCAGTACCCCGTTCCTGCTTTTTTGCCATATCCCTTGATTCCATTAGCTATAAGAGCTAAATCTAACTCTCTCTTGAAAACATCCAATGAATTGGCTACCATTGCCTTCTGTGGCAGAGAATTCCACAGATTCACAACTCTGGATGAAAACGTTTTTTCTCATCTCAGTCCTAAATGGCCTACCCCTTATTCTTAAATGTCCATCTGGTTCTGGACTCCCCCAACATCGGGAACATTTTTCCTGCATCTAGTCTTTCCAATCCCTTAAGAATTTTATATGTTTTTATATACGATCCCCTCTCATCCTTCTAAATTCCAGTGAATACAAGCCCAGTTGACCCATTCTTTCATCATATGTCAGTCCTGCCTTCCCAGGAATTAAACTGGTGAACCTACGCTGCACTCCCTCAATGAGGAAGAATGCCCTTCCTCAAATTAGGAGACCAAAACTGCACACAATATTCCAGATGCGGTCTCACCAGGGCCCTGTACAACTGCAGTAGGACCTCCTTACTCCCAAACTCAAATCGTCTCGCATTGAAGGCCAGCATGCCATTAGCTTTCTTCACTGCCTGCCACTGTATGTTTCTTTTTTTTTCCTAGTCAGATGTGCAGCACTTTGGTCAACGTGGGTTGTTTTTAAATGTGCTATACAAATAAATTGACTTGACTTGACTTGACTTGTTACTGTATGCTTCCTTTCAGTGACTGATGTACAAGCACACCCAGGTCTCATTGCACCTCCCCTTTACCTAATCTGACACCATTGTCAGAGTGAGGCTAAATGCAAATTGGAGGAACAGTATCTCATATTTCACTTGGGCAGTTTACAGCTCAGTAGTATAAAGTGTAGGAAAATAACTGCAGATGCTGGTTCAAATCAAAGGTAGACACAAAATGCTGGAGTAACTCAGCATTTTGTGTCTACCTTCGCCCAGTGGTATGAATATTAATTTCTCTCACTTCAAGTAGCCCCGGCATTCGCTCTCTCTCTCTATCCCTCCCCCACCCAAGTCACACAAGTTTCTCATCTTCACTCTACAAACAGTTTACAATGGCCTGTTTCCTTTATCATCGTGACTTTATGGCATATCTTTCATTCATTGTTCTTTATCTCTCCACATCACCATCTATATCTCTCATTTCCCTTATCCCTAACCAGTCTGAAAAAGGGTCTTGACCCGAAACGACACCCATTCCTTCTGTCCAGAGATGCTGCCTGTCCAATTGAGTTGCTCCAGCTTTTTGTGTCTATCTTTGGTTTAAACCAGCATCTGCAGTTCCTTCTGACACCATTCAGGAAATAATCTGCCTTCCTTTTTCTTGCCACCAAAGTAGATAACTGCACATTTATCCACATTATACTGCATCTACCCACTCACTCAACCTATCCAAGTCACCCTGCAGCCTCATAACATCCTCCTCGCAGCTCACACTGCCACCCAACTTTGTGACAGTCGCAAACTTGGAGATGTTATATTTAATTCCCTCACCTAAATCGTTAATATACATTACCTACCATTCTGAAAAGGACCTGTTAATTCCTACTCTTGGCTTCCAGTCTGCCAACAGTTCTCTATCCATGTCAATACCCTACCCCCAATACCATGTGCTCTAATTGTGCACACATAATCTCTTGTGTGGGACCTTGTCAAAGGCTTTTTGAAAGTCCAGATACACCACATCCACTGGCTCTCCCTTATCCATTCTACTTGATACATCCTCAAAAGAATTCAGATTAGTCAAGCATGATTTCCCCTTCATAAATCCATGCTGACTTTAAATATAAAATATTCAAGAGAGTGAAATGAAAAACAAGATTGTGCAAAAACACTGAAAAAACAAGGCAAGAGGTATTCTGTTACGGAGACAGGATTAGGGTTGTGCAAGTCGGTTCAAGTCCTTGTTGGTTATAGAAAAGTAGCTGTTCCGGAACATAGTGGTGTGGGTCCTCAGGTTTTGGTACCTCTTGCCCGACGGTAGCAGCGAGAAGTGTGGGGGCCTTGCTAGTGGGGATCCTTGACGATAGATGCTGTTTTCTGGACGCAGAATCTCATGCAGATGCTTTTGATGATTGACAGGGCTGAGTCTACCACTCTCTGCAGTCTCTTGCATTCTCATGCATTGGAACTGCTGTACCAGGCCATGATGCAAAGTAAAACCCAATCATCTAGGACCAGAAAGCGTTCAACATGTAATACCCATTGGTCTCAGAACACATCCAGAGAGCTACTAGGTACCATATGCTCCCTCTTCAGGGACAACCAAGCAAGGATGTATCCTTGTTAGAGGGGCAGGCAACTGGCTTAGGCGGATCCCCCGAATGCTCTCCACTGCTTTGACCTATGAATGTCCACCTTGGTCAGGTCCACGAGCAGACAAATGTGGAACTCCCTGAACTGACACCACCTCTCCCTCCTTTGTTCCCAAATATCAGGAAAGCAGGGCTGAAGTGTAAGCAGAACGAGAGTAGCCCCTTCAAGTACTCTTTCAGGAGCTGCAACCTCTCACATTCTATAAATACACGGAACACAGACTCCTAGCTGTTGTAACACACCTTGTGCATGTTGGGAGAGCAAATGGAGGGTGCCTTAGCTAATTACTTTAACTAACTGCTTGGAACTAACTCTAGGCTGCCTGTAACCTTCTCCTGATAGACACTACTATTGTCTGCTCACAGGTTCCACCTACAGGACATCTGCTGCTGGCTCTTCCCTGGCAGGCTGGTCTCAGAAAGAACACAATAGCTTGGGTGAAACTGAGGAGCTGGGGTCACCGCTCGGCTTCCACGAAGTGTGAGTTGACTGCGTTATTGCACGTTTTCCCAGAATAGGCCACCCATTCCTCATTGCAGGATGCTCTCCAATTTTTTCAGTTCCCTTTCTTTACGTTTTAATAATAATAATAATAATGCATTACATTTATATAGCGCTTTTCTAAACACTCAAAGACGCTTTGCAAGGTTTACTAAAACATAAAAGAAAATAAATAGATAAATAAGTAAACGAAGAGAAAAGGAGACAGAAGGTGAGGTGACGGTCAGTTATTGAAGGCAGTGCTGAACAGGTGAGACTTCAATGATGTTTTGAATGTGGTGAGTGAGGAGGAGTCTCTGACGGTTTGGGGTAGTGAGTTCCAGAGGGTGGGAGCAGCGATGGAGAAAGCCCTGTCCCCCCAGGATCTGAGTTTGGTCCGGATGGGGGGGGGGGACAGGAGGTTTGCAGCAGCAGAGCGGAGGTTACGGGTTGGAGTGTGTCTGTGGAGGAGGTCAGTCAGGTAGGATGGGGCCAGGTTATGGAGGGCTTTGTAGGTCTTGTTAAAACCTTCAGACCTGTGTCTCACCTTGCAGAGGGAAATAACAGCAACTGGACAATAGACAATAGGTGCAGGAGGAGGCCATTCGGCCCTTCGAGCCAGCACCGCCATTCAATGTGATCATGGCTGATCATTCTCAATCAGTACCCCGTTCCTGCCTTCTCCCCATGCCCCCTGACTCCGCTATCCTTAAGAGCTCTATCTAGCTCTCTCTTGAATGCATTCAGAGAATTGGCCTCCACTGCCTTCTGAGGCAGATAATTCCACAGATTCACAAGTCTCTGACTGAAAAAGTTTTTCCTCATCTCAGTTCTAAATGGCCTACCCCTTATTCTTAAACTGTGGCCCCTTGTTCTGGACTCCCCCAACATTGGGACCATGTTTCCTGCCTCTAACGTGTCCAGCCCCTTAATAATCTTATGTTTCGATAAGATCTCCTCTCATCCTTCTAAATTCCAGTGTATACAAGCCTAGTCGCTCCAGTCTTTCAACATATGACAGTCCCGCCATTCGGGAATTAACCTAGTAAATCTACGCTGCACGCCCTCAATAGCAAGAATATCCTTCCTCAAATTTGGAGACCAAAACTGCACACAGTACTCCAGGTGCGGTCTCACTAGGGCCCTGTACAACTGCAGAAGGACCTCTTTGCTCCTATACTCAACTCCTCTTGTTATGAAGGCCAACATTCCATTAGCTTTCTTCACTGCCTGCTGTACCTGCATGCTTCCTTTCAGTGACTGATGCACTAGGACACCCAGATCTCGTTGTTCGTCCCCTGTTCCTAACTTGACACCATTCAGATAATACTCTGCCTTCCTATTCTTACCACCAAAGTGGATAACCTCACACTTTTCCACATTAAACTGCATCTGCCATGCATCCGCCCACTCACACAACCTGTCCAATTCACCCTGCAACCTCAAAGCATCTTCCTCACAGTTCACACTACCACCCAGCTTTGTATCATCTGCAAATTTGCTAATGGTACTTTTAATGCCTTCATCCAAGTCATTAATGTATTTTGTAAATAGCTGTGGTCCCAGCACCGAGCCTTGCGGTACCCCACTAGTTACTGCCTGCCATTCTGAAAGGGACCCATTTATCCCCACTCTTTGCTTTCTATCTGTCAACCAATTTTCTATCCATGTCAGTACCCTACCTCCAATACCATGTGCTCTAATTTTGCCCACTAATCTCCTATGTGGAACCTTGTCGAAGGCTTTCTGAAAGTCAAGGTACACCACATCCACCGGCTCTCCCCTGTCAATTTTCCTAGTTACATCCTCAAAGAATTCCAGAAGATTAGTCAAGCATGATTTCCCCTTTGTAAATCCATGCTGACTCAGAACAATCCTGTTACTACTATCCAAATGCTCTGCAATTTCGTCTTTTATAATTGACTCCAGCATCTTCCCCACCACTGATGTCAGACTAACTGGTCAATAATTTCCCATTTTCTCTCTCCCTCCTTTCTTAAAAAGTGGGACAACATTAGCTACCCTCCAATCCACAGGAACTGATCCTGAATCTATAGAACATTGGAAAATGATCACCAATGCGTCCACAATTTCTAGCGCCACCTCCTTAAGTACCCTGGGATGCAGACCATCAGGCCCTGGGGATTTATCAGCCTTCAGTCCCATCAGTCTACCCAATGCAGATCCAGCATGACTTTGATTCAGCTGTTGAGAACGTTGATTAATGTTACATTCATGCATTAGCAGGTAGGAGCTTCTCTGCTAGCATGAAATCACAAAATTAAGGTAAATTAGTGGAGATCTGGAGATATTTTAAAGATTTGCCAGCCAAACATTGTGTGGCAGGACTGTTGGTGAATTAATGGTCTGACACATCGCCCAGCTGGGCAGGAGGCTCTTGTGCCTGCAGGTAAGTGTAACGATGGACCATGCTCTGTTCTTAGCAGTGAGAGTGGACATCTTCCCAAAGCCAGCCGGAGGAGGAGGAAGAAATTGCGAAAGGATGGTCTTGTAGTTGAAGAAGATCCTGAGGCAGATGCCGAAGATTGGGAAGCTGAGCGATGGAGTGAAGGAAGCGAAGGAAGGACCAGAGTCAAGGCTGTAAGTTGGACAAAATCCTCTCCATCAATGTCAAAACGGTGGCCTCAGCCATGATCCAGGATATACCTCGAGTGTCTGCAGGCCTTGGCTTGGTACCGGCCTGGTGCTGAAATACAGTTTTTCTCAGGAATATCTATTCTCCTGGATTATCCTGGAGTCTCCAAGAATGAAAGATCGACTTTCTGTCCCCTTAGATAATCCACAAGCATTGAATAGATATGTTAGCCTGTGCCCCAGGGTTAGTACATGTGACTGTGCAGTTTGGTTGGGGTGGCTCCTTGGCTTGAGATTGGTGTCTAAGAATAATGAGAGATTTCTTTTTAAATCACGAATTGTTTCCTCTCACAGAAAAAACAAAAAAGCAAAAGGAAAGGAAGGCAAAGTTCCAACCAGGATCCAAATATCCAAGATGGATACTCAGAACTGAGCAGCGCAGATGAGTGGAGAGAATCATCAGGATCAATACTGGCACCTGGAGAAAATTCGCCATTGGAGCAAGAGAGCTCACTGAGGTCACAGAGGAAACAGGGAGCAAACTATCCCTCAGATACAGAGAGCTCCCTGAGGCCAGGCCAGGCACGAGGAGCAACTAAAGAGAAAAGCAAGAACAAAGGACGTGCGGAGTTTGTTGTAGGTGAGCCATCTCCTAACCCCACCTTTCAATAAGCTTCACACACGTGTACCGCTGGGGGTCACACATGTCTATGGCTGGGCAGGGACCCACATCCCTGGCACGTCTGGATGTTGACTCCCTCACCCCCAAGTACTTCAGTGAACTGTTGAATAAAACTTAATAGCAATTAAGCTCTAACCTTAATTTCTTCAGGAAGACCCAGCGAGAAGAGAACTCAGCAACAGTACCTGCCACCGGGAAAACAGCAGAAGGAAACTTCCCAGCTGCAGAAGAAGGCAAAGAGAGGGAGTGAGGTGCAGGAGGAAGGGGAGGAGGAGGATGAAATCACCACGCAGATTGGGATGGGTTCGGACGGGGTCCTGCATTTTCACAGCGGCAGGAGCACCCCAACCTCGGAGATGGCCAGAACAGCCGAGCCAGGCCCTAACTCCAGCTCCACTCAGGTCAGAGCCAGAGGCCCGGGGGCAGGTGGAGCATGGAGCAAAAGACAAGCAGAAGTAAGTAACACAGATAAAACCAGTCAGAGTGGAAGTTAAGCCAATCTGGTGATGTACGGTCTACATCTGAAAGGACAGGGAGGCTGTGAGAGCTTTTCTGATGAAGTGGAAGGAATGTGAACCCTTAAACATGCATTAAAAAAATCTCAATCAGTCTCCAACCCACCTATTTTTTTGTTTCAATAGACGAGGAGGGAGCATAGCAATAGAATCATACAGCCTAATTTTAAAAAGATTTAATAGGAATCTGAGAGTTAACTTTTTTACACAAAGTATGGTGGGTGTATGGAACAAGCTGCCGGAGGAGGTTGTTGAGGCAGGTACTATTGCAACGTTTAAGAAACATTTCGATAGGTACATGGATAGGATATGTTTAGAGGGATATGGACCAAATGCAGGCAGGTAGGACTAGTGTAGATGAGGCATGTTGGGCAAGTTGGGCCGAAGGGGCTGTTTCCATGCTGTATGATTCTATAAGGCTATGCTCTAAGGACTAAAGTCTTAGCCTTACACCCTCTCTCTATAGCCCAGGTCCATGACTCTTGGCAACATCAACATAAATCTTCACTGCACTCTCCCCACTAAGATAAAGTCCCGACTTCTATACTTGATTTCCTGACTGATGAAGCCCAATGTGCCAAATGTCTTCTTCACCTCCCTATGTAGCTGTGATGCTACTTTCAGGGAACTATGTGGTTGTACTCCCTGATTACTCTGCTCTACAACACTCCCTAGGCTCCTACCATTCACTGTGAAGATCCTGCCTTGTTTGACTTCCCAAAATGCTACACCTCACATTTGTCTTTGTTAAACTCCATTTGCCTCAGTCTACTTATTACAGGCTTCCAGTCCATAATATAACCTTCCTCCACCACCCTCTGTTTTCTACCTAAAGCTTTTCAGTGTACCTAAGTACACGTGACAATAAACTAAACTACCATGAGGCCAATTCTGTATCCGGTTGGAAGTGCTCGTGAACATTGAGATGACCTCCTTCAGTAAACTTGGTCTCTCCCCTGCTGCAGTGAAGGAAACTAATCATGAGGGGAAAAGATAGGATAAATAGCCACATTCATATTCCCAGGAAAGTGGGAGTGGAGTCTAAAACTTAAGGGTGCAGGTGACAGGGGAAAGATTTAAAGGGGATCTGAGAGGCAATTGTTTTCACAAGAATCTGCAAGAGGAAGTGGTAGGGACAGCTACAAATACAACGTTTAAGCCAATCTGGTGATGTACGGTCTACATCTGAAAGGGAAAGCACACTGGTTCATGGAAAGGAAAGGAACTGGTTCATGGACAGGTTCATGGAAAGGAAAGGAAAAGTTTAGAGTGATATGGCCCAACCACAGGCAAATGGGACCCGTTCAGGAAGACACCTTGGTCAGCATGGATGAGTTGGGTCATCTATGCTGAATAGTTCTGACTCTATAAACATGACATATAATATTCTATTCAACATTGGAACTGTTGGAAGTTCCACAAGTACTTCCTGCGCCCTCCATCCTCCTTCCACCCACTGCCTCTCCTTACTATCGAGGGAAGTTCCTCACTATCTGCTTGTGTCCATTAGGAAAGCCCAGAGTGGTCAGAGGGTGCAACAGCTGTGCCAGGGTCAAAGCATCCCAGGCAGCTTGGCAGCAAGAGGCCGGAAATGGGCCAGAGGTCAGATGAAGAGTCCCAGATTTACGACGAGCAACTGGATCCCAGCGAGCGGAGGCGCCGGAGGCTGGAGCAGCAAATCCAGCAAGAATTGGATGAAGAGCAGAGGAGGAGGGAGGAAAAGATAAGGTGAGAGCAATGTGGGTAAGACACCATGGATAATGGTTGCCTTTGCTCAATCCAGGCATCTGAGAGGCTCTTGTGGGTACAGTGGAAATCCAAGGAAAGTTTCTCACAAATGGCAGGGGTGGGCAGGGTTGTGATGAGGAAGGTGAAGTCCTGAAGGTCAGTTGCAGAACAGCTAACCTCTTCTGCACTGTTTGCAGAGTTTGGATGTTTTTGACCTGAATGGAGTTGTGGGATACTGGTAGAACTCAACTCCCCTCCCCTCCCCTCCCCTCTCCCCCCCTTCTCCCCTTCCCCCCCCTTCTCCCCCTTCTCCCCTTCTCCCCTCCCCTTCTCCCCTTCTCCCCTCCCCTTCTCCCCTTCTCCCCTCCCCTTCTCCCCTTCTCCCCTCCCCTTCTCCCCTCCCCTCCCCTTCTCCCCTCCCCTCCCCTTCTCCTCTCCCCTCCCCCCCTCCTCCCCTCCCCTCCTCCCCTCCTCCCCTCCCCTTCTCCCCTCCCCTCCCCTTCTCCCCTCCCCTCCTCCCTCCCCTCCCCCTCCCCTTCTCCCCCCCTCCCCTTCTCCCCCCCTCCCCTCTCTCCCCCCTCCCCTTCTCCCTCCCCTCCCCTCCCCTCCCCTCCCCTCCCCTCCCCTCCCCTCCCCTCCCCTCCCCTCCCCCTCCCCTTCTCCCCCCCCCTCCCCCCCTCCCCTTCTCCCTCCCCTCCCCCTCCCCCTCCCCTTCTCCTCCCCCACCCACACACGCTGGTTCAGGTCTGTTTGGGCGCTTCTGTTTCTACCCACATCCCAAAGACATACAGGTCCATGGGTTAATAGATCACTGTAAATTGCCCCAGGTGTGTGTGGGTTATAAGTGAGGGTAAAGGGACAATGTTATTTCGCTGAGAGTAAGCATAGACCAGGGACTGAACAGCCTGCAGGTTTGTTCAAAAATAGGCTCTACAGCCTGTTTCCCACGCAACCGAATGCTGGACCAATCTAAACATCATCTTGAACACAGCCTGAGCAGGGACATGACTCACTCTGAATGTGGTTGCCAGGGTTAAAAAACTGCAACAGGAGAATGAAGCAACAGAGCAGGAAAAGGATGAGCAGAGGCAACAGGGGGAGCAGCTGGACCGTGAACGCCGTCAAAAACAGCAGCAGGAGTTTCGAAGGAAGGTGCAAGAAATGCAGCAATTTAAAGAAAGAGTCCTGGTGGAGAGAACAAGTATGGATACACCAGTTACTGTAACATTAACCTGGATGGGAGGGAGGGGCAAGGGGTGGGGACAAGGGGAGAGGTGGTGGGTGGGTGGGTGTGGGCACAGAGGTGGGAGGAGAGGAGGGCAAGAATGGGCAGGAGGGAAAGACGGTCAGGCGTGAAGAGAGAGTTACTTGTCAGCCCTCCAGCACTGAAATAAGTGCAATTCAGTCCAGCTGTCTTTCCTCACTGCCTGATCCTGCTTATCCTGTCTACTGATCTTGTTGTTATTACCTTCTGTACAGACTTCTGGCCTCCCACCTGCCTCATTACTGCATTTGATCCTGTTCCACTGCTAATCTAATTTAAACCTTGTATTAGTAAAATCTAGTTTAAACCACCAGAATAGTACCAGCAAACCTGCCCTACCAGGATATTGGTTCCCTTCCACTTCAGTTGCAAACTCTTGGAACAGGTAAAGAGATCCCAATGGTCCAAAAATCTGAATCCCTGCCCTCACCACATCTTCCTATTCCTATCCTCACTCGCACTTGGAACCAGGAGTATTCTGGAGATCATTACTCTTGTGGTCCTGGTTTTAAACCTTTTGAACAACTCACTATATTCAATCCGTAGAGCTCATCCCTTTTACTAACTATATCATGACATCTGGTTGTTCACCCGCCTCCTGGAGAATGTTTTACGGCTGCTCCGAGACATTGTGGATCCTGGCACTAGAGAGGCAACACATCATCTGGGCGTCTCGTTTGTGGTCACAGAATCCGAGTTGTAGCTTTAAAAAAAAAAATAGAGAGCAGCTGTAGGAACTCAGTGGATAAGGCAGCATCTGTGGAGGGATACAGACAATTGTCATTTTGGCTTGGGACCCTTCATCTGGACTGAAAGAATAGAGGGGCAGTAGCCAGTAAAAAGAGGTAGAAGGAGGGGTGGGACAAGAGCTGGCAAGCAATAGGTGAATACAGGTGAGAGGGGGAGGGAAGGTTGTAGACAGCGACAGAGGCTGGGAGACGATGTGGAGAACAAAAGATGCAGATTCTGGAATCTGAGAGGAAAGTAGGATGAATAATGGAACTGAATGACAGATGATGACAGTTGGGAACAACAGATAGAAGGGTGAACAGTCGGGGGGAAGGGGGTACGGGGAGAAGTTGTGGGTGAAGGGGTGAAAAGAAATGGGGTTTCAGTGAGCTGGGGTAATGTGCGAAGAATGGTGAATGTGAGAAATGACCAGAGTAGATAGGAGGAGAGAGAGAAAGAGGCAGAGGGAAGGTAGGTTTCCCAAAATTGGCAAATTCAATGTTTGTGCCTTTGGGTTATTAGTGCTGTTCCTCTAGATTGCATTTGGCACCTGGCACTACAGGAAGCCAAGGGCAGAAGAGTCTGTGTGTAAGAGGAGACTTGAAATGGCTGGCAACCGGGACAACCAGATGACCACAACAGACACGGCACAGGTGTTTGGCAAATTGTTTGCCTAGGTTGTGTTTGGTCCCACTGATATAGAAGAGGGCACATCAGGCGCTTCAAATGTAATACACAAGTTTGCAGGAGGTGCATGTGAACCTTAGTCTCAACTGGCAGGGTGAGTCAGGATCCTGGACGGAGGTGGGGGAAGAGTTGTAGGTGTGGTTGCAGGGATGGTGGGAGAGGGTGAGGCGGGAGAGGGATGGCTAATCTGGATGAGTGAATCAGGGAGTCTCAGAAATGTACTCTAGTGTATTCAGAGACGGCACAGTGGCGCAGCAGTAGAGTTGCTGCCTTACAGTAAATGCAGCGCCGGAGACTCGGGTTCGATCCTGACTACGGGCGCCGTCTGTACGGAGTTTGTACGTTCTCCCCGTGACCTGCATGGGTTTTCTCCAAGATCTTCGGTTTCCTCCCACACTCCAAAGACGTACAGGTTTGTAGGTTAATTGACTGGGTAAATGGTTTTTTAAAAATTGTCCCTAGTGTGTGTAGGATAGTGTTAATGTGCGGGGATCGCTGGGCGGCGCGGACTCGGTGGGCCGAAGGGCCTGTTTCCGTGCTGTATCTCTAAATCTAAAATCTTAAAAAAATCAGGGGACCTTAACTCAGCAGCGCATGAAGCTCTAGAGGAGCAAGTTAGGAGTTTCAGGAGCGTAAATAGTGCCTTGTTCTGTCTTCAGAGGAGAAAGCACAGCTGCAAAAGCTCCATCAGGAGCAACTGGAAGAGGAGCAGCGGCTCCTGAGTCAGATGGATGAACCACAGCGTCAGGAGTACCTGAGACTGAAGCAGATCAGAGAACAGCAACTGAAGGAGCAGCTGGAGGTGCGGCGGCAGAAGGAGGGAGAGAGGAAGAAGAGGCTGCTGGAGGAGGTGACGCAGGAGGCAATGTCCTTCCTAAGGTAAGTGTCACGGTTCACGTGCACTAGCTGGACCCGTGTACACACAGCATCACTACACGCATCACAGCATACAGACTCGATCCGCACAGTGAAAGCAGGTTAACCCTGTATACACATGGCACCGCGCACACAAGACTAACCCCATGTGCACACTTCCAGGTGTACACAAACTAGCCCTCTATGCACACATCATGCACACTACATATAAAGCACAGTGCCCACAAACTACAGCTACAAGATACTGTGTACAATACTGCTTACTTAGATTAGACACATATACACACAGTACTGCGTTCACAGGGTAGTCCCATATACTCGCATGACACTGCATGTAGACTAGACCCATATATACACACTGCTCCATGTATAGAGAGTAGACCAATATACACACAATACTGTATACAAACTAGCACCTTAAATGCAGCACCACATGCACGGATTAGACATAGTACTGAGTACAGACTAACCTCGTATACACATAGTACCCTGTACACAAACGAGTGTCTCACACAGTCCCATACACTCGACCTGCACACATGGCACTGTGTTTACAGAGCCTCATGTACTCATTCCCCAGCCCACCCTCCCATAACCATTTTGCATGCTTCCCCCACTGACCCAGCCAAATCCCTGCCCCACTCAGTTCTTCCTCCCGCTCCCTGTAACTCAGTGCACTGTCTCTCTACAGCCAGCAGGGGCTAATAGGACCGGGCCTGGTGCTGGTGGAGTTGATGGAACTGGAGCAGGCCCAGAGCATCACCAGGCCCTGGGTCTTCTCCTACTTTGAAATGATGGAGATTCTGGGCCTGGAAGTAGCAGAGGAGAGTGAATGAAGGACAGCTGGATGGAAGCTGGGAGTCAACGAGGATGCACCTTGGTTCACCCTGGGAGCGTGAGACGTCAACATTTCTGCCTGGCAAGGAAAGACTGATTCAAAGTGCAAAGGCACTTCTTTGTAAACATGCAAAGATAAACATCCAGAAATAAATACCCACCCCAATACACACAGAAGTGACACATACAACCTTTTTTCATTTTTTTTCCTTCCAAGGACTTTATTCAATAATTGCATATTAGTGTACCAGAAGGTACAAAAACATTCAGTAGCCACATTGCATCAATCAATCATTATAATACAATAGTGGCATCTTTATCTACAATGCACTCGACACCCCATGGCGACCGGCATTCACGGAAGGTCTCCAGAGTCCCTGTGGACACTGCATGTTCCATCTCCAGGGACACGCCAGCACGGACATAGGCCCAGTAGAGGGGCAGGCAGCCGACTCTGGTGTGACGATCAACTACCTGCTGCCTGGACCCATGAATGGCCATCTTGGCCAGGCCCAGGAGCAGACCGACAGGGAGAGGTAAGCATGGGCTGAATCGTTCTGAGCACGCGCCTCTCCTCGACACCCACCGTGACAGGGTGAGGACCGGCCACCCTCGCAGTTACAACACCCTCATCCCCTGATGAGCACCACGCTGGCTCAAGGTGACCAGATTCCTAACTCTTTACAGTATAATTGTGCCTGCCTCTATCGTTTCCACTGGCAGCTCATTCCATTTACCTACCCCTTTGTGCATGAATAAGTTGTCCCTCAGGTTCTCTCCACATTCATCATTCAAGATCACTCAACATCTTCCACACATATTGTGCAAGCAAGTGTATCTGTCCAAGATATCTCTTGTATTGCCTTACCACTGAGACCATTTAGCCCATCCAGAACATGTTGGCTCTCGGAGAGATTCCAACAATCCCATTTAGTTCCCTACACCCTTTTCTGTTATACATTCTCATTCACTCTCCTGATTCTCCCACCACCCAATTAACCTGACAACTAGAACGTGTTTGAGATGTGGGATAAAAGCGGGGAAAGTGACCAAGTCACAATATGTAAACATAGAAAAATAGGTGCAGTAGGCCATTCAGCCCTTAGAGCCAGCACCGCCATTCAATACGATCATGGCTGATCATATAAAATCAGTACCCCATTCCTGCTTTTTCCCTTAATTCCTTTAGCTCTAAGAGCTAAATCTAACTATCTCTTAAACATCCAGTGAATTGGCCTCCACTGCCTTCTGTAGCAGAGAATTCCAGATTCACAACTCTCTGGGTGAAGATTTTCCTCATCTCAGTCCTAAATGGCCTACCCCTTATTCTTAAACTGTGACCCCTAGTTCTGGACTCCCCCAACATCGGGAACATTTTTCCTGCATTTAGCCTGTCCAATCCTTTAGGAATTTTATGTTTTATAAGATCCCCTCTCATTCTTCTAAATTCCAGTGAATACAAGCCCAGTCAACCCATTCTTTCATCATAAGTCAGTCCCACCATCCTGGGAATTAACCTGGTGAACCTACACTGCACTCCCTCAATAGCAATAATGTCCTTCCTCAAACTGCATACAGCACCGGAGGGCAGGATCAATCCCAGGTCACTGAAGCTGTGAACAGTTGCAATACCTGAAAGGAGGTAGTATTTGGGCTGCCCTTGTTCTATTGGGAGAAATCAAAGAAATAAATCTTCAAGACAATGACTGAGAACGGAATTACAGGGTGGTGGCAGTGGCAACACAACTGCAGATGCTGGAATCTGAAGAAAAACCAGGCTGCTGGAGGAACTCAGCAGGTGTGAAGTGGTTGGGATGGTTGACGTTTTGGGCCTGGTTCCAACTTGGTCAAATAACCTATCCACGTTCAGCTGCGCTGACAGGTGACAAAGATCCAATGGGGCAGTCAGCACTGGAGACCAGGAGGGTGATATGGAGGGGCAGCAAGGAGTAAGACTGACAGCGAGAGATGACGGCGTAAACGCAACACTGCTCGCAAACTCGAATTCTCAACAAAAATTTTTTTAATGTCTTACAAAATATATAATAGCTAGAAAATATTGCCAAGTACAATCATAAAATAATCTGTGGAAGAACTGTAAACATACACTCAGGACCCAGCCTGAAGAGCAGCTTTCACATCCAAGTATCTGGCAGAGGCTCATGGATCATTCTGTGCAGCTCCCCAGCATCAACACTGCTGGAATCCACAGACTCTAAACATCCTGACACCCCAGATCCTTTAGCACCGAGGGACCACCAGTCCACGAGGCTCCTGACGTTGGTGCAGAAAAACTAGGAGGAATTTCTGGAATCCGCGAAACATTTTGCAACGGGGAAGTAAAGTTTCTTCGTGAGGGTGTAGCTGGGCTGTGGCATTTGGGTCTTGGAATTCTTATCCGTTTTCTCACTTACGTCCCTATTGACGATGGTCAGAATGCTGAGGAGGTCCTCACTAGAGTGGAAGAGAGAGTCCGGTTAGATGGAGGTGCTCTGATCAACACAGCCAGTCCCATCGTACCAAGACCATCCGCGTGCTCAGGCCTGGGGCTCCTCCTACCCAGTCCCATCCACGACTGGCCCCGTCCACCCCACTGTCTGCTCCCCCTCCCGTGGACTGACCCCACCTCCCCTCTGTGATAGGCCTTCCATCTCCCCACAAGTCACCCCCACTCCCTGCAGTCAGCCAGCCCATCACAGCAAGAGACTACCCTCCCATTCTTAATTGTAATTTGCACAACTAACCCTCCCATGCCCATTCCCTACCTAAACCCAATCCCCATTCCTTCATTCTCTGATGGCTCGCCTCCCTTTCTTCTGCCTTGCCCCATTCCTTGCTCAGCCATGCTCCCTTTGTGCCTATCTTTGCTTACCTGTATTTCCGCTCTCTCCTCCTCATCCCCTCCCCATTCCCCTGACACACTCTGGTGACTCCCTCTCCTCCCTCCCATCGTCCATCCCAGTGCATTCAGCCCGGCACTGCGGCAGGGTGGAATACCTGGGGCAGTATTCCTCCAGGTTGTCACAGAGCGACTGAATATACCAGGTGCCCTCCAGCACGTGCCGGAAGGAGGCATATCCCTCCACTGTTGCCATGCCCAGCAGGAAATCTGCCTCATCAGGGATGGTGAGGCGATTGGCCCTGACTGCATCCTCCTCCAACAGGGGGTTAAAGCCATCTTCCTCCACTGTAACACCTTCCTGCCTTTCCGACCCCTGGCACGCCTGGATGAAGAAGACCTTGGGCTTCTTCTGGAGGGAAGGGCATTGCGAAGCCGAGAAGTAGGAGGTGATGTCGCGAATGGCCACCTCCCTGTCGTCCGTCCCGCACATGAACCCCTTCCGACCATGGGTCAGAATGCAGCAGATAAAACAGTCGTAGGGCTTGTGATCCTTCCTACGGTACTCGTCCATCTTCTTTTTCATCTCTGCGGCAGGCAGGTCATTCTTTATTTCCACCTTGAAACCCAGCCAGGTGAAAATCTGCTTCAGCCGGTCTGTGGGGACACAGATAAGGTCAGTGGAGTCTGTGGCTCCCATCACCCAGCAGATCTACAAAGACTGGAGAATAATAGAGAGATCCCAGTCATTACCTGCATCTTTCTCCGTTCCCCTGCGTAGTGGCATCTTTTCAAAGGTGCAGTTGTTGATTATGACACAGTAGCCTCTTGGGTTGTTCTCCATTTTGTAGCTGCCCAGAGTCTGCTTCAGAAACAAGATGATGAGACTTCCCACACACGTGAAGAGGAGCTCACTGACATCATCCAGAACAACCTCATTCTAGCTTTAAGGAGTTTCTCTTTCTTGTATTAATTTAATTACTAGCCCCTTTTACTCTCCCAGCATAAAACTACCCCCTCCCACCGCAACAATCCTACATCCCCTTTCATTATTCTAACAATTTCAGTTTGATACCTATTAATCTTCTTTATACCTCTATCTATGCAAACTGATTGATATTATTTTAAAGGTGGTTAAATCGTACAATCTGGAAAAGCCATACTTGGTTCATGCTGTAACAGCTTTAATTTAATGCAATACTCCAGAGGGGATTGTACAAGATGATGAGGGAAAACTAGATGCCCGAGATTTCTTTTGAGAAGGCTGTTGATCAGTATTCATATAAATGAACAAAGGAGCTACATAACTAACAAAATGTTCATTCTAAGAAAAGCAAGCACTCGGCAGATCAGGTAGTATCTAGACAGATCAAGAACCCTCATCAGAATAGTACTAAGAAAATAAGCAGGCAATAAATTGCATAGCGTGAGAGTGCTGGAGAAAATGGAGAGAATACAAACACAAGGTGCAGACTAAAGTTGTCATGATAACAATTACTTTAAAAACTAGCTGCTTGCGATAGAAGAGAATGAAAAAGCAACAGATTGAAAGGTAAAGCCACCTCTAGGAAGAGACAAAAACAAGGCAATTCCATGAACTGTGAAATGCTATAGAGTTCTGTGGGATGCAACATGCCCAGGTGCAAGACAAGACAACTGGAGTAACGCACAAGACCAAAGGTGGAGGTCAGATTGCAAATGGGCTGGAGAATTAAGGTGAAAGTTCAGGGTCACGATGCAGACTGAATTACCTCTGCAAAGAGGTCACACCATCTGTGCTTGGTTTCTACAATGTAAAAGAGACCACGTGTACACCAACTGCAAGACACTAAAATCAAAGTGCAAGTGAATCGCTGCTACATTTAGAAGTATCATTTGAGTTTCTGAATAATGGGAACAGATAAAAGGGCAGTTGTTATGTCTCCTGCATCCCGTAAATGATGTGACATGCGTGGGCTTAGTGGAGGGTGCTTGAGAGGGAATGGTCTCATTATAGTACTGAAAGGAGAGTGGAGTAAGCTGTTTAACAGTGGCATGTCATTGAAGATGCTGGAATTTGAGGATGATTTGTTTAAATTGGAGGCCGGTGGGGTCAAGGAATCCATCCTTGTTCTGCCTGAGGTGAGAGCAGATGCGACATTGAGGAGACGCCCATCAACTATGGGAACTATAATCAAAGAAAACATCAGAAGGACACAGGTGTGCAAAGCCTCACCAGAGTAGATGCAAGGAAGGCGAAACTGGGGGTATAGGATGGATTCCTTTCAGGAGGCAGAGTGGGAGATGTTCAGATAACTGTGGGAGTCAGTGTGCTGAAATGAACATGTATCATTAACCTATTCCCTGAGATGTAGATGGAATACACAAAAGAGAAGGGAAACAGAAAAGGACCAAATAATTTTTAACAATAAACCTTGCCCCAATGACCCCCACCCTTTTGAATTCCTATCCACTTGTGATAAAGGCCACAATCCTATCATTAGTCCCAAGATCCAATCGAAATATTTGAGGAAACAAAACGGGAAATAGTTAACAAGAATAGAGAACTGGCAAATAGTAAGTGACCTGTCCACACCTGAAGACCAGGAACAAGCCCGATGCTCTTGTCGTGAGAACCGCTGCTATCCTGCTCTCTTAGGTCTGCAAAGACACAAATGGGTAGATCATCAGTAAATGCTACCTCAGCAACATAGTTGAAGGTATGGTGTTACAGGGGGTGAAAGATTTGGGCATTGATCCATACACATTTTTTTATCATCAAACTTATCGCATCCATCTATTAAAAACCACTTTACCACTGACAACTTTAATTACTCTCCTTAACCTTAGACTCGACTTGAATTTGCCTGGATCCAAATGACCAATGTGCCAAAAGACTTCTTTACCACATCATCAACCTCTGACACCACTATCAGGGAAGTATATACCTATACTCCTAGACCCCTCTGCCCAATAACACCCCCCAAGGCCCTACCATTCATTGTGAAGGTCCTGCCCTGGTACTACCTTTTGTGTAGATTCTGCCAGTAACCTTTCATGTCAGCATGTAACTATATTCAGGTTGTCTACTTAATATCACTGAATACCAAACATCTTTAACTCAAATTTTACAGTGCAAGGTTGGCACCTACAGCATTTGTGGGAGAGGGTTCCACAAGTCTACCCAGCTTTGTGTGAAGAAGCATTTCCTCACTTCTCTCTGGGCTCTGATTATGTAGTTACATTCCTTGTTCGTGCAATGAAAAAGTTTCTATGTACTTTCAAAACACTGACAACCTTAAACAATTCCTAGTTCATGTAATTTCTGCCAATAATTTCACTACTGAGTGTCTGGCAATGCCTTGGTGATTTTGTCTTGCACAAATGTTGCTGCCTCTACCCAAGAACTTGTTAATCAGATTCCAGTTTGGTGCAACTTCTAAACCTCGTCCATACCATCCACTGCCTTGCTCTCAGTCATCGGGTCGGCAACCTCCTCCCCAGAAAATCATTGAGCAGAAATGATCTTCCCAAACCCAGGTGGGCTTTCACCAATCAGAGGTTGCCCTTCCAGCTATCTCCTCATTGATTCCTCTCACATTCTGAAACTGTTTCCTTCGCCGTGATGATTCCTGTCTGTAATTTAATGGTGCATCTTTTTTACTTAAAAAATTGAAACAAAACTCAGTTATTGTGCTGCAATACTTTTCCTGCTCACGACCTATCCTCCTTCTCCCTATCTTCACTCACCTTCACTTTCTGGCAAACTCACTCTCACCTTCTATGTAATCTCTCTCCCCTTACTCTGACGGTCTCTCTCTCTACACTCTTTCTTCCTTCCTCTTCAGTCACTCTCTTTTCATTTCTAGATGTGGTTGATTACCTGGTCTCTCATTAATGATCATGGAGGTGATACTGACCTTGTCCAAGTGTTTGATTGTCTTGAGAGACTGAAATAAGAACAGAAAAGAGCAAAGATGAGGGGCAAACTCATACTGCTGTGGTCAGCTACGCGGCAACTTGTCTCATGATTTCCAGTTTCCTATATGTGCAAGGGATGAAATACTGTACATATTCACCGACATACATGCAGACCTCTGCTCACTTACATAACAGAGTGAAAACAGAAAATGCCACAATTGGCAAGTTGGGCAGCATCTTTGGAAAGAAAACCAGTTCATGTTTCAGTTTTTGAGCAAGTTTAGTTTTTGATCTTCAACATTGTAGACCAGGATTTTGCAGCAATTGTCCTGTTCTTGTAGTGCAGTCCCCCTATTATAAAACTGACTTGAACCTACCAGTATTGTATCCTGGTGTTGCAGAACCATGTCTCGTTTAAAAGTCAGCTGATCAGAGTTCAAGATGGGCTAAGGAGACCTTGGATGACCAAACAGGTTGTAAGTTTGGTCGAAAAGAAAAGTGAAGCCCATTTAAGATTTAGAAAGATCTTATAAAACAAGCAGCAAATAACTGGAGTGGACAAATAGAAGAGCCAAAAGGGACCAGGAAATGCCATTGGTGAATCAAATTAAAGACAAACACCAAATCTTTTATATGTATATTATATTATTAGAAACAAGAGCATAATCAGGGTAAAGGCAAGACTTAAGGATAAAGGAGGGAATTTACGCTTGGAGACAGAGGATGTAGGTGAGGTACTAAATTATTACTTTAACTATTCGGTAAATTTCAATGAGCCCCCCCCCCACATCCTTTTAAACTCCAGTGAGTACAGGCCCAGTGCCGTCAAACGCTCATGTAAAAATGTGTATTTTAAATTGTCAGGAGGATGGCGAGAACAAAGGGAGTATCAATGATTGGATGCTGTTAGAATATGAGATACTGCTCTTGGGAAAATCTCCAATTGCTCATTGGAGCAATGTAGGAGGTTGAAGATAGCAAGGAGGGAGTGGGTGCAGGAAAGATAATTACAGTGGCTAGAAGCTCAAGATCACCTAGTTGAGGTGTCCTGTAAAACAGTCATCCATCTGCCTTTGGTTTCTCCACACGTGGTGTGTGCTGAATGCAGTATATACCAAAATATTGAATGCAGAAAGAAAGGTGTCTGGTGGTGGGATCCATTTGGATCCAGCAGTTATTTATCGAATGTGTTGGCTGGTGTAGTGGGAGTTAAGGCCAAATGGAACCTCATTTTTGTTGTGGTTAGGTGGTGAGGGAGCAAGTGCAGGAAATAGAGGAAACAAGTCGAGAGCCTGTCAACCACGATGAAGGGATGCGATAATTAAGGAAAAAGATGAAGATCATCTGAAAGACATGATGTGGAAAATCTCATCATCCAAGCTGATATGAAGGAGACAAAGAAACCAGCAGAATGGAATGGAAACGATGGGAGATGGAGTCAAATTAGCTGCGAGAGTTTAATGGTGTTTGACTCTCACTGTATAACAAAGGTCCAAATTCTTGGGAACATTGAGAATCAAATGCATTACGAGATGCAGGCCTGGTACATGACATTGGTGTCACTATAAAGCTGTTGCCTGGGTAGAGGTCTGTCATTGTATAAAACATATGTAAAGAAAGGAAAGAGTGAGCCAAGGACCCAGTGAAAGTGAGAACACCATAGAAACATAGAAATAGGTAATGGCATTTTTGGGTTGTACACAAGTGCAGGAAGCACCAAAGCAATCCAATATATTAACCCAAGACAATATTTTGCATTGACAGTCACGTTCTCAGCAATAACATTGCTAATTACATGGTGACAGTCCAGTAATCTTTCCCAGTATTACACAATGACAAAACTTTATCTACCAGGAGATAATGTGTTATGTCAAGAGCAACAAATGTTCTTCAGTACCCCACCTCGATGGATATAGTCAGATCAGAGCTGCCAGTGTTACACACTGATGGCCCTGGACTCACAAATACTGAATACTATTGGTACTCAATAACATACTCGATAACATTCCTGCACCCTTTACTACTATTCTCTACCATTCTTACGATATACAATTAGCATTATTGCTACTATTGTTACTACTCTAACAGGCTGGATACTTCAGATCGATTTGATGCAGTTGGAAAATAAACAAAAGCTTCCAAACTACTGAATGGATCCCGACAATTTAATTTTACGCACCAGAAAGTTGTGACATTGAATTCTGTAGTGACCTTGAACTGGGAGATCTTCTCAGTTCCTGCATAGAAGAGGAAAAGGCATTGATGTTTAATGCAAGAATCTAAAATGCAACTCAAAACCACTAGATGAATAATCAGCAGGAGAAGTACAAAGGGAATGGTTTAGGGTAGCGTCCCGGGTGCCCAGTTTTCAGCTAGCCCTTTGCTCAAGTACCTTTAGAAAGCATTCAGAAGATATTGTTAGTTATTGACATTAGGAAACAGTGAGTGGTAGGAGACAAATTAATAGAGGGGAAAGTGGGCAGGTTCCCGATTGACACGAGGTGATGAATTCTCGAGAATGTGTTGCACGTCATCATATGTATGAACCAATTTAATAAGATAGAAACATAGAAAATAGGTGCAGGAGGAGGCCATTTGGCCCTTCGAGCCAGCACTGCCATTCATTGTGATCATGGCTGATCATCCACAATCAATAACCCATGCCTGCCTTCTCCCCATATCCCTTGATTCCGCTAGCCCCGAGAGCCCTATCTAACTCTCTTTTAAATTCATCCTGTGAATTGGCCTCCACTGCCTTCTGTGGCAGATAATGCCACAAATTCACAACTCTCTGGGTGAAAAAGCTTTTTCTCATCTCAGTTTTAAATGGCCTCCCCTTTATTCGTAGACTGTGGTCGCTGGTTGTTGAATCCCCCAACACTGGCAACATTTTTCCTGCATCTAGCCTGTCCAGTCCTTTTATAATTTTATACGTTTCTATAAGATCCCCTCTCATCTTTCTAAATTCCAGTAAATACAAGCCCAGTCTTTCCAATCTTTCCTCATATGACAATCTCGCCATCCCGGGGATTAACCTCGTGAACCTGCACTGAACAGCCTCTATGAGACTATGTGAGACTATTCTCCAAGTTTCTCTTTATCACAAAGATTGGTGGCCCCATAAACAATCGATGGAAGCATTAAATCAATAAAATCATAGCATATATCAAATCATCCAATTTGAACTTAAAATGATGGAATACAATGTTTTTTAAATATTAAAAAGTTAGTATGAACGTGGATCAAAGGGACAAAGTTATTAAAGTGGCATGGAGAGATACAGAAAAATACCAAAATCACAACTAGAGTATTGTCAGCAATTCTGGACACCACACTACACCTCAGAAAGGATAAATTGGTTTTGGATGAATGCAATATAGATTTACAAGGATGATAAACTGCCCGATTGCAGAAACCAAGTTTTTACTCACAAAAGGTGGAAAGTGAAGTGATGATACATGCATTATTTTTACAGATGCAATGGAAAATAAGTTTTCTTTCGTTCAATAAACCGACAGGGTGAATGCACAATCTTTTTCCAAGGGTTCGGGGAATCAAGAACCAGAGGGCATAGGTTTAAGGGGTAAGATATAACAGGAACCCGAGAAGCAACTTTTGCATTCAGAGGGTGGTGGGTGTATGGAGCAAACTGCCACGGGGGGGGGGGGGGGTAATTGAGGCAGGTACTATAACATCATTTATAGTTCCTTGATAAGACACAAAATGCTGGAGTAACTCAGCGGGACAGGCAGCATCTCTGGAGAGAAGGAATGGGTGACGTTTCAGGTCAAGATTCTTCTTCAGACTCTAAACGTCACCCATTCCTTCTCTCCAGAGATGCTGCCTATCCTGCTAAGTTACTCCAGCATTTCGTGTCCATTTTTGGTTTAACGCAGCATCTGCAGTTCCTTCCTATACTTTATAGTTCCTTGGATAAGTACATTGACAGGAAAGGTCCAGAGGGATAAAGGCCAAATGCAGGCACATGGGACTTGCTTAGATGAGGTGTCTTGGTCTGCATGGACAATTTGAGCCAAAGGGCCAAATGTCTTGCTGTATGACACTACCTGTGTCTGCCAGTTGGCAAATCCAGGATTGGAGTAGAAAATTTAGAGGCAAGACTTCAGGTGGAAAGTTAGGAAGCACTTTTATGCACATTGGTTGAGGTTTGGTCCTATCTTTATTTATTCATCCAAGACTGGCATATTTTTGTCAACAAATGGCATTAACAAGTTATGTAGTGAAAAGTGGGTAATGAATGATTTCATAGGGCACTTAGTGTTACTGCAGCAATCTGCAAAAGGCATAAGAATGTATTAATAATATATTCCTTTATTCGTCCCACACCGGGGAAATTTACAAGGACACATAAGTATTGATGTACTCACAGGGGACAGCAGCTCCTGTGGCAAAGAGACAGGAGACTGTGGCACTTCGGAGGTCCCTGGAGAATTGGTCTCAGGAGTTGGAGTCAACAAGGGAACAGATATCCTGTCCTGACTCCTATCTAAATGAACACAGATAAAAACAAACAATAAAATCGTGAAGTGTCTGCATTTCAGTATAAACAGCCCAGCTGGATTCAGGGAGGGTGTAGTCGTAGAGGTCAGCAGCCACTGATTTTGAAATTGGGATCCGTGTAAGCACAGGGGAAACTCTCCAACGCATGGCCCCGATGAACAAACAGGGCGAGGGTGCCTGACACAACCTGGGGGTGTCGCAGGACCGCCAGTCTTAACTGTCTCATGAGGAGAACCAGTCAGCTACCTGGCATCTGGATACTCGACCCAGCATCCACCATCCACTCCTTGCCCATAACATCCTTCCCCATCATTGGTCATTGCCCACCACATGGTACACATCACTCAAGGACCTACCATCACCACGTGCCACTGGCCAGAACGGGATGGCCACTGTCCCCTGCACACTCTTGCCGCCTTGCTCCTGACCACTGCCCGGCATCCAAAACCACCACACATTATCTCTTTACCACTGTATACTCACAAGCTTTTCACCACCTGCCACTCATTCCTCAAAGTCCCAGTGAACCTATGTGTCTGCTTCATACTAGCACTGTCCTGCTTCCCCCTGCATTCCCCTGGGCCCTACAGTCTGCTGTCCAATGATATTTGACTCTGCATTAAAATTTGATAAGCAAGTCAACGCTGTGGTAAAAGCCAGCTTCTTCCAACTTCGAACCATAGCTAAAATCAAACCTTTCCTCAAATTCGACGACACAGAAAAAATCATTCACGCTTTCATTTCCTCCCGCCTAGACTACTGCAACTCCCTATACACTGGGATCAGCCAATCTTCCCTGTCCCGCCTGCAACTGGTCCAAAACGCCGCAGCGAGACTCCTGACGGGTACCCGTAAAAGGGACCACATCACCCCGATTCTGGCCTCTCTCCACTGGCTCCCTGTACGGTACAGAATCAACTTCAAGCTCCTCCTATTCACGTATAAAGCCCTAAATGGACACTCCCCCCCCTACATCAAAAATCTTCTAACCCCCCTCTCTAACTCCAGGTCCCTCAGATCGGCCGACTTGGGGCTATTCACTATCCCGCGGTCTAGGCTTAAACTCAGGGGTGACCGCGCTTTTGCGGTTGCAGCTCCTAGACTGTGGAACAGCATCCCTCTCCCGATCAGAACTGCCCCCTCCATCGACTCCTTTAAGTCCAGGCTCAAAACATATTTCTACTCCCTAGCGTTTGAGGCTCATTGAGGAGGCGCTGTGAACTGTTTGCGTGCTACTGTATGTTTTCATTTTTTTTTTCTATTGGAACCTAATCAAATGTACAGCACTTTGGTCAACGTGGGTTGTTTTTAAATGTGCTATACAAATAAAATTGACTTGACTTGACTTGACAATGTCCTGCTTCCTAAACAACCCACTGCTCTCACTCTGCCCAGAATTAATTTCCTTGGGACCCTCTGCCACATTGGAAATAGAGATTATCAGAAGTCCCTGATGATTTGCAACTCTGGGCAGGGAGAGTTAATAAGTTAATAGGAGCAAAATTATGCAATTTGGCCCATCAAGTCTACTCCGCCATTCAATCATGGCAGACCTATCTTTCCCTCCCAACCCCCTTCTTCCCGTAACCATTGATGCCATTACTGATCAAGAACCTATCAATGTCCGCATTAAAAATACCCACTTACTTAGACTCCTCAGCCGTCTGTGGCAATTAATTCCACTGATTCACCACTCTTAGGCTAAAGAAATTCCTCCTCATATATATGAGGAGCAATTTCTTTAGCCTAAGAGTGGTGAATCTGAGGAATTAATTGCCACGGATGGCTGTCTAAGTAAGTTGGTGTTTTTAAAGCCTAAATGGGTATTTTTAAGGATCTTTCTAAAGGTCCTTTTATTCTGAGATAAGACTCTCCCACTAGCAGAAACATCCTCGCCACACCCACTCTATCCAGGTCTTTCATTATTCGCTAGGTTTCAATGAGGTCGCCCCTCACACTTCTAAACTCCAGCGAGTACAGGCCCAGAGCCGTCAAACGCTAATCATATGTAAACCCAACCATTCCTGGATCATTGTTATAAACCTTCCATGGACCTTCTCTAAACCTAGCACATCCATCCTCAGATATGGGGCCCAAAACTGTTCACAATACTCCAAATGCAGTCTGATCAGTGCTCTACAAAGCCTTAGCATTACATCCCTGCTTTTATATTCTAGTTCTCTCAAAATGAATGCTAACATTGCATTTGCCTTCCTTACTACCGACTCAACCTGCAAATTAATGTTTTGGGAATTGTGAGCCAGCACTCCCAAATTCCTTTGCACCTTTGATTTCTGAATCCTCTCCCCAAGAGTTCAAAATTGTGAGCATGTTCTCTGGAGACATTGATTCTTCAATATAAACAAAGAAGGTGTTATCTTTAAAGCAGTAAATCAGTGTTGTCATTTGTTTTACAATTATCCAAGGCCCTCTCAGAACCATTCTGTCCGTTTCTCTCAGTAGGAATGAGGTTGTGGTGGATGAACATTACCTTCCCGTCGGTAACATTCAAACTTGGACACCAATTCATCCCCAAGTTTTTTGCATATGTCCTCTAGTAGCCCGGTGTCATCTTTTTCCAGCAATCCTTCCTTCTCCATTTCAACAAGGGCATCCAGCATGGCCTGTGGAAGAGACCTCAGTGTCACACAACAATAGACAATAGACAACAAACTTTCAGTAAGAGTTTATCAGGTTAAAATCATGCTGACTTCTCTTGGTGCAACGTCTTCATGTTGAACGTTCAGTAATTTAATATTAGGGCAGATATGACTAGCGATTATCTTTGTAAGGAGAGGCATGGCAGGCCATTGTAGATTATGCAATTTATTGTAAACTATTCTTCAAGGAGCACAGGCAAGATTAGGCTGTCCATCTATAAAGTTAAAGGCGGTTGCAATGATGTATGGACAACTAGGGAGAGGAAAGACTCACCCCCACAGCATTGCAGGAAGCCTGGAATTAATTTGAGATGAGTTTAGTTTAGAGATTATATTATCCCACTTTCTCATCCACACCCTGTCAAGTTAGGAGGAGGGGGAGTTCAACGAGATCTGGGTGTCCTAGTGCATCAGTCAATGAAAGGAAGCATGCAGGTACAGCAGGCAGTGAAGAAAGCCAATGGAATGTTGGCCTTCATAACAAGAGGAGTTGAGTATAGGAGCAAAGAGGTCCTTCTACAGTTGTACCGGGTCCTGGTGAGACCGCACCTGGAGTACTGTGTGCAGTTTTGGTCTCCAAATTTGAGGAAGGATATTCTTGCTATGGAGGGCGTGCAGCGTAGGTTCACTAGGTTAATTCCCGGAATGGCGGGACTGTCGTATGTTGAAAGGCTGGAGCGATTGGGCTTGTATACACTGGAATTTAGAAGGATGAGGGGGGATCTTATTGAAACATATAAGATAATTAGGGGATTGGACACATTAGACGCAGGAAACATGTTCCCAATGTTGGGGGAGTCCAGAACAAGGGGCCACAGTTTAAGAATAAGGGGTAGGCCATTTAGAACGGAGATGAGGAAGAACTTTTTCAGTCAGAGAGTGGTGAAGGTGTGGAATTCTCTGCCTCAGAAGGCAGTGGAGGCCAGTTCGTTGGATGCTTTCAAGAGAGAGCTGGATAGAGCTCTTAAGGATAGTGGAGTGAGGGGGTATGGGGAGAAGGCAGGAACGGGGTACTGATTGAGAGTGATCAGCCATGATCGCATTGAATGGCGGTGCTGGCTCGAAGGGCAGAATGGCCTACTCCTGCACCTATTGTCTATTGTCTATTGTCACCCGACACACCAGAGGCAATTTACAGAGTTCAATCAACCTACAAATTCACACATCTCTGGGATCTGCAAGGAAACCAGAGCACCTCAGACTGGAAGCTTGTGGTGTGTCTCAGGGATTGGGGCTGGGTCTTTTGCTGTTTGTGGTTTATATCAACAATTTGCATGCAACTGCACAAGGTACGAGTAGTAATTTTGATGATGACATGAAAGTGGGTGGCATTGTACACAGCGAAGATGGTTATCGAAAGGATGAAGAGATCATTTCCCTAGTCTACTCCTTGTACACCCTTGACTCTATGGCCAAGTATAATGTCAACGACTGTTTGCCAATTATACCACGATTGTCAGCAGATCCACAATGATGAGTCAACGCACAGGAAAGAGACCGAGAACCGTGTGGCAGAATGTCGAGACATCAACCTAGCCCTTATCATCAGCAAGACAAGAGTTGGTTGTTGACCCAAGAATGCAAGGGAATGAAAACAACACTGTCCTTGTTAACAGATCTGCTGCTGCGATGGTCAACAGCTTCATGATCGGAGTCATCCATTTCGCCAACAAACTAACCTGGTCCCTTCACACTGATGCAGTGGCAAAGAAAGCACATCATCATATTTGCTTTTTTAGGCATCCGAGAAGAGTCCGTGAGGATTCTCTCCACTTCTACAAGTGCACTACTGAATGTATTCTGACATGATGGACCTCAGCCAGGTATGGCAGCTGCTCTGGTCTTGATTATCTGAATTTACAGAAAGTGGTGAACACAGCAGTCAATTAGGCTCATCACTTCCTTCTATCCAGTCCATCTTCACGATTCAGTACATCAGGAAGGCTGGGAGTATTGTGATGGATATTGTGGAAAAGATGCAGGAGCGTGAAAGCAGACATCTAGGTTAATGAAACAGGTTATTTCCCATTGCTATCTGACTCCTGAAGAGGATGTAACTAGGAAAATGGACAAGGAAGAGCCAGTGGATGTAGTGTATCTGAACTTTCAGAAAGCTTTTGATAAGGTCCCACATAGGAGATTAGTGGGCAAAATTAGAGCACATGGTATTGGGGGTAGGGTACTGACATGGATAGAAAATTGGTTGGCAGACAGGAAACAAAGAGTAGGGATTAAGGGGTCCCTTTCAGAACGGCAGGCCGTGACTAGTGGGATACTGCAAGGCTCGGTGCTGGGACCGCAGCTATTTACAATATACATTAATGACTTAGATGAAGGGATTAAAAGTAACATTAGCAAATTTGCAGATGACACAAAGCTGGGTGGTAGTGTGAACTGTGAGGAGGATGCTATGAGGATGCAGGGTGACTTGGACATGTTGTGTGAGTGGGTAGATGCATGGCAGATGCAGTTTAATGTGGATAAATGTGAGGTTATCCACTTTAGTGGTAAGAACAGGAAGGCAGATTATTATCTGAATGGTGTCAAGTTAGGAAAAGGGGAAGTCAAAGATATCTGGGTGTTCTTGTTCATCAGTCACTGAAAGTAAGCATGTAGGTACAGTGTTGTAAATCTGTGGAATTCTCTGCCTCAGAAGGCAGTGGAGGCCAATTCTCTGAATGCTTTCAAGAGAGAGTTGGATAGAGTTCTTAATGATAGTGGAGTCAGGGGGTATGGGGAGAGGGCAGGAACGGGGTACTGATTGTGGATGATCAGCCATGATCACATTGAATGGCGGTGCTGGCTCGAAGGGCCAAATGGCCTACTCCTGCACCTATTATCAATCACCTCTCACAGCCCATTCCTGCAGGTGATGCCACATGTACTTACTCTTAACCTTACCCCGTTCAGTTATTTCATTATTGTATCTCAATATTTTTTGCACTAAGTTTTTGCACTGCAATCTCATTGTTCTGCTGTCTTGCACTCGTCAACAAGGGTCTCGACCCGAAACATCACCCATTCCTTCTCTCCAGAGATGCTGCCTGTCCTGCTGAGTTATTCCACATTTTGTGTCTAAAGTCAATGGATTTATTGCTGTGTTTATCATTATTGTATGTATACTGTTTACAATTTGAACTTCATATGAATTAGGATTTTTATTGCACCCGGATTTATATAGCAATAAAATAATTTCTACTCTCATAACATATGCATCTCTCATTCCTTCTCAGAAGCAAAGATAAACATATCTGGTATCTCTAGATAATTCAGGTACTTTGATCCACTCTATTAAAATTTTTAATTGTGCATCACTATTGTGATGTGTCTTTCTACTCTCACTTTCATGGAATTACATTGATGAACCTGTGGTCTTTTGATCATGCACATCTTTCAGAGTCTTTCTGTTAAGTGTAGACTCCCATTCCTTGCTTTTCCTTAAACAAAAAGGCAATCTTGTATTTTAGCTTAACTGGCACATGGCCCCTCGTCTGCCAATACCACTAATCTGTGTCATCCAAAATGGTTTCACTATCCTCCCTGCTGTCTTCCAAAGTTCCTGCACGTCATCACCACTTTAGAAAGATGCACTGAACTGATCCCAGAGATGAGAAGCTTTGGGTTATGAGGAGAGATAAGGAACTGGTGGCAATTCCTGAGATCATATAAAACAAGCAAGAACCAATTTTTTTGTTTGTTGGAAGCAATACTAAGACAGCCTTAATTTGAGCAAAAAGGGAACATCAGGGGAACATTGTTATTTCCAGAAGCTTGGGGACATCGGGGAAGACCTAAAGAAAGAGGAAAGAAGCAGAATCCATCACATAATTTTAAAGCAAAGCAGATGAACACGTCTTCTGAAAGTGAAACTAGACCTGATGAAAGGGCGAGGGAACGAGATATAGGAAATGTCTTTCTGAGAGCGGGCATTGGAATAGCAGGCTAAAAGTGCTCTTTCTGTGCCATAAAATACAACATTAGAGACAAGAAATCTTAGGTCAATGTGTTGGACACCAGATAAGGCACATCCATTGTACGCACCTTGATGTTTTCCAGCTTGGATTTAGACAAGTATTGAAGCAAGAAATGTTTTACAATCTCCAAATCCTTCGTAGTAATGTCCTCTGACACATCAAACAAAAGCTGTCTGCAATTAGAAGTAAGTTTACATTATGAAAGATTTGTCAAAATAGAAAGAAATTGGGACTGGGCAGAGTGGAGCAGAATTCCCCCCAGTCCTGCCAGTAATATCAAGCTCAGCACCAATGTACTGAAGAAATTAGAAAAACAGTCTATAAATTAAAGCTTTTTATGGCATTCAAAATGCTCGTGGGATAGGTAACAGGCAAGATTAAATGCAACATAGTTTCCTCTTTGTTGCTACATGAAACGCGCCCCGACAGCAACAGCAGTGGCTGGATAAATATCAAAGCTCCCTTCAAACCGTCCTATCAATTAGTTTGTTGGACTTTTACAGGAAAAGTCAGAAGCAATAATTCACTTCCCCAGTTCCAGTTCGCTTCCTACATGCGTACGATTTGAAGCAAAGCCCTTTACATTCTGAACCATTAAATGTTCTCAAGGCAACTACATGCTGGTTTACAACTGGCAACTCTGCTGAAAAATAGCTAAGAATGAGACCTCCACAGCCCCAGTATCTGCCAATGTTTACTTGCCTAAGGTAAACAGGAGGAGGTGATTTATTTCACAAAATGCTGGAGTAACTCAGCAGGTCAGGCAGCATCTCAGGAGAGAAGGAATGGGTGACGTTTCCAGTCGAGACCCTTCCTCAGACTGATGTCAGGGGGGCGGGACAAAGGAAGGATATCACGGTAGCGCAGCGGTAGAGTTGCTGCTTTACAGCGAATGCAGCGCCGGAGACTCAGGTTCGATCCTGACTACGGGTGCTGCACTGTAAGGAGTTTGTACGTTCTCCCCGTGACCTGCGTGGGTTTTCTCCGAGATCTTCGGTTTCCTCCCACACTCCAAAGACGTACAGGTATGTAGGTTAATTGGCTGGGTAAAATGTGAAAATTGTCCCTAGTGGGTGTAGGATAGTGTTAATGTGCGGGGATCACTGGGCGGCACGGACTTGGAGGGCCGAAAAGGCCTGTTTCCGGCTGTATATATATGATATGATATGATATGATATGTGGAGGAAGTGATGGTGTTTGCCACATTACACAAGCCTTTGCTCACCTGTATGATGAAACCCTGGCCCTTCCCGGATTCTTCAACTCCTTGCAAACCTGTTGTTTGTTATAGTTCATCCTATTCAAGAGCCTGAACTGTTTGATACAGTACAGCAGCTCCGCAACAATGAAACAGTCAGGCACATCGATGAAGCCCTGCTCCTGCAGAGCCTGGAAAAGACCAAGCCCAGAATCAGCCTTGTCAAGCTGGTTGATGCTCAATAAATCTCGGCAAAGGAACTTCATGGCCTTCAGTTCATCAGAGCCCAAGTTCGCACTGATGTCAATGAGAAGTGTATTCAACTTAAAATCAGCAGAATCCATCGCACCCAAGACCTAAAAGGGAGAAATCCACAATGCAGACAGTAAATTCACCACTGCAAACACACATTGTCTCATGAATCATTATCCCCCGTGCCAAATTTCCCCCCCACTTATTCCTCACCTGACCCAAGCCTTGTTCCCTCTCTCTAACCCACCTAGGCGCCAGCGAGCTGAAACGAGGAGGAACACCCTTGACTAAAATACAAACAAGTGCCGTAGGAACTCAGCGGGTCAGGCAAAATAAGCGGAGATAAATGGACAGAGGACGTCTCGGGTTGGGACCCCTCTTCAGTCTGAAGGGTCACCTGGCTGTTCCCTCTCTCCAACCCACCCAGGGGCCTCTTTACCCTCAGTCCACCGATTCCTGCGGGATCTCCCGGTTGCCAATCATTTCAACTTCCCTTTCCCGTACTGACCTTTCTGTCCTGGGCCTCCTCTTTTGCCAGAGTGAGGCCACACGCACATTGGAGGAACAGCACCTCATATTTCGCTTGGGTAGCTTACAGCCCAGCGGTATGAACGTTAAATCCTTTAATTGTAAGTAACTTCTACTAACACTCATCTCCCTTCTTGCTCCCTTCCTCCATCCTCGTCGTGTAACCAGTTCCATAGTTCGCTCCACTGTACCCCTCTTGAGATCACAGCTTCCCCGGCCAACATGGCCCTACCGTGGCACAACCACAACCCTGTCCTGATCTTTTCTCACCTCTTTCCACATTCCACCCCCCGCCCACTTTCAGTCTGAAGAAGGGTCCCGACCCGAAAGGTCACCTATCCCTTTTCTCCAGAGTTGCTGTCTGTCCCGCTGAGTTACTCCAGCACTGTGTCTACCCCCAGGAGCAGGAGTCCTGACTCCACTTACTGCTCGTCCCACGACCAGGTTCCAGACCCGAGGTCGGAAAATCGATGCCACCCGCAGTCTCAGCCAGGGCCGTCTTAACGCATGGGCCTGATGGGCACTTGCCCGGGGGCCCACGAGCATAGGGGCCCCATGATCTGTGTATGTTAAGTGACTTGCAATAAATAAATACTACTTTAAAAATGTAGGTTCAATAAGTGCTTTTTTCGCAACATTTTCGGTCACTAAGTGCTTCTCACAGCGATCTGTAAGTGTTTTTCGCAACAATGTAGCACCCTAAGTTCATCGCTAAGTGCTTTTCGCCGGCACGACAGGGGGGGGGGGCTGGTAGGGAAAGGGGGGTGGGGGAGAGTAACGGTAGGGACCCCAGTACACTGCTTTGCCCGGGGGCCCATAATGCTGTAAAAACGGCCCTGATCTCAGCCCGGGGTTCCGAGCCGACCCATGCGACGGAGGCCACGGTTCACCTGGGTCCGGACCCGGGCAAACGGCTGGCGGCCTGAGGAGCAGAGACCGGTGCTCACCTGGTGCTAGACCCGGGACCGATGCACTGAGCTGCGGCCTCACTTCTTGGTAAACGCGGAAGAGTCGTCAGATCGGCCGAGTCATTACGTCGCCGAGAGGCGGGAACCTCCGCACCAAACTGCCCATCAGTAAGCACTGAGCTAAAGCCGCCCACCAATATGCACGGCGTAAAACCCCACCAATCTGCACGGCATAAACCCCGCTCATTTCAAACCGCAAAGCAGACAGAGGTGTCAGCTAAGGACATTCAGCTCCTCCACCTTGAGCCATCCAACAAGGCGCTATTTGCCTTCATTCGGTTCCTCCAACGTCAAGAAAGTTAAATAACCTTATGTATATCCTGCACCTCACGGGCACATCGGCCCACAGCCCCTCACCTCCCACATTCATCAGTTAGCTTCTATCCTACAGCCAACCTCGGAGCACCTCTGATGGCGCGGAAGGCGAACCCACAGTTATACAGCACGGTATACAATCCCATTCAGTCTTCATGTCTTTCTCCACGGTAAAATCAGAGAAGAAATACTAATTGGGGAATTTGCCCATCTCCTGCGACTCCACACACAGATGACCACGGTTTCTGAGAGACCCTATTCTCTCTCTCTCGTTACCCGTTTCTCTTAATAATCTTATAAAATATTTTTGTAATCTTTTTAATCTTATCTGCCAGAGCTATTTCATGCCCCCTTTTTTGCCTCCTGATTTCCTCCTTAGGTAAGCTCCTATTTCAGCATGAGCATTTGAGCACTGGATTAAGTGTCTGATAAGAAGGATGGTTGTAGTGTGTTGGAACTCAGTCTCCAGGTTTCTCCACACACTACCTCCAGCAGCCGCACCCAGGTGCTGCACGGTGATATTTACGGTGCCCTAGCTGCTGCAGAGAAACTGGCAAAAAAAGTGGAGGGTGAACCTGGCAGGCATAGATTGAACACTCACAAAAACTCCTTCGCTATCACAGAAACTGGGCCGTAAATTTAATACCTCAACACAAACTCTAGAAATTGGGCCAACTCTTGGTGATGACGTGGAGTCAAATTCTTTGGAGTTAAATGGACACTCATCACTTGCAAGCTTTGACGGGGGCCCATTAGATCTGAAATGGCTTGACGTAGCATCTGTTGTTCAGGAAGGGAAATTCTGACTCAGTTTTCAGCTCTATGGCACATGTCATTTCCATGAACTAATGGTGATTTGCACAAACTGGTGGAAACTACACCTGAACTCTGGTTTGTCAGAGTCCTCTAGTTATGGTTTGGGATGACTTTCCACTGAGTACTTCAACAAAAGAATGTTAGTGAAATGTAATCGCTCTTCAGGTGACTCCTGAACATAGGTTCCTGCTGTAGATCGATCCCTAATGCGGATTTGATCCATGCCTGACTTTCATATATATACCTGGTCTGTAATCCATGCCTGATTTTCGTTATGTTATCTGTACTATGCTGCTGATTAAATTCCTCACTTTGTAACCGTGATGCGCACCTTGCAGAGGTTTTCTCACTTGCTCTCTGCATGAATTTGTAATAAAGCATTATTGATGTTAAACGATTTGTGGAAATCTATACTTCTTACATGGTGTCAGAAGTGAAACTTCGGATCGGCTTCAGTACCTACTTTGCGCATTCTTGCTGTCTCTACCATGGCTGAAACTTTCCGAAAACCGGATCCTCTCGTATTCGACAGTCAGATCGGTCCAGAGTCCAGACACTGCTGCACCACAAGAGACTGACCCAGAAGGCTTGCTATGACCGATCCAGCCGCCCCCTTCCCCCATTGACAGAGGGTCAGGTTGTCCGGCTGCAGTCCCAGAAGGGATACGATCACATGGGTATTGTTAAGGAGGTGTGTGCGGAGCCCCGATCTTATCTCGTTCAATCGGGAGGCCTGTACAGACGGAACCGGAGACACATCCTGCCGGTGAACGAGCCGGTGCCATCGCAGTGGGTCCTACACGAGTTACCGGACGACCCGGACAATGTGTTATGGTCAGAAGAGGGTGAGGATGGTCAGGTAACCACAGATCGAGAACAGCCCCAGGGGCAAGAGGCAGTTTCCACACCGGTGAGTGAACCGTCAACTACTAAATCGCCTGCGAAGCCTGTGGTGAGATCCCCAGTGAAGCTGGTGCCGGTTGCAGCATCCCCGGCGAAGGATGCCTCTGAGGGGCAATACCAGACTCGTGCGGGGCACGTCTGCAAGCCCAATCCGAGATATAAGGACTATGTCTAGGTGCATGCCCCGGACTCTTACTGACATTATCCTTCCATATTACGTATTGCATTTCCTGCTGCTTCACTGTATTGTAGTTTGTTTTCTTGTAGACTTGCATCTATGTTGTTGGTGCGTGCTTGTGTGTAGTTGTAAGGTTTAAGCCTGAAATCCATGTCTGGTTTTCGTTGTTATCTGTACTATGCTGCTGATTAAATTCCTCACTTTGTAACCGTGATGTGCACCTTGCAAAGGTTTTCTCACTTGCTCTCTGCATGAATTTGTAATAAAGCACTTATAGAAGTTAAACGATTTGTGGAAATCTATACTTCTTACACCTGCCAAGTAGAGATGGACCAAGCCTGACTTTCCACTGGCTAAATAACCCACAATCCCCTGAAAGACAAAAGCAAAAGCAAAAGCATGCCTACCGGAAACATCACAAGGAGAAGGCAGCCCTTAATCTCTTCAAGCTTATCCTGCCATTCATTGCTATCTCCATGTTCATCACTATCTCGCCATCCTTCAGTGTCCAGAAATCTACCCAGCACTGCTTTGAATAATAATGACTGCACCTCCACATCCTCTGGGTTAGAGAACTCCAAAGGGCCTGGTATTTTCCTCGCTGTACCGTCACCATCAAGCCAGGACATCAACCTTGGTTCATTGAATAACAGAGGGGTTCAACTATTGAAACCATCTTCACCTGTAAGTGCCAAATGAATGGTCCATCACAGCTTCTTCTGGAGCTCCCTGGCATCAGGAAACTGGTCTTTGGCCAATTCATTCAATTGATTTCAAAGAAAATGAGGTACTGCATGTAGTGCAAACATCCAAGATTCAAAATTTCAGGATGCTTACAGGAGAGAGTGTAGAGGAGCATAGGTAGGTTTGTAGATAGAGTACAGGAGAGAGGTCCAGGGGTACAAAGAGAGTGCAGGAGGGAGAGTTGAGGAGTGTAGAGAGCAGAGAGGCCCAAGGAGTACAGTACAGAGAGAGGCTTGAGGGGTGGAGATTGTGATCAGGAGAGGGGAAGCTAGGCAAATGATTGGGGAAAATTACTGGCTGTGGTTGTGTGCCTTGTGCCAACTGCATCTGCCTAAGATAGAATGATGAAGAAGTTTTTTGTGGGTTTATCCCATGTGTGGATTACTCACTGCATGTTTTCTCACAGCCTGGCAGCTGTGCTCTTCAGGAGTCAATGGTGGTGCTACTAAGCCACTAAGTTGATGGACAAGTCCCCACCCATTGTACATACTGTGCCTTTGCTACCCTCAAAGCTGCTTCCAAGTGTTGTTCAACATAGAGGAGCATTGATTCATCAGCTGAAGGAGAATGGCAGGTAGAAATCAGGTGCAGGTTTCCTCATCCATGATTGAGCTGCTGCATGGAGACTTGTGACCTTTTGCACAGAATCACTCGGAGGCTGAAGCTGATTGACATAAAAGTCTTTATTCATTAAAAAAAGTA
This sequence comes from Rhinoraja longicauda, assembly GCF_053455715.1. Taxonomy (NCBI): domain Eukaryota; kingdom Metazoa; phylum Chordata; class Chondrichthyes; order Rajiformes; family Arhynchobatidae; genus Rhinoraja; species Rhinoraja longicauda. The sequence continues at coordinate 32,247,681 of NC_135960.1, forward strand.
ATTTTCTTGGAGATCTTCTCAGCAGAATCTCCAAACTCAAAGTATATCGTTTATCTATAAAAAAGACACAAAATGCTGGAGTAACTCAGCAGGTCTGGCGGCATCTCTGGAGAACACGGAGAGGTAACCCCCAACCCGAAACATCACCTATCCATGTTCTCTCGAGTTGGTGCTTCACCCACTGTTATATTCCAGCACTTTGTCTTTTTTTTGTATAAACTAATCACTGCAGTTCCTTGTATCTCATTTATCTATGTTTTAAATAAAGCCAACAATAAATGATTAACCAGTTTCAATCACACAATGACAGCAATAAACAGTCGACTATGACTGTTTAGATGAACACTTACTCTCAGTCCACCAAGTCCTGTTGGATCTCCTGATTGCTAACCATTTTAACTCCCATTCCCACACTAACTTTTCTGTCCTCGGCCTCCTACATTGCTGAAGTGAGGCTATATGCAAACTGGAGGAACAGCATCTCATAATCCACTTGGGCAGCTGACAACCTAATGCTACGAACACTGAATTCTCCAATTTCCCCTCTTCCTTTTCTCCCCCTCTCTTCCGTGTCCCACATTGGTGCACCCCCTTTTCACCCGATATGACTCCCTCTGGCTTTACATTTGACGCTTATCCTTATCTGACACCCTTTTGTTTCCCTTTCGGCTCATGTCCACCTATTTGCCAATCATACCCTCTTGCCTGTATCCACCAATCACTTGCCAAGCTTTGTCCTGCCTCGTTTTTTCTAGCTTTCTACCCCCACTACAATCAGTCTGAAGGGTCCTGAACCCAATGTCCATGTCCTCCAGAGATGCTGTCTGACCCAGTTACTCCAGCACTTTGTGTTTTTAATAAAACTATTGACTAGTTTTGATGGGTATAATTATATATTAAGCATTAATATTTTGTGTAGACACATAACTTTGCAGAATCACATATTGTTAATGGGAACACATTGAAGGTGTCATGGCAAAGTGTGCCAGGTGATAAAATAAGTCTAGTGTGGAAGCTACCTTAGTCTCTATCATATTGATGTGTAATAACTTAAGCTGAAGAGTATATATATATATACACTGATCAGCCAAAACATTATGACCACTGACAAGCGAAGTGAATAACATTGATTATTTTGTTACAATGACACCTGTCAAGGGGTGGGATATATTAGGCAGCAAGTGAACAGTCCGTTCTTCAAGTTGATGTGTTGGATGCAGGAGAAATGGGCAGGGTAAAGACCCGAGCGACTTTGACAAGGGCCAAATTGTTATGGCCAGATGACTGGGTCAGAGCATCTCTGAAACGGCAAGGCTGGTGGGGTGCTCCCAGTCAGCAGTCGTACCTACCGCCTGTGGTCCCAGGAGGGACAAAGCACAAACCGGCGACATGGTGCTGGGCGCACAAGGCTCATCGATGCGCGAGGGCTATCCCGTCTGGTCCGAACCGACAGAAGGCACAAGTCACAGAAAATTTTAATGGTGGTCACAGGAGGAATGTGTTACAATACACAGTGCATCGCACCCTGCTGTGTATGGGGCTGCACACGGAGGACCAAAAGCATATTAGGTAGGTAGTCATAATGTTTTGGCTGATTCTGATTTGATGTACATTCAATTAAAATATTGAATTGTGTTAGTAGGACAGCCTGTCTGTTTGCAAAGCTCACCATTTAACCAAACTAGAACAAATATTTTGAAAAATGGTTCTTGTTTCCATGTAATTTTATAACCCCTGAATAATCCTCCATTATTTGGCTGCGAGCTGACAGGACACAAGTCGCCCTCCCCTGCATAGGGACATGCCTCACCCCTCCTGCTGCAAGTAGCTGCATATCACAGCTTAAGGACAACTCAGAGTGACTGGACGTGCATAGATTGTCATCAATGCTCATGAGTGCTTCACGAATGCATGGTAGAGAGTGATGTGCGGATTTGTGATGGCGGTTCAAGGAAAGATGAGCTTCTTCCTCAGAGTGTGTTGCAGGATGAGAGGCGTGGGCTGCAGCTGGCTAAGGTGCTGATTCCTTGACATCGTCTTCCTGTTCACCTCGGTCAGTATCGAAATCAAATCCCATCTGGAGACGGTGCAGAAAAGATCGCAGAATCATATAAAGTACAAAAACACCATACACGCACCCCGGCCACAGACCACAATCCTATACACAGGGTCCCAGGCGCGGCCCTCGGTCCAGTGCACAGCCCTGGGGTGCAAGCACGATCTTGTACACACGCACCAAGTACAGGACCCGTTGCTGCACACAGGCCTCAGGTGCAATCCTGCAGACAAGCCCCTGGTGCAGGCGTGATCCTGTACACAGGCCCCGGACGCGATCGCAACCCTGTGCACATGCCCCGGGTGCGGGCACGATCCTCTGCACATCCTAAACACAGGCTTGATCCTGTACACAGGCCCCGAGCGCGTTCCTGTATGCAGGCCCTGAGCATGGGAGTGATCCTATACACAGCCCCACAATGTGGAGCCCAACACTATACACACATCCTAAGCACAACCCAGAGTAACCGCTGGGGTTCAGATTAGCTGAGAAACCATGCTAAATCCCAAGTAACCATGAACATCTCCTAACTCCGATGAAAAGTCATTGACGATGCAGGAACTGTTCCTCTTTCCACAGATGCCGCTCGACCTGCTGAGTATTTCCAACAGTTTCTGTTTTCAATTGCCCTACCTCAGCCATGCGAGTGGAAGTCGAAGACCCATCACAAGTGAACTACAGAGCTTTGGACAACCCACACCACGCTCGGCACTCAGCCGATGCACCTCCAGTACTGACCTGCGCTGATGTTTCCGCAGACACTTTGACAGAGTGCTCATGAAGGAGGATGGCTGTTCAGGTGCCTGGTGGAGCAGGTTCTGAGATACCTGGCAGCAACTCCACAGGATGTCCGCTTCCTGAGGAATTATTTCTCCCCAGACTCTGCCATCAACTTCAATTGGGTCTCCGTTGCTTGGGACACCAGCGATCTCTAACTCGCTGTCAGCCGTATGCCCAAGGTAGTTCTGAACAAAAAAGAGCCTGGGTTTACCCAGCAAGGGGAGGCAGTGCTGTCCTTTGAAATAGCACTGGATTTTCTCTGAAGAAAGTCCGGGGGTATTCCTGTCAACTGCAAGGACGCAATCCCACGTCCCCCGGCTGATGATGCAGCACACGAAGCAGTCGAGAGTGGCCAGATCGTCACGTTCTGACGTTTCCTTCAGAATCTTCTCCATCTCGCTGAGCTCAACATAGAGGTGCAGGAGGACACGGAAGTGCAGTGCCTCAAATGTCTCCTTCAGCAGATCTGGAGAAATGCAGTTAGAACAAGAGGGACACAGTTGGCATTCAAGGAAAAGAAGGGAGTAGGCAGCTAAACAGGGAATGCAAGGCGGAGGTCCATACACAAGCAACATGGAGGGAACAATGGGAATAGTGGTTGTGGAGGGAGGTTAATATATTGCAAATAAGGGTAGTCAAATGGCCTTGGTTTTGTTATTATATGTAAGAATATAGACAAAGGTGGGAGAATAACATAGCAAACAATAGTGATTTGATCGACTGAGATGGATGTGAGATTTAACAGGTGAATCGGAGGGACATAAACCACCGCAAAGAAGATTTTAATACTTGAGAACAAAATGGCATTTAATAATGTGAATCATCTGATACAGAGCAAACAAGGGATGCTGTTACACAGCAATATGGAGAGTTGAGGTGGTGGGCAGAATAGGTGGTTGGGGGCTGTGTTTGTTTATATTACGCAATGAGCTGGGGATGAGATTAAATACATATTGGAAGAGGGTAACTGAATGAACATTTGACCAAGGTGAGTTGACACTCAAAGTATGAGGAGACAAAGTGAAATTCAGAAAATTGTGGCAAATTATTGTGCTACAAGTGGAGGAGGGTTAACATGCAGTAAATGAAGAGGGTTAACATCAGTTATTCGTGGGGTTAATGCGCACAGAACTTGGGACAAGCACTAGAAATATGTGAAGGATAAATTAGAGCACCCACTTGCATCGTTTCCAATACAGTCAATGATTAAACAGAGGCCTGTGGGATTACTCTGCATTTTGTAAGTCTCCAGTCCACTCTGTAAAATAAAGAGCAACATTATAACTAAATGTGCAGTTAACATTGTTTTTCACTTGATCATCTGTTCTAGTAGCTTTGGGAAAAGGTTTAATGTTCACTTGTCTCAACAGGAATGGTCCCTTGTTGTTCTCCCATATGGCTGTAAGTCAGAGTCCCAGAAGAAAGCAGGTGTGTCCATTCACTCTGTCTGCTGAAAGGCGGCACTTCTAACTGTGTAGCACTCAGCACTGCACTGGCATGTTAGCCTGTCTGTGCGCAAGTCCCTGGATTGTCATTTGAGCCCTCAATTTTGACTTGGAGCTGCCACCTACAGGAGAACATGAGATGATCACAACCTCTGTGACTTGGATAAGTACTGGAATGCCACACTGGGCAACAAATCTGACTCCTTCAGACATGGCTTGATGGGTTCATGACCTACTTGAAAGTCTTGAGCAAAATGTTCAGCAACGCACAAGTGTGGAATACCAATGTTTCCTACATTACACCAAATTTATTGGCTATAAACCTGTTTCCAGCTTTCAGGATTTTTTGATTTTTTCACTGAATTTAATCAGTAAGCCATCAACTGTGATGTTGATCCTAAGCTGCTATCACAAAGTGTAAGTTCTCTCTCCTGGCATCTGTTGTGGAGTTACTGGCCCTCACTGAGTGTTGGGCTTACGTGTGAGGGAGGTGGACCTGGGCCGGGGAAAATACACAGTTCTTTCCTCACTTCTGTCAGAGCGGCTGAAGGCACATGATGTTCACACGCAAACCGCACGGAGGCCCAGTACGTGGCCTTCCACCGTCACACAGCCGACTCAGGGCTTTGGCACAGCCGGTAGAGCCGCTGCCTCACAGCACAAGTAACCCGGGAACAATCATGACTGTCTGTGTGTGGAGTTGCTCGTTCTTCCTGTCACCATGTGTGTTTCTCTCAGGTGCTCATTTTTCCTCCCACAACCCAAAGACGTGCGTGTCAGTAGGTTAAGTGGCTGCGATAAATTGCCCCGAGTTTGCAGGTGGGTGGGAGAATCTGGGGACCGTTGATGGGAATGTTGAGAGAATTAATTGAGGGATTAGTGTTAATGGGTGGCTGATGGCCGGCACAGACATAGTGGGCCAAGTGACCTGCTTCCAAAGGAAATGACTATGATTCTTATCAGTAGATGACACCTACAACAGCCTGGGCTCAACATTTCTCCCATATGCAGACGTCTCCTGTACAATGATGGATGACACACCCTGCCTTGACCTGAACAGCTCCCCAACATGTGCAATCTCTTCCTGTCCTTGTTCCTCCCCTTCATGCGCCCCCATCATATATAACCCCTCCAATTACAAGAACTCCTCCATATGTGCAGCTGTCCCTGAGCCTTCCCTGATACACACCTAACACTAGGAGCAAATACCCTCTGGAGTCTAACCCTGCCCCATCCCCGACTGTGCAAACTTCCACGCTAACCCAGAAGTGTGAAACTCCCCTTTCCTTCTTATTTGAACTCACTCCCCTTCCCTTTGTGACAGTGACAGTGCAACACCAGTCCAGCCTCAGAACCAGAATGCATGTCTGCTGTACCTGACATACTGCGCAGCTTGTTCCTGGAGCGGTGGCCTGGACCGACTCAAGCACTGGGCTGCTCAGTGCTGCAGCACCAGGCGCTTCAGCTGCAGAGAGAAAGCAGGCAGAATGAGTAAGGCAGCTAGTCACGAGCTGTAACTGGACATCAGGTAAATGATCAACTTCCACATCCAAATGAAGCAATGTTTAACAATAAGGAGTACACCATGTAAAAAAAAGGATTGCTCAACACATTAATTCCCATTCCCACATTGACCTTTCTGTCCTGGGCCTCCTCCATTGTCAGAGTACGGCTAAATGCAAATTGGAGGAACAGCATCCCGTATTTTACTTGGGCAGCTTACAACCTAGGGGTATGAATATTGATTTCTCTAACTTCATAACCCTTACACTCCTCCCTCTCTCTCTCCATCCCTCCCCATCCGTCATACCAGCTTTTCGTTCTCACCTAACAAACAGCTAACAACGGCCTGTTTCCTTTAACATTGTTCTTTCATTCATTTGTTCTATATCTCTCTACATCTCGTTTCCCTTTCCCGTAACTTTCATTCTGAAGAAAACCCAAAATGTCACCCTTTCCTTCTCTCCAGAGATGTCGTCTGTCTCTCTGAGGTGGGGGTCAGGAGAGGGGGAGGGGGGAATAGGGGTGGGGGTAATGGGGGTGGAGGCAGGGCTGGGGGAGTAGGGATGGGGGCAGGGGAGGGACATGGGGTAGGGGGGATGGTGTGGGTCAGTGGGGGGAGGAGGGGGGGGATGAAGGGGATTGAGTGGGGGGGGTTGAGGGTGCTACACCAATACAGGAGAGGTTTTGAGTCCAGGGCTCACTCAGTGTAGACACCCTCTCCCCTTCCCTGTTCCCCCTCTACAAGGAATGGGCCCAATGGGTCCACTTGGTCTAGTACTACATAAAAAAAGGACAGGATGATTTGAAGGAGAACATAGCTCATCGAATAATTGGTGCTCAATTATTATTGCAGTCCAACCTGCCTGGCGAGATCAACTATTATTCTGACTGTGAGCAGAAGCCCCAAATGAAACCTCATGCACTCTGCCTTCTTTCAGGTGCTGAGAGGCCTGCTGCATTGTGTCAAAACCACCGCACTCATTCTCGTCTAAAAAGGCATGTCGAACATTCCAAATGTGCATCGCAGAAGTAACACAACACAGCAGATGATTTCTTCTTTCTGTCCTCATGGGCATTTAAACCACCACTCAAGTACTTTCCTAATACATGAGCACACCCTATCCCCTTATCCTTATCCCTTTTTCACCCTTTAATATAAGCAAAGCCATGATTAAACGTTGACTGGATCTTTGCCGTAAACTCTTAACTTGACAATGAATTCAGAGTCACATTGTAAGCACACTTCCTCGACCCACACTACCAAGTTAAACCATCAACACATCGGTCATTTATGTCCAAAACACGTAGAAAGACAATCACAAACGCAGCTATTGAACGTGGGATGTTTTAGCTCAAGCGATACACGCAGCTCCCTTCGAACAAATACAGTCACTAACTTCAAAATTCAGCAATTGATACTTACACGAGATTATGGATAACCTTGGCCAATTTGAGTGAACATGCTGACTCAATAATTGGTTTGTAATCACTGGCTGCACACTGCTCATTGCCTGGAAGATGCAAGAAAATGACAGCAACATAAAGACAGATGGTTAAAAAAGGCAGATTAAATACCAGCCACAATTGAGCCAACCATGCACTACCCTAACTACAATTTGCACATTTACACACTGTTAACACCGAGAAGTAAACCAAGGTGCTCCACAAATATTTCAAACAAAATTTGACACCAAATCACATTCAATCTCCCATGGTCTCCACCCTAGCACAGACATTCCTCGTGCTCTCCACCCTCCATTCCGCTCCAGCTTAAAACATTTGATTTCTAAATTTTCCCAGTTTTGATGCAAGTTCATCGACCAGAAATGGTAAATGTATGGGAGTCACTTAAAGGCCAGGTGATCAAAGTTTGGTACCAGCATGTTCCAGTAAGGAGGAGGGTTAGGGAGGGCAAAGTCAATGAACCCTGGATGACCAAAGAGGTTGTAAATTTGGTCAAAAAGAAAAAGGCGCATGCAAGGTTTCAGAAGATGAAATCAGATAAGTCCTTTGTGGAATATAAAACAAGGAGGAAAGAACTCAAAACAGACACAAAGCGCTGGAGCAACTCAGCGGGACAGCATCTCTGGATGGAAGGAATGGGTGAAATTTCAGGTCAAGATTGAGAGTCAGGGCAGAGGGAAACGAGAGATATGGAAGGGTAAGGTGTGAAAACAAGAGATCAAAGGGGAGCTGGCGAGCAGGAGGAATCACGGGGGGGGGGGGGGGGGGGGGGGTGGAGCGAGAGAGAATGCTGCAGGACTCTGGTGGGAGAGCAGTCGATTAGAAGGGCCAAAAGTGGCCACGAAATGGCTTTGGCAAGTTGGATTTAAGAAAATCCCTAACCTTTTTACACCTATGTTAAAAACAAAGGGGTAACCAGGTAGGACCTCTCAGGGATAAAGGAGGGAATTTGTGCTTGGAGTCAGGGGATAATAGTGAGGTACTAAATGAGCACATGCATCTATTTTCATCAAGCAGAAAGACACGGAGGACAGTGAGATCAGTGGGAAGCATACGGATGTGCACAGAGAATTCGAAATTAAGGAGGAGGTGTTGGGTCTTGATGAGCATTAAGGTGGAGAAATACCCAGGGCATGATAGGATCTATCCTAGGTTATTGAGGGAGGCAAGAGCCAAGATTGCAGGAGCCCTGATGAAGATCTTTGCGTCATCTCTAGCCACAGATGAGGTCCCAGAGAACTGGAGAGTAGCTAATGCTGTTTCTTTGTTAAAGAAGGGAAGTAGTGATAATCCAAGGAATTGATGACTGGTGAGCCTCATATCAGTGGTAGAGAAGATATTGGAGAGGATTCTTTGGGATAGCTTTAAAGGACTTTGGTTAGGCCACATTTGGAGTATTGCATGCAGTTCTGATCGCCCCAATATTGGAAGGATTGGAGGCTTTGGAAAAGTTGCAGAGGAGGTTTACCAGTATAATGCCAGGATTAAGGGGTGTTATCAACAGGGAGAAATGGGACAGAGTTAGATTATTTCCTCTGTAACGACGGAGATAGTCGGGAGCCTTATAGAAGTGTATAAGATTATGAGAGGGGTAGATAGGGTAGACAGACAGAATCTTTTTTCCAGGATGAAAATATTAAATACTAGAGGGCATAACTTTAAGGTGAGATGGGCAAAGGGCAAGTATTTTTTGCACAGAGGGTGATGAGTGCCGGGGATGGTTGTGAAGGCAGATGTGATGATATTTAAGAATCTGTTAAATTAGGTGCACCAATATGCAGGGAATAGAGGTATTAATTATGTGCAGGCAGCTAAGAGTTGTCTTGACATCATGTTTGGCACAGACATTGTGGGCTGAAGGGCTTGTGCCGTACTCTATACTGTACTGTTCTATGCTCTATGTTTCTCTTTCCACAGGTGCTGCCCCATCTGCTCAGTGTTTCCAGCATTTTTTATGTTTAGCTCGTATACAAGTCTCAGAATCTTACAGCATAGAAACAGACCATTCAGCCCACGATGTTCACGCTCACCATCAAGTACCTATTGTGTAGGAAAATAACTGCAGTTGCTGCTACAAATCGAAGGTATCACAAAATGCTGGAGTAACTCAGCAGGTCAGGCAGCATCTAGGAGAGAGGGAATGGGTGATTTTTCGGGTCGAGATCCTTCTTCAGACGGATGTCAGGTGGGCGGGACAAAGAAAGGATATAGGTGGAGACAGAAAGACAGTGGGAGAACTGGGAAGGGGAGGGGAAGAGAGGGACAGAGGAACTATCTAAAGTTGGAGAAGTCAATGTTCATACTGCTGGGCTGTAGGCTGCCCAAGCGAAATATGAGGTGCTGTTCCTCCAATTTCCAGTGGGCCTCACTATGGCACTGGAGGAGGCCCATGACAGAAAGGTCAGACTGGAAGTGGGAGTTGAAGTGCTCAGCCACCGGGAGATCAGGTTGGTTAAGGCGGACTGTGCGAAGGTGTTGAGTGAAACGATCGCCGAGCCTGCATTTGGTCTCGCCAATGTAGAGAAGTTGACATCTAGAGCAGCGGATACAATAGATGAGGTTGGAGGTACAGGTGAACCTCTGTCTCACCTGGAAAAATTGTTTGGGTCCTTGGATCGAGTTGAGGGGGGAGGTAAAGGGACAGGTGTTGCATCTCCTGCGATTGCAGGGGAAAGTGCCTTGGGAGGGGGTGGTTTGGGTAGGAAGGGACGAGTGGACCAGGGAGTTATGGAGGGAACGGTCTCTGCGGAACGCAGAACGGGGAGGAGATGGGAAGATGTGGCCCGTAGTGGGGTCCCGTTGGAGGTGACGGAAATTTTGGAGGATGATTTGTTGGATATGCTGGCTGATGGGGTGGAAGGTGAGGACAAGGGGGATTCTGTCCTTGTTACAAATGGGGGGAGGGGGAGCAAGAGCGGAGCTGCAGGATATAGAGGAGGCTTTAGTCAGAGCCTCATCTATAATGGAATACAAGTACCTATTAATACAAATCCCATTTTACCAGCAGTAAAACTGTAGATTCTTATCTGCTGGGGAATCAAGGGTTTGTCTACGTACATCCTAAATGTACATGGTGAAGTGGTGTAAAAGAGAAGAGGTTTGAGAGGAAGTTCTAGTTTGTGGGTTTGAGAGTCAAACCAATGACCCTAATTAATTTTGGGAATGGGCTGGAAGCTGATAGAGGAGTAATCAGAACTCCCAAGAGCAGGAGATTCCTGAGAAGGGGAAAGCCAAGGCCATGGTGGGATTTTGCAATAACAATGCAATGTTTTAAATGTGACACTGCTAAATGATGTGGTTCAGTAAGTCCAGGTCTGGTATCCAAAAGGGAGAGGTTGTGATTGGACAAGTGAAGCTATATTTGGTAACCTCAGGATTTTAGAAGGGAAGGATTACTAGAATACAGGTGCTCCCCGGATTACGATGCTTCGGCTTGCAATATTTCGACTTTGCGATGGTACAAACGGCAGTGACCCATAGCGAGCCGCAGCTCACTTCCGGCCACGTGATTGCGTGTATTAAATGCATTTCAACACAATATTTTCGGTTTGCGATGGGTTTCTCGGAACGGAACCCCATCGTAAGCTGAGGAGCACCTGTAATCTGGAGATGGATGAGGCAGGAGCACAAATGGATAATGTTGAAAGGGGGTTAAAAAAAAAGCCCAGTAGAAGTATAGTTTTGATTCACAGCTCATCTCTGTGTCAATTATGAGACTGCTGGACAGCCTGGTTCAGATTCTGTCAGTTTCCAGGGAGTAGGATGGTATCAATGGCTTGGGACTGAACTCTTGCTAACCACACAAAACCACTATCAAAAGCCACATAGTGTGAAAAGCAGGGCTGGGAGAAAACATTAAAAAAAACACAATCTTTTCTAATTATTTGCATGTTCTTTTCAGCGATTCCTACCCAATTTTGTTCAACATGCTCTGGACCAAAGCCACACTCCTGCTGGGGAACAGATATGGAAATAACATTCTGATAGGTGTTGGATCTTCTTACAGAATGAACACATCCACCTAAGATGGAGAAGGGACAGAGCTTACAATATTTAATTAACACCGTGGTGCGTTGAATATTGCTCAAATTAACAGAATTCCTGCAATTACTTGTAACTATGAGTTAATACACAACTTACAAAAACCTGCAGCTCTCTCTAACCTGTATAAGTCACATAGTAATATGAACATGTGCATGTATACAACCCTTCCACGCCTGCAGCCAATGAAGTTTGTTGAAATTCAGCCACTTTTTTAATGCATGAAATATAATATCTCACTGCACACACAAAAATTACACATACAGTAAAGTGATAATAACCAAGTGTAATAAAATTGATATTCCCACATTCTCAGGATTTTAATGCCAGTCTGAAAAGTTTCTGGACCAGTGGATGTTATTTCTTTTAATACCTCTACATGTTGAATCGAATTTTAGATGCTGCATAGCATCATGTTATCCAGTGAACAAGGTACTTTGAAAGGGAGTGTGGGAACTGCCACCGCAGTGAGTGGGAGGGAGTGGGAGAGCCAGGCCACCATTGAATGGGAAGGGAGCTTGGTAGCTGTGACCCAAGTGAGTGGAGCAGGATCGCTGGATCCGGGGCTCGGGTGAGTAGAGTGGGAGCTTGGGAAATCTGGCACCAGTGAGTGAAAAAGGACGCAGCAAACATGACCTGGTGAGCCATGCCAAACCATCTTGATTTCCCAACTGTTGGAATATTTATTCTCAATTTCTCAAGTGTTTGTCTAATGTTCCGCAGTATTCGCTGTTTTTCACAGATTTCAACTCTTTTCCTTTCCTCTCCCCCAATGTATACCTTCCTGGACCCTTTGAATTTTCTCAGTGCATGTTTACACTGACCCATGACTGCATTTATTGTACCCGGTGTTTATTTGCCCGGTGCACTCACCCATTTGCTTGTACTTTAAGATTTTCCTTCTCAGGTCGATTCTCCGAATATTAGTCAAGCAATCTTCCACTTCAGCCAAATTACTCTCATCGATTTTGCCAGCTTTCTCCAGTTCAACAACTAAATCTAAGAAAGTCTGGCAGAAAGAAGAATTATATTAATTCAGGAGCATTAATTCCCAACCCAATATCACCACTCAATAGAATCAGATAATCAAGAAGCTATAAGGAGGGAGAAACTTTAAACAATCTCAATCACAAAAAAAGTTCTAGGTAAACGAATGGGGCTAAATGATCTTACAGGAATTGGCTATAGAGTATATTAAAGGGTGTGGCTATGGAGACAATGGTGCATTGGCTATAAATCCCTGAATTCTGGAGAGGTTCCAGGGGATTGGAAAACCACAAATGTAATGCCAATTTTCAGGGAAGGCGGGAGACTGAATGCAAGAAACTTTAGGTCCATAAACCTAACGTTCATCATTGGGAAAATACATTATTAAGGAGGCAATAACATTTAGAAAATTATGAGACAATTAAGAATAGTCATAGATAAGAGTATAAAAAGGATGGAAACTGGCCCTTTGGGCCAACTCCAATCTGCCCCATCTAAACTGGTCATTTGCTGGTGTTTGGCCAACATCCCTCCCAACCTATACTATCCATGTACCTGTCCAAATGTCATAGAGTCATATAGCATGGTCAACATGCTTTCATGGAAGGTAAATTGTCTGATTAATTTTCTAGTTCTTTGAGGATATAACAAGCTGGGTAAAGGGTAATCAATAGATGTATTGTATTCTAATTTCCAAGAGGTGCTATGTAAAAATAAGTACACAAGACAGTATAGGGCTTGAGGTGATATGATGGCATGGAGAGGAAGTGGCTAACACAGAGAATAGAATCAGAGCTCGGGATTTTGGAGATTTCCCAGACAATTGGATCTTATTTTTATTAACATTGCAACTTATTTGTAATTCATTGTTTTAAAGGGTGTCATGCAGCAAAATTTCAGTGAACCTGAAGTAATTAAAGAACCTGGTATGTTACATGGGAGGTGGCCACAGATTCAGACAGATTAAAAGTGGGAGCAATGAGCGCTGGGTTCGGGGTGCTGGGAAGCCATTGGGCGATGGGAGCAAAGTCCTAGGGAACAGCTGGGAGCGTTGGTGTTGGAAGTGCTAGTACTGGGACATCAGGTAATGGTCAGGAGCGCTTGACCCGGGGCTCCAGGAGTAGTTGGGCGTGCTGGACCTGGGGCTCTGGGGAGCAGTGAGGAGTGTTGGAACCAGGGCCATGGGGACTGGTTAGGAGCTCTGGACTTGGGACTCTGGGGAGCGGTTGGGAGCGCTGACACCAAAACCCTGGGGATACAATTGAGACCACTGCAACTTGGGCCATGGGGAACAGTCAGGAATGTTGGTCCCGAGGCCCTGGGGAGTGGTCGGGAATGTTGGTCCCCGGGCCCTGGTTGGGAGCGCTGGAACCGGGGCCATGGAAGTGGTTGAGAGCAATGGAACTGGTCCTCCAAAGAGCAGTGAGGAGTGCTGAAACTGTGGTTGCAGGGAGAGTTTGGAAGTGCAAAGAATGCCTGGTGAGCCAGATGCCAAATCGTTGGATTTCCTGACAGCAGATTATTGGAGTTTACAATGAATTTGTGCACCAAATGAGCCAGACGCTGGGAAAGATATTACCCCTTTCCAGTGTACCAGTGGGACTATGCCTGGAACACACTTTAATTTCCATATTTGAGAAGGTTGAATAAGTTAATTTCTGGAATGAAGCGAAAGTGCATGAAGAACAGGTTCAGTATTTAATTGTTGAAATATGAACAAGAGATAATCTTCTTGAAGACAAGATTCTGAGGAGGATTATATGAGTAAGTGCCAAAAAGGTGTTTCTCCTGATGAAGGTACATAGAATTCAGGGTGTCCATTTCAAACAAAAATAAAGAGGAATCTCTGCAATTGTAGATTTCTGGAACTCTCCACTCCAAGGTAAGCAGAGTCATCGAATGTGTCCAAGAACGGATCAACAGACATTTGAATGCCAAGAGATATGGTGAGAGAGCAGGACATCAGTGCTGAGGGTAAGATTGGATAAACCAAGATCTTATATAAGATTATTGTATAAGATTATTAAGGGGTTGGACATGTTAGAGGCAGGAAACATGTTCCCAATGTTGGGGGAGTCCAGAACCAGGGGCCACAGTTTAAGAATAAGGGGTAGGCCATTTAGAACAGAGATGAGGAAAAACTTTTTTAGTCAGAGAGTTGTGAATCTGTGGAATTCTCTGCCTCAGAGGGCAGTGGAGGCCAATTCTCTGAATACATTCAAGAGAGAGCTAGATAGAGCTCTTAAGGATAGCGGAGTCAAGGGGTATGGGGAGAAAGCAGGAACGGGGTATTGATTGAGAATAATCAGCCATGATCACATTGAATGGCGGTGCTGGCTCGAAGGGCCGAATGGCCTACTCCTGCACCTATTGTCTATTGTCTTATCAAATATTGGCACAGGTTTGAGCGGTTGAAATGCCTGCTCTGATGGTCTTATCACTAAACGCAGATTGACAAGTACTGATCCAGTGAAATCATCCAGGTTCTGAACCAGTCAGAGCTGGCTTGTATTCATCAGTGGACCATCGATCTAAAATCTATTCCCTTGTAATCTTGATCATGGTCTGTATCCTAGTTCCCTTCAAGCTCTCATCCGAGAGAATTCTGACTTTAGCTGATCTTAGCTTCATTCAGAGCTTAGAAGACTGGTCCCTGGAAATGTTGGGGTTAGGAAAGGCCATGAATTATAAATCTGATCACAATCTGTTCTGAATTTAGGAAGACTCTAATTCCAGCTGGATCCATGCTTGCAGAAAGTCTGGTCTCAGGATTGAGGTGGTCTGCTTCTGGGGTGCTCCTGGGTTTTGGGCATTCTGTTCCTATAGTATTCCCAGGTTCTGGAGAATCTGATCCAAGACTATACCTAAGTGAAAAATAGACTGATCCCTAACCAGCACAGGCGTTGAATATTCTGATACCACACTTTCCCTCCTATTGAATAGTTTCTGGATGATATACAGTCCAATCTCGACTGCAGCTGATGATGAAAGCTGATTCCACCTGTATCTTGGTGCTCAACCCTGTCAACCCCTATGGACATTGCAAAGAATAATCTGATTCTGCCTCTATCCCAAGCCCAGAGCACACATGGTAGAGTGAGTTAAGAGAGGCCAAACCAAAATAAATGAGGTGGAAACAAGAATGTCATAATTTGGCAGAAAGGACGTATGTCTAGAATGGCTTTCTGGCTGAGAATATCTTTAGGCAATCAGATTTAAGAATCTCAACAGGGCAGTGAGAAGGTTGATTTCAGAAAGACAATCTGGCTGTTGTTGGCAAAGGGCATTTTTTTGATCAATTAAGTTATTTCCTTGATGAAGACCAATCTTGTTTACTGGTGTTAATCATGTTTAAATCTAGCTGTTCAGCAAACAACCGTTCATTCAGACAGTAAATGACAACGCTAGGACACACAATGGGATGTGACTGGGGACTGCAAAAAAATGTAGTTCCTCTTCCTTTCATGAATTAAAATCTGCTGGGTTAATAAAACCAAGTTGCAGTTTACAGAATTTGAATACAGATGGATGACTTTACACACTCATCATCAGCTCTTCACACAGCCTGTTTCTGTACCTGTGTACAGGCAGCCCATCGACAATGCAATTACCTTCACTGTTTCCAGGCGGCCTTTTGGAATTTGACAACCCAGTAAAAATAAGACAGACCTCAAATCTTCTTGCGAGAGGTCTTCACTGATGTCCACCAGCAGTTGCCTGTGTGAAGGATTTCAAATTATCAGCTGAATTCCCAATAAACTAAAACTATGAGGCACAAAGGGCTCTCTACCTTCCCCAACTGCACTGGATTACCACGACTCTAACATACCGTTGGACAAACCACTAATTATGTCCTTTATATTAAGGAGATTAAATCACACAGGGATGGATGCCATTTTGCAAATGGATATCGTGTCGGTTAGACCTCAGACACACAAGCCATGGCGACATCTTGTGGGAACGCAGCAGAGATTCACTGGAATATGGGAAGGCAAATTGTATGTTTGCTTTGATTACAAGAGGTTTGAAAACAAATCTATCTTTCTGAAATCAGGAAAGGGGTCTGGTAAGGTGGAATATTACATGCAGGTTCAGTTTCTCTACCCAAGGAAGGATATACTTGTAATAGAGTGCAATAAAGGGCACCAGATTGTTTCCTGCGATTATTGATCTTTGAAGGGAGATCATGCAGACACGACCTATACTCTTGGGTTCAGAAGAAAGAAAAGCAATCTCATTGAAACATACAAAATTCTTTTAGGGCATGGCTCGTTGGATGTGGGACAATATTTCAGCTGGTTGGACCAAGTTTTAAAATAACAGGTCAACTATTAGGACAGAAATTAGGATAAATTTCTTCACACCATGAGTTGTAAATTGCCAACCCAGGGGGCTGTGGAGGCTCAGTGACTGAGTACATTCAAGACTGATAGCACTAGATATTTGGAGTCAAGGTATTTTCGGATGTGTAGGAAAGTAATCTGAGGTAAAAGATTAGCCATGGTCTTAATGAATGGCAGATGGGAGGGGCTGAATGGGTTCCGCCTATTTCTACTTCTATTGCTTTTGTGTTCTTACATGGCTTTACCTGTATGAAGAAATGTATCCTTTTCCAGATCTCAAGTTACTCTCCAAACTAAACAGGTCAACCTTCATTTTCCTCAGGATATCAAGTCTCCTTATCCGATAAAGCAGTTCAGTTAGAAGATCGAGCCTCAGCAGATTCTGCTTGCTCAGAATCTCGAACAGTTCTTTCACTTCCCCAGTCACCACGTAGCCTTTGGCAAAATCCATGCACAAAAACACCACAATAGCACTTTCCTCTTGGGAGAGTTCAGCAGCTATTCCCATGGCCTGTTCTCTGGTCTCTTTATCACGAGGATTAAACATTGGAAAATGTGGAGCAAACATCCTGAAGGCTTCCCTGAAGAAGTTAATGTTCTCTCGTGAGTTATTCTTATGTTGTGATCTTGTTCCAACAGATGAAGCCAACTTTCTCCTTTGCAGCCTATAAAATTCAGACCGAAACATGAACAGGGAAATGAATGTAAATTAACCAACCCTTTACTCTTTAAAGCAAGCCAATCCTCAATTAACAAATGCATTATGATCCAATAAAGATTTGATGTAAAATTTTACAAATGAAAAACCAAAAAGCCAAATGTCCGACAAGGCTTTACTTCCTCCAGATAGGCACAAAATGCTGGAGCAACTCAGCGAGACAGGCAGCATCTCTGGAGAGAAGGAATGAGTGACATTTCGGGTCAAGCCTCTTCTTCAGACTAGTCACCCATTCCTTCTCTCCAGAGATGCTGCGTGTCCCGCTAAGTTAGTCCAGCATTTTATATCTATCTTCAGTTTAAACCAGCATCTGCCGTTCCTTCCTACACTTTTCTTCCTCCAGTATCTTTCTACAGCTGGAGAATAGCATGCTATTTGACATATACATGGATAAATTTAAGATCTATTGTAAAAGGAGACTGTGCACATCTGTACCAACAACAAAGGTGGGAAATGAGATGAGGTCCTGCGGAATGTATACATGTAGTTTGGAAAGTGGTTAAAAAGCAGGGGGTTGAAGGTGGTAATCTCTGGATTACTCCCATTGCCACGTGCTAGTGAGGGCAGGAATAAAAGGACAGGCCAGATGAATGGGTAATTGAAGGGCTGGTGCAGCGAGCAGAGGTCAGGTTCTTGAATCATTGAAATCTCTTCTGGTGTGGAGTGCACTGTACAAGAGGGACAGGTTGCACCTAAATAACAGGGAGACCAATATCCTGGGAGGGAGATTTATTAGTGTCATTCAAGAGAGTTTTAACTAGATTGGCAGGGTTAGGGTCTCAGAGCAGATAGGATGCAGATGAGAAGTTGGGGTCAAATGCTGTAGTTAAATCAGTAAGATAAGCAGACAGGAGAGGCAGGTGCGTGGAAAAGAGAGAGGAAACCCTGAACTATAGCTATTTCAATTCTAGAGGCTCAACAGCTAAGGTGAATGTACTCAGGATATGGATTGGTTGGGGGATTGGGATATTATAGCCATAACAGAAGCAAGGCTGAAATAAGGGCAGGACCAGATCACCAAGAGGATTGATGAGGGCAAGACAGTAGATGTTGTTTGTCTGGATTTCAGTAAGTCTTTTGACAAAGTCCCACATGGCAGGTGAAATCCAAGGTGACTTAGCCAACTGAATTCATAATTGGCTTGGAAGAAAGCAGTGGAGTGCCTCAGGGTCCGTGTTGGGTCAGCTGCTGTTTTGTACATACACGACCAATTTGGTTGACAATGTAGTCATTGTTAGTAAATTTGCACATGACACCAAAATAGTTTTGACAATAAACAGGGGAAAGGTTATCTACGTTTACAAGAACTAGATCAGTTAGGAAGGTATCACAAAATGCTGGAGTAACTCAGCAGGTCAGGCAGCATCTAGGAGAGGGAATGGGTGACGTTTCGGGTCGAGACCCTTCTTCAGACTGATGAAGTCTGTCTGAAGAAGGGTCTCAACCCGAAACGTCACCCATTCCCTCTCTCCTAGATGCTGCCTGACCTGCTGAGTTACTCCAGCATTTTGTGATACCTTCGATTTGTACCAGCATCTGCAGTTATTTTCCTACAGGTCAGTTAGGAAGGTGAGCCAAGGAATGGCAAATGGAATTTAACTCTGAAAAGAGAAAGATATTGCACTTCAGTATGTCAAACCAGGGCAGGATTTAGACAATAAATGGTTGTGCCCTGGAGAATATTTAATAACAGAGACCTAAGAGTACATGTGCATGGATTCCTGAAAGTAGCAAGACAAGTGTGGTGAAGGCGGCATTTGGCACGCTTGCTTTTATTGGTAGGGGTACTGATAACAAAGGTTGTGATATCATGAATGCAGTTGTACATGTCATTGGTGAGACCACACTTGAAGTTCTGTAAGCAATTTTGGTCATCCAGCTATAGGAAGGATGTCACAAAGTTGGATAGGATGCAAAAGAGATTCACCAGGTATTACTTGGACTCATGGTTTGACTTAAAGAGATAGATTGGATAGACTGTAATTTTTCTTTAAGTGCAGGAGGTTGACGGGCAACCTCATTGAGATGCACAAGACCACTTGGGACATCGATAAGGTGAATGCTCACAGTCTTTTTCCCAGAGTAAAGGATTCAAAAACTGGAACGCATAGGCTTAAGGTGGAATGAGCTGCCAGAGGAAGCTATAGAAGTGGATACAATTACACCTTAAAAAATCTTTGGGCAGATACACGGATAGGAAGGTTTAGCGACATATGGGTCAAATGGGACTAGCCCAGTATTCCAACTTGGACGGGATGGCCAAGGTGGTCCGAAGGGCATGATTCCATTGCTGTAAAGCTCTATGACTGTGAAGAGTCAAGACCTTTGAAGTTTGAGACCATGACATAAGAACACGTCTACCCAGTGCCCAAAACACGTCCACCTAGGATGGAAAGTGACACGGTTAATTCAGAGACTATAATAGACAATAGACAATAGGTGCAGGAGTAGGCCATTCAGCCCTTCGAGCCAGCACCGCCATTCAATGCGATCATGGCTGATCACTCTCAATCAGTACCCCGTTCCAGCCTTCTCCCCATACCCCCTCACTCCGCTATCCTTAAGAGCTCTATCCAGCTCTCTCATGAAAGCATCCAACGAACTGGCCTCCACTGCCTTCTGAGGCAGAGAATTCCACACCTTCACCACTCTCTGACTGAAAAAGTTCTTCCTCATCGTTCTAAATGGCCTACCCCTTATTCTTAAACTGTGGCCCCTTGTTCTGGACTCCCCCAACATTGGGAACATGTTTCCTGCCTCTAATGTGTCCAATCCCCTAATTATCTTATATGTTTCAATAAGATCCCCCCTCATCCTTCTAAATTCCAGTGTATACAAGCCTAATTGCTCCAGCCTTTCAACATACGACAGTCCCAAACTTAAAGAAAGGAGGCTTTGAAGGTATGAGACAGGAATTGGCTAGGATAGACTGGCAAATTATACTTAAAGGGTTGCGATAGAAATCAAGGATAGTATTAAATCAAAGGAAGAGGCATATAATTTGGCCAGAGGAAGCAGCAAACTGGAGGACTGGGAGAAATTTAGAACTCAATAGAGGATGACAAAGGGGTTCATTAAGAGGGGGCCAAAAAGAGCATGAAAGAAAGCTTGCGGGCAATATATAAACTGACTCTAAAATCTTCTTTAGATATGTAAAAAGGAAAAGATTAGTTCAGGCAATTGTAGGCCCCTTACAGTCAGAGACAGGTGAATTTACAATGGGAAACATAGAAATGGCAGAACAGTTAAACGAGTACTTCACTAAATTAGACACAGACAATCTCCCAGAAATACTTGGGGACCGAGGATCTAGTGGGAGGAAGGAATTGAAGGGAATCCACATTTGTCGGGAAATGGTGTTAATTAGGTAAACTGTTGGGACTGAAGGCTGATAAATCCCCAGGGCCTGATGGTCTGCATCCCAGAGTACTCAAGGTGATGGCTCTAGAAATCATGGATGCATTGGTGATCATTTTCCAATGTTCTCTCGAATATGGACCAGTTCCTGTGGACTGGAAGGTAGCCAATGTAACCCCACTTTTTAAGAAAGGAGGGAGAGAGAAAATAGAGAATTATAGACCAGTTAACCTTACATTGGTAGTGGAGATGTTCAAGTCGATTGTTAAAGATGTTATAGCAGAGCATTTGGAAAGCAGTTACAGGATCAGTCAAAGTCAGCATGGATTTATGAAGGGGAAATCATGCTTGACTAATCTTCTGGAATTTTTTGAGGATGTAACAAGTAGAATGGATAAGGGAGAGTCAGTGGATCTGGTGTATATGGACTTTCAAAAAGCTTTGACAAGGTCTCACTCAAGACATTAGTGTCAAAATTAGAGCACATGGTATTGGGGGTAGAGTATTGACATGGATAGAGAACTGGAGTAACTCAGCGGGACAGGCAGTATCTCTGGAGAGAGGGAATGGGTGACGTTTCGGGTTGAGACCCTTCTTCTCTCCAGAGATGCTGTCTGTCCCGCTGAGTTATTCCAACATTTTGTGTCTACCTTTGATTTAAACCAGCATCTGCAGTTCTTTCCAGCACATGGATAGAGAACTGGTTGCATGTACAGCAGGCAGTGAAGAAAGCTAATGGCATGTGGCCGTCATTGCGCAAGGATTTGAGTTTAGGAGCAAGGAGGTCCAACTGCAGTTGCACAGGGCCTTGGTGAGACCGCACCGTTGGAGTATTGTGTGTAATTTTAGTCTCTTAATTTGAGGAAGGACATTATTGCTATTGAGGGAGTGCAGCGTAGGTTCACCAGGTTAATTCCCAGGATGGCGGGACCGACATAT
Organism: Rhinoraja longicauda; assembly: GCF_053455715.1. NCBI lineage: Eukaryota > Metazoa > Chordata > Chondrichthyes > Rajiformes > Arhynchobatidae > Rhinoraja > Rhinoraja longicauda. The sequence continues at coordinate 32,269,314 of NC_135960.1, forward strand.
GATGAATGACTGGGTTGACTGGGCTTATATTCACTGGAATTTAGAAGGATGAGAGGAGATCTTATGGAAATATATTAAATTCTTAAGGGATTGGACAGGCTAGATGCAGGAAAAATGTCCCCGAAGTTGGGGGAATTCAGAACCAGGCGTCACAGTTTAAGAATAGGGGGTAGGCCATTTAGGACTGAGAAGAGGAAAAACTTTTTGACGCAGAGAGTTGCGAATCTGTGGAATTATCTGCCACAGAAAGAAGTGGAGGCCAATTCACGGGATGTTTTAAGACAGAGTTAGATTTGTCTTAGGGCTGAAGGAATCAAGGGTGGGGGAAAAGCAGGAACGGGGTATTGATTTTAGATGATCAGCCATGATCATATTGAATGGCGGTGCTGGCTCGAAGGGCCGAATGGCCTACTACTGCACCTATTTTTCTATGATATTCTGGGGATTTCCACTTTCTGAGAGTGGAGGAGGCTGTTCAGCCTCGAGTCTACGGTAGGATCCAAGACTGAGCGTTTGAAAATGAAAGTAAAACTGTGGATGCTGGAAATCTAACGAAGAACAGGAAATTCTTGCAACATTACTCAGATCTGGCGGCATCTGTGAAGGGAGAAACATTCCTCACGTTGGCCGGAGCCAAACGCAGGGCACCGGGCCTCACTCACCATGGACACCATCGCTCCCCTGCCGACTCCTGGGCCCCACCTCTGGTCACTGGTCCACGAGCAATCCCCGGCGGGCCATGGTCCACGGCTCAGGCAGCTGTCCCTCCTGGCGGGCCGCGACTGCCCGAACCCACCACCAGCCTCGGGTCCACGTCTGACTCGCCGACCGGCGTGGCAGCCCTCGAGCTCCGGCTCCGCCCCGATACTGGGAATGCGGAAACGGTCACCCTGGCCTTGGCTTGGCGCAGCAACTCAGAGCTCAGCTGCAGTAGCCAGCGAGGCATGGGCTGGGTCTGATTAGCTCTATGGTCCGAATGTAGGGCGTAATCCCGTTGCCCTGTGTACCAAAGATACTGCTGTTATTGAGCCCTAGCGCGGCAGGCGAGGTCACGACCCCTGAACCGCACTGCTGCCACGTAACGCCTTCTGCCGTGTACTGCAGGCAATCAATGTGGCTGACAGTGCAGCTCTTTTCCTTAGTCTTTTTCTCCTATTTTATATATGGAGCGATTTCTGTTGTGGAATAATTCGTCAGTCCTAATTTGAGAGGGTGTTGCAGTTGAATGTTGCGGCTGCAATGCAAGTCAAGTTTATTTATCACAAACACATAAATGTGCAGTGAAATGAAAGATTACCCACAGTCCCACAACAAGAGCAATAAAAATAAGCAATAACACACGCAATCATACAAAAAGAAACATCCATCACAGTAAGTCACCTCCTCACTGTGATGGAAGGCCAGAATGTCTTTTCTCTTCCCTGCCGTCTTCTCCCGCGGTCAGGCTGTTGTAGTTGCCACGTTCCAGGCCGCGCCGGACCCTTTTGCTGCAGCGCGGCTTCAATAGACAATAGGTGCAGGAGGAGGCCATTCGGCCCTTCGAGCCAGCACCGCCATTCAATGTGATCATGGCTGATCATTCTCAATCAGTACCCCGTTCCTGCTTTCTCCCCATACCCCCTGACGCCGCTATCCTTAAGAGCTCTATCTTCCCCTGTCTTCTCCCATCAGCGCGTCTCCGGCTCCCTCCCGGCGCTCCGAGTGTCCCGACACCTTCCCGTTGCTCCTCTCCCAGCTCTCTCAACCCCGTCCTTTCCTCCTCCTCTTCTTCTCCCCCCGCCGGCCAGCCTCTGGTTCTCGGTCTTGCTCTCCTGCCCCCATTCCCGGCCGCGTTTCCCCTTCCCCTGCTGGCTGGCCATACGTCTACCCCTATTTCCACAATTTTTTACAGCACAAAATTGCTTTTTTCAAGGTAAGAACGTATACTAGTGTATGCCGGAAGCTTAGTTGCCCCCCATAACACTTGAGCGACTCCATGCGTCACGCCCTTTGCTCTATAGACATCTTTGGACTTCCTCTGAGTTTACATTCCAGTGTTTTCTCCATACCCTCTCAATGCTTTCCTAATTTTCCCATTAAAAAAATATTTTTTATAAAAATCACCAGTAAAAAAACCCCATCTGGTCTCCCAACTGTCCTAACCCTCTTCCCCACTGGGTACTCAATCCAATCCATCTCATTTATCTCTCAGGCTAATTTTTCACCCCAACCCCACCTCCCACAGCCCAACCAACAAGTTTTCTTGAGGTGGCAGAAAGCATAACTGCCTTCATCAACTAAAGGCATAAAGTAAAAGAGAAGGGAAGTTTTGCCAGAAACGTACACCTCAAATTCATCCATGACCTGACCCCTTCCTTCACTTTTACTCATGATATTCCAGAAAATCCCACTGCACATAGAGAGGGCTGAGATTTATGAAGCTGCAGTCAAGAGTGCAGAATTACACATAGTCGTTGAGTGATACAGTGTGGAAACAGGCCCTTCGGCCCAACTTTCCCACAACAACCAACATGTCCCAGCTACACTAATCTCACCTGCCTGCGCTTGGTCCATATCTCTCCAAACCTGGCCTATCCATGTACCTGTCTAACTGTTTCTTAAACGTTGGGATACTCCCAGCTTCAACTACCTCCTCTGGCAGCTTGTTCCATGCACCCACCACCCTTTGTGTGAAAAATTTACACCTCGGATTCCGATTAAATCTTTTCCCCTTCATGTTGAACCTAATTCCACTGGTCCTAGATTCCCCTACGCTGGGCAAGAGACTCTGTGCATCTACCCAATCTATGTCTTTCATGATTTTGTACATCTCTATCAGATCACCCATCATCTTCCTGCGCTCTAAAGAATAGAGACCCAGCCAACTCAACCTCTCAACATGGTTAAAGGATAACCATGCAGAACAGATATTGGAGTGTCAAGCTCCAACAAAACTGTGAATTAATACTTCACAAACTCTTAAAGCGTACAACATCTTTTAATGATAGCACAGCGTATTACATACATCTTCAAGCACTGGCTACGTTCCTCTACTGAACTGTACCCAGGAAGGGAAGGCGTTATGATTGATGTTAACTAGGCGGGGTTAATGGTACTGAGGTAACTATGTTATTGGTTGCATATAAACCATCTACATCCTTCCCCCTAGAAAATTAAACAGATTGTTGTCACAACAACAGAATTAATAACAGAATTAAGCAAAATCGCCATAGCGCACAGGTGGCTTACTAATCCGGCCCGAGCGCGTACGAATGTCTCCCCCTCCCCCCGAAAGAGCAGAAGAAACCGGAGGACACGAGGCAGCAGGGGAACCAGGGAAGGGAGGTGCGGTGGTAGAACCGGGAGAGTGGGAACCGGCAACAGGGGACCCGCGCAGAGGGGAACCGGGCGCGCGATATGGGGACCGAGGCATACAAGGAACGCTGGCCGGGACGGCAGCCGGCTGCTGGTATGAGAGCGGCGGGGCATAGGGTCCCGGGGGCTGCGGCTTTGGCTCATTAACCGCAAGCAGGTGTTGTCGGCTTCTTCGGTAGATGGTGCCCTCATGGTCCACCAGGTACGAACGAGGTGAGTCGGCCACCCCAACCACGGTGGCCAGACGGGAGTGACCGCCGGCGGTCTGCAACCGAACAACCTGTCCAGGCAAAAGAGGATCGAGTGGTCTGCACGACCGATCGTGGGAACGCCGCTGGCTGTCATGCTTCTCTTGAATACGCCTCTGCACGGAGGCAGGCTCCAGCACCCGAGGTTGCAGCTGGCGCTGGGCAATCGGGATAGTAGATCTGGTATTCCTTGACATCAGACGCTGAGCAGGTGACCCCATGGCCGGATCCCTGGAAACATTCCTGAGGTTTAGGAGATCCAAGTACAAATCAGTGTTGGAAAGTCTCGCCTGTTCCATCAGATGCTTGGCGCTGCGGACGGCCCGTTCTGCAAGTCCGTTGCTCTGTGGGTACTCAGGGCTGCTGGTGAAATGCACAAAATTCCACTTGTCCGCAAAACTTTTGAATTCTCGGCTGGTAAACTGCCTGCCGTTGTCAGTCTGCAGCCTGACAGGGGACCCAAAAGTGGAGAAGTGTTTCCGCAGCTTTCGGATCACCATCTCCGACGTGAGGGATGTCAGTAAATCCACCTCGAACCAGTTTGAGTATGAGTCGACCAGGACAAGGTAGTGGTTACCACGCCACTCGAAGATGTCAGCAGCCAACGAGGACCAGGCCAAGGCAGGGGCAGGCTGTTGCAGCAGGGGCTGTCGCTGCTGGTGTGGAGCAAGACTGTTGCACGTGGAGCAGGCAGAAACTCGGTCTCGGATATATTTGGCCATTCCGGGCCAGTAGAATTGGCACTGAGCGTGGGCGAGTGTTGCATCGACCCCAGGGTGTCCGCTATGGGCTGCGCAATAGTAAGAGTCAAACAGGGAGGACGGGACCACAACTTTATGTCCCTTGACGATGACGCCATTCTGGAGCACCAATTCGTCGCGGACCAGGAAGAAAGGCTGTGTTTCAGATGGCGCAGCGGAGCGCTTTGTTGGCCACCCTGCTTTAATCACAGTGGCAAGCCGCTGCAAAACTGGATCGGCAGCGGTGTGCTCGGCCAACACCTGTAGCTGCTTGGTGGGAATGAAATTAACGCCCAGTACAAGCAAGTCCTCTGTTTCGTAGGGGTGGCGATCACAGGAGGTCCGCGGGGCGCGCGATAGGGTGTCCGCAATGTGCATCTCGGTGCCCTTCTTGTAGATGATGTCGAATTCGAACCGCTGGAGCTGTAGCATCATACGCTGCAGCCTGGCGGGGGCAGCGTGAATTGGCTTGTTTAGGATGGTCACCAGTGGCTGGTGGTCGGTTTCGACCGTAAATCTGCTGCCGAACAGGAAATCTCTGAACTTGGAGCAGGCGAACACCACCGCGAGCAGCTCTTTCTCGATCTGAGCGTACCGCTGCTCGGTGTCCGTCATGGTGCGGGAGGCATAGGAGACAGGATGTAACGATCCATCGACAGACTGAAGGCAAGCCGCACCCAGACCGAACTTGGAAGCGTCACAGGTGACGGTGATGGGGCGACTTACATCGAAGTACCGCAACGTCGGGGTGTCAATCAATTTCGACTTGAGGCAGTCAAAGGCCTGCTGGTGATGTTGGAGCCAGGCCCAGGCAATATCCTTTTTTGTCAATTGCCGCAGGGGAGCACTCAGCTCACTGAGGTTTTGTATAAACTTCCCCAGGTAGTTCACCATGCCTAAGAATCGTTGTAGACCTGGCACGTCGGTGGGGGCTGCCATCTCGGAGATGGCAGCTGCCTTCAAGGGGTCGGGTTTTAGTCCGTTAGAGGTGAAGACGTGTCCCACATACGTGACTTCTGGGACGCGGAACCGGCATTTCTTGGGATTCAGCTTCAGATTGACCTTCCGCGCCCGATCCAGGATGCTGCGGAGGTTCAGGTCGTGCTCCGCAATGTCTTTCCCATAAACCAGGATATCATCCACGATGATGGCACATGGCAGGCCCGAGAATATCTGCTCCATAGTTCGCTGGAACACCTCGCTAGCGGAATTAATGCCGAATGGCATTCGCAGGAACTTGAATCTGCCAAACGGTGTGGCGAAGGTCGTTAGGTCAGAAGACTCTTTGTCCAACGGGATCTGCCAAAACGAGTTCTTAGCGTCTAGGACCGAAAAGATGGTGGCCTGCCCGACCTGAGCCGCCACGTCCTCAACAGACCGCATGGGGTGGTGTGGTCGCCTGATTGCAAGGTTCAAGTCCTTCGGATTGATACACACACGTATTTCATTCTTGTCTTTCTTTATCGTGGCAACCATAGTGGAGACCCAAGCGGTGGGATCGCTAACCGCTTCTAGCACCCCCTTTTCGACCATGTTATTCAGCATCGCCTCGACCCTGTCTTTCATGGCGTGAGACACCCTGTGAGCTGCGCGGGCTACAGGTTGTACGTTTGGGTCAACGGAAATACGATATGTGAGTGGTAACTTTCCCAGGTCATCGTTGAACAGGTCCTGGTATTCCACAACAGGGTTGAACGACAGTTGCACTTTGTGGACCGTGCGGTCGAAGGACACCAGGCCAAGATCTTGGCACGCACGGTTGCCCAGCAGGGTTACACAGTCAGAGTTCAAAACATAGAAAACGAGGTTTCTCGTTGCCTTTTGCAGCACACAAGTTAAAGCAGCCCTCCCCACAGGCCTTAGAATTTCTCCACCATAGGCATGCAACGTAGCGTTGTCAACAACCAGGGGCTCATTATTCCTTATCTTATTGAAAAGATTTATTGACAATACGTTGACCTTCGCACCTGTATCCAGCTTTGCAAGGAAGGACACACCATTGACAGTCAGAGCTACAGAGGGATCAGAGCGTTGGGCGGTTGTGTGTAGGAGGGTAAACACATTCGAATCCTCAGGAGGATTAATTGGATCTGCCTCGTAGGAGTCGACCAGGCTGGGCTGTAAATCGTAACAGCCATCAGATTGCCTCAGCATGTTTAGACTGGGTCTGGAAATCTGTGCCTGTCTCCCACGGGAACGGATCGAGCGACAGGCCGCAGAGAAGTGGTTTAACTTTTTACAAAAGTTACAAAATTTGCCATAAGCAGGGCAGGTAGACAGTCTATGGTGCATGTAGTTACAGTTTGGGCACCTTTTTTGGGGCACTTCACCAGGACCTGGGTTGGCACGCGGCAGAAAAGCATTGTTTACCATCCGAGGCTGGGGTCTCCTACACCCAGCCAGGTTGATAGATTTATTGGCCGAGTCTCGGTGGTCATCTGGCAATACAACGACCTCAGACAATCTGCAGGCATGCATAGCTTTTTCCAACGTTAGATCCGGATCCCTTAGAAGCTCACATCGTAGCTTCTGGTCACGCATGCCAGTTACTAAAATGTCTCTAGTGAGCTGCTCCGTCATGTCACCAAAACGGCACCGCTGGGCGAGATAACGCAAATCAGCAATAAAACATTCAACAGGTTCATCCGGCAACTGTTTTCTTGTAAAGAACCGTGCCCTCTGCAGAATGCGGTTCGAGGGCAGGTCACAAATCTCCCTGAACTTACGTAGCAGGCAAGCGGGGTCACTGGCAGATTCTGCAGGGGTAATCTCCACGTCGTCGTCGCCCAGGACCGCTGGAGCATAGGTGAAAGTTCTGGCTCTCTTCATGGCATCAGGTCCGACAAGGTTGAGTAGGAGGGAGGCTTTAAGGGAGTCAGGATCAGCGCGATGTGCGACGTTGACAAAGTGGGTGAAATCAAACTCAAACGTGTCCCAGCGCTCAGAAATGTCAGCATCAAAGACAAGCTGCGCGGGCTTTCTGCAAGAGGACGCCATGGTCAGAGAGATTAAGCACAAAAAGGCACAAATCAAAAAAAAGAAATAAAACCCGACAGACAGGAGACGCAAGTGTCTTCCACTTCCGACACCATGTGAATTAATACTTCACAAACTCTTAAAGCGTACAACATCTTTTAATGATAGCACAGCGTATTACATACATCTTCAAGCACTGGCTACGTTCCTCTACTGAACTGTACCCAGGAAGGGAAGGCGTTATGATTGATGTTAACTAGGCGGGGTTAATGGTACTGAGGTAACTATGTTATTGGTTGCATATAAACCATCTACAAAAACCAATCCCCAGCCTCAGGAGGGAACACACGACAGAGAAATCAATGGAGAAGCAGCAGCAAAGGACAAATATCTGAGAACTTGGTTGGTAACAGTAGATTGTTTTATTCTTAAAAGGAAGTTTATATCTCATTTCAAATGCTAGTTATTTGTTCACAAATCAAGGAAAGTTATGAAGATAACAAAACTTCCAGAAGTTTCAATGGTTTTAAGAGTCCATTCTCTAATGATGTCCTCCATTCTTCTTTGGAGATAGTAGTGCATACTCCACACCCAAAGCTACAACAAACGCTGCAAATCCCCATTTGAATCCTCGAAAGAAAACATCGCTGAAAGTAATTGGTTTAGCAAAGCCTCCACTGTACCGCCAGGCCTCGTTGCTGCAAAGATACAAGGCAACATGAAAAATAGTCAAAAATTAAGCCAGTCTTGGCACAGCTCCATCACATGGTGACGTGCGCAAAAGTGGCACTTAGTTTAAATACCCACTGAAATCTTAATTCTTAAGTTACCAATGTGTCTATTCAGTTTGTGACTAACAGCTCCAACAAGATGAAATCACTACTATATAAAAAAACACAGAAAATGCTGGAAACAGTCAACAAGTCTGGCAGCATACGTGGAAAGAATCAGAGCTAATGTTTTAGAACAATGAAAGTGAAAAAACAAGTTAAGGTTGCAGAAAGAGATGGACGACAAAGGGAGTATCTCCGAAAAGGTGCGGCTGGGGTTGTGGTGAGGATTCTGTTGATGAGGCCATAGATTAATGAGAGGTTCATGCGAATCTGAGAGAGAAAGTAAACACAGCTTATATGAAAGTTTTAACAGGGAACAAAATTTCAAAAATTACAGGTGAATAGACAACAGTAGATTGGACCAGTTCTGATACAAAGATAATGTTTGTTCTCTGAAACCGTTGAATTTAATATTGAGCTGTGTGATGTACTGTTTCACATGCTTTATTATAACAATGCAGGAGCCCACAGAGAGCAAGGTTAAGTTGGGGGTGGGACAGAGAACTGAAGTGATAGATGTAGAGAACTAGGGGGTTGCACATGCAAACACTCCTCAACGTGCTCTTGCCATCTGCATTTGGTTTCTCCACTATAAGATCACACAGTGAGCACTGAACACAGTACACTAGATTGGAAGAAGTGCAAATGAACGAATCACTGGTTCACTTGAAAGTACTGTTTGGCTCCTGGATAGAATGAAGGGAAGAGGTAAAGACAGGTGTTTAATGTCAAGTAGAAAAATAGATGGAGGAACTGAATGGGTTAGGCAGCATCTGTGGAAGGAATGGACAGAAATGTTTTAGGTTTGGATCCTTTTTCAGACTGGTGGCATGGACCAGGAAAGAAAGCTTGAAAATAGAAGTGGGGGTGGGGCAAAACCCGACAAGTGATTGGCGGAAACAGGTGGGAGGCGGATGATTGGCAGGTGGGTGGAGTAAGTGAGAGGCCAGATGTGATAAGGGGACAAAAGGGCATTAGATAAGGAAAGAAGAGGAGGAGTGAAATGTAAAGACAGATGGATGAATATGTGTGGAAATGGATGGGGGCGATGATAGAAAGAGGTTGGATGAGGTAAATATGGGACTCAGGGATGGGAGATGAGTGTAAGAAAGGAGGATGGAAAATGGTGGAGCGAAATGGGTGGAGGTGGAGACGGGAAAGACTGGAGTGATTGAATTTGAAGAATTCAATGTCCATACCGTTGGGTTGTAAGCTACCCAAGTGCTCTTTTTAACATCCATTTTTCTCCTTTTGAACTGTAGCCTTTGTCATTTCCTCTATCCAATGCCAATCAACCGCTCCTCACCTCTGTCCACCTATCACATGCAGGCTTTGTCTCATCTCAACATCTCTTTTTCAGTTTTCCATCTCCATCAGTCTGAAGGAGGGCCCAACCAGCAATATTGTCTGTCCATTCCCTTTACAGATGCTGCCTAACCAGCTCGTTATTAAATTCAACAACTTCAGATAACTCGCTTTCTGCTTACATCAGAACTGGTTATTTCTACTGCAGGTCATCCATCTGTGAAAAAGTCTGAGAAATCACTACTCCTGTCTGAGTTGGTAACTCTTTATTAACACCATTTGATCTGCTGGGTGTTTTCAACAGAATCAATCTGCATTTCCCAGCTATTACATGTTGATTTATGTTCTCTCTCACCATCTTCAATCTAAATAAAATTAGATGGCTCATTAACATCTTGGCCTGATCATATCAAAGATACTCTATAAATTGGAAAGCTATTTAGACTGGCAGAGTTTAGGGTCAAATTGCTGGTAAATGGGACTTGCCCAGAATGCCAACTTGGTTGGTATGGATGAGTTCTGCCAAAGGGCCTGTTTCCATGCTGTACAGCTCTATCACTTAATGATACTTTCTTTTCCGATCCAATGCAACCCACCTTTCACTGTAATTTTTTTTTAAACCATTTTATATTTCTTCCCCGATTTTTACATTGGGTCTTCTTTAACTTGAAACACCACATTCATTTCCCTTTCCACTGATACTGCCAAACCTATTGAGTGTCTGTAGTATTTTGTTTTTAAATTAAATTGTAATTAATTGAAATCATCACTGAGTGGCTGATCTCAGTTGGAGAATCAAAACAGGGAATGACAATTTATCCTTTTTATTCCTGTTCAAGATGCTTCATGGCCATGGCATGGCCACAACTGAACTCCAGTCTTCCAGATGTGAGCTGATAGCATAACAGTTGCTCTAAAGTATTATTCCCATGCTTGCCCTCTCATGTCTCACGTACGCAAGCACAAATCAGATCCAGAGTCTCCTAAGATAGACACAAAAAGCTGGAGTAACTCAGTGGGTCAGACAGCATCTCTGGAGAAAAGGAATAGGTGACTTTTCGGGTCAAAACATCACCCATTCCTTCTCTCCAGAGATGCTGCCTATCCCGCTGAGTTACTCCAGCATTTTGTCTACCTTCAATTTAAACCAACATCCACAGTTCTTTCCGACTTGGCTCTCTTATTGGCAACACTGGTTCTGGCATCTGATCGGCAATGCAATTGCTGGACAGCTACAACTACATAGACCAATTCCTTCTTGCAAGAATGATCATCCAAAAATACAGCAGGGAAATAAAAGCATAGGATAATGTATGTATTTTGTATTATTACAGGGATTACATGAAAATGTACAATAAGTGCTGATCTCACAAAACTCTAAACTGTCCATATAACTGAAAATAACCTGAGGTGACCTGTCATTGCCAAACTGAATGGTCGGCAATGCCTTGTTTCACAGGTTGTCTGTCGTCAAAACAACCTGATATACTAATTTAAAGAGTAGTGTGGACTTTTATAATATACTAAGCAATAGTTAGGCAGAAAAATCCAGATGGTCATCCTCCTCCATCTCTCCACTTCCACCCACTCTGTTCCCACCTCCTCCTCCTATTTCCATCCATCCCTCCATCTACCTACCTAATCTTCCTTCCCTCCGTCCACCTCTACCCTTCCCCTGTTCGTGTTCTCACCGGGCCCAGGGGTCTCGAAGGCCCCGCCGCGTCAGCCGCTCCTGCACGGCCTGCAGTGGGGTGCCCCGCGGGCTCCAGCTCCTGTAGTCCGGCAGCTCGGGTCCTTGTCCGTGACCCATCGTCGGCGTCCTCCAAGTCAACCGGAAGTGCCCGCGCCGCCGGAAGTCTCTGCGCTCCCCCCGCCATGCGCATGCGCGGCTGCCCCTGCGGACGGGGCGCGGAAGGCAGGTGCAAAGGTACCAAACTAGCTCCATCAGCTTTGGGCAAGTGGTGGTAGTGAATGAAGGCAAGGAATGGGCCTGGGGCTGGGCAGAACCAGGCATCAGGGAGTGGTGTTGGGAAAGGAACTGGGGGATTCTGCAAGAGCTAGAAATTGGACTGGGACAATTAATGCGACTTGGACGATGATGGGAGGGAGTGGAATGCGACATGGAAATGAGGAAAAGTTCTCGGGAAGTTAAAACATGGGGTAATGGTAGGGTATGGTACTTTATTTGTCACATGTACTGAGGTACAGTGAAATTCGTTTACAGTTCAGTACAAGTATCATTGTACATAAGCACTTAGATATATATTAGATAAGCATCTCAGATGCAGTTCAAAATATAGCAGTTGGGCTGCAGGGAAAATGCTGCGAAACATAGGCCGGATAGCTTAACATCTGTAGTTGGAAAGTTACCAGAGTGTATTCTGAGGGATAAGTTATAGGGCCCTTGCACGGTAGGTCATAAGGTCAAAGGGCGTAACGCACGGAGTCGCTCAAGCGTTTTGGAGGACAAGCGAGCCTCCAGCATTCACTCGTCACACATGCAACACGTATGTCCCGCTGAGTTACTCCTACGTGTTCCATTTTGTCCACCTTCGATTTAAACCAGCATCTACACTTCTTTCCTACACATTTTGTCTGTTCCACTGCAAAATCTTCTCAAGATATGTCTATTTGAAGAAGTCCTCCTCCTCTCTCTGACGAGAGTTCAGCGACATCCTCTCTCCCTCTGTGATTCCGCTAAATTATTTTGTCAGGCCAAACCCTTGGCCATCCTTTTCTCTTTAACTTCATCCAGCCAGGCTATACTCCCTGTCTCCATTGTCTTCCAATTCCAGCATTTAAGTGAGCTGCTTTAAATCCTTCCACCACTGGTATCCATAACTTTAAAGGCTTTGTAGGAAAATCTTTTGAAATTAACCAGAGCCACTGCAATTGGTCTCCTGTGTACCAAAGCACGAAAAAGGAACTGTAAAATATAAGTAAGCTCTTTTTCATTAAGCCCTAAGGAAATACACAAAGTGCTGGAGTAACTCAGCAGGTCAGGCAGCAACCCGGGAGAACATGGACAGGTGATGATTTGAGCCGGGACCCTTCTTCAGATCAGTCTGAAGAAAGGTTCCAACCCGAAACGTTGCCTATCCACGTGCTTCAGGGATGGCTACCTGACCTGCTGAATTATTCTGGCATACATATTCTGGCAGCTGCGGCTTGCCTGCAGTCCGTCTGTCTTTTGTGTTTTTTGTTGTTTTTGTCTCAATTGTAGTGTTAATATGATGTAGTGTTGTATGTTATGTTTTGGGGGGGGGTGGGAGGGAACGGGAACTGTAACATTCTCTCTCCAGAACGGAGACGCGACCTTTGTTCTGTGCCGTGTCTCCGTTCCCGTTGCGGCCTACCACCGGCCATGCACCTGGGACCACCTGGGTCTCTGGTTCGCAGAGCCCGCGGCCCGGACTCACCACCTGCGGCGCTGGCTGCCTGCGAATGCTGCGGGAACGGCTGCGACTCGTCTCCGGAGGCTCCGGCGCGGGCCGCGTGGACGTCGAAAGCCCGCAGGCCCCTGGATGGGGGCCGACATCGGGAGCTCCGGCAGCGGCAGAGGCAACGTGTTCGCCCGCCCCGAATCGCGGGGCTTGGGTCGGCCCGCCACGGACCTTTCACCATCCGGCGCGGCCTGAAATAGGTCGCGGGATTTTTTTTCACCGCCCAGCGGGGGCTTCAATATCGGGAGCCCCGACCGCCCCGACGTGGCAAATCCAACAGCCTGACCGCGGGACAAGATGGCAGGGAAGAGAAAAAGACATTCTGGCCTTCCATCACAGTGAGGAGGGACTGGAGGAGACTCACTGTGATGGATGTTTCTTTTTGTTTGGTGTTAGTTGTGATTGTATGTGTTATTGCATTTTTATTGATTCATCTTATTGGTCTTATTGTTCAACTGCGGGTAATGTTTCATTTTACTACACATTTATGTGTATGTAACAAATAAACGACTATTGACTATTGATTATTTCTCTGGTATAAACCAGCATCTGCAGTTCCTTGTTATTACAAGCCCCAAGGAACAGTGATTTGTGAGTTCTGCAGCTGGTATCTGGCTTATCATCTGTCATCAAAAGAGCATCTTAAACTTAAATATCATCTTCACCATAGAAAGAGGTCCCAAAGAACGCTACGACAAATGGCACAAAATAATACAAGGAGAAATTAGTCCACCCAATCAATGAATAAGGGTAGGGAGAATGCAAGAAAGAAGTTGCTGGGGGTTATGGAGAAAATTCCGGAGTTCAGAGCCAGAACCAGAGCAGAGAGAACCATATTCCATAAGTCATTTCCAGAAAGGTGGAAACAAAATAGAAAAAATGAATAAAAAAAGGTCTGCTTCTTAAGGAGAGAAATATTGAGGAATATATCCTGTCTATTTTCAGCTATGAGATGAATTATTTACTTTTATACAAAGAATTAAAACAAATTTATTTAGAAAACAGATTTAGAAAAATGTTAACATCCTGCTAAATATCACTGTAAAAGGTTACAAGAGTGCTGATGCATAAAACATAGAAAATTAAAATGCTGTATGTCAAACGGTGTTTTGACCTTTATTTCCAAAAGGAAAAAGAAGAAAAACAGAATTAGAAACAAAAAATTAAGAATAGTGAGAACACTCAGCAGTCAAGTACCATTTCATAGAATCATAGAGGAGTATAGCACCAAACTGGCCCATCATGTCCTGCCGATCATCAACAACCTAGCTATATTAATCTCATCCGCATACTTCATTTATAGTCTTTTATGCCTTGGCAATTTAAATGTTCATCCAGCCCTGTCTAACAATGACCAACATTGTATCCTCCATGGGGGTCAGGCCCTGCAGGAAAGTCTCCCATTTTCTTTAGTTCTTGCAACCTCTAATTGCAGAAGCTTGTCTTCTACAAGAATGAGGAAGTGTTGACCTGGGGTGGTGAGATTGACATGGTTCAACAGGCAGTGCATGCAAGTTGTGGTATGTAACGTGAGGTTTGCAACTGTACTAAGTTTATTGGGTTAAAGTTAAGCAGCCTGGTGTGATTAAGCACTGTAATTATGTGGTGCCATTCATAAAGATTTTAGGTTGGGACTGAGGTGTTGCAAGTTTAGTGGCGATGTTGACTTCAGAGTCTCTGGCAGAATTCTGGGACCAGAGACGGCACTGCTGTACTGGCAGCCATAGTAAGTGCTTGCCTCCAGTACACCGCTTGTCCTCCAGAAGGTGTTGCGTGGCAACATTACGGGTCAGGGTTTGTGACCTTGCCTGCCGTGCAAGGGCCCTATACGGGCATTTGGATGGGCAAGGGCTGAATAGGGATCGTCAGCATGGTTTTGTACATGGGAGGTCATGTCTCACAAATCTGATTGATTTTTTTGAAGACGTGACCAAAAAGGGGCAGAGCTGCAGATGTTGTGTACATTGATTTCAGTCTGAAGAAGGGTCTCGACCCGAAACGTCACCCATTCCTTCTCTCCTGAGATGCTGCCTGACCTGCTGAGTTACTCCAGCATTTTGTGAATAAATACCTTTGATTTCAGGAAGGCATTCAACAAGGTTCCGCATGGTAGGCTGTTCTGCAAGGTTAGATTGCATGGGTTCCAAGGAGAGATAGCTGAATAGATAGCAAATTGGCTCCATAGTAGGAAGCAGAGGGTGATGGTGGAAGGTTGCTTCTCGGACTGGAGGCCTGTGACTAGTGGTGTGCCACAGCGTTCGGTGCTGGGCTCATTACTGTCTATCATCTACATCAGGGGCCTCCAAACTTTTCAGCATGAGGGCCACATTATATATTTGGCACATTGTTTGCAGGCCATAAGAAAAAATAAAGCAGTGTGAGTTTTATAAATTTAATGAACTCAAAAAAGTTTAGGCTAGGTTACGTTTGATGTGATTAGGTTAGCTTAGATTAGGTTAGTTTACATTAGGTTTATATGGCAACAAATAAATAATATTCAATTTTTAAAAAGAGCTTCAAATATTGGAATATAAATACACCGTAGGTATACAATTATTTATAAAACAGAAACAATACAGTGACCACCACTGGAGGAGAGAGAGAGAGTGGGGGGAGAGAGTGTGGGGGAAAGAGAGGGGGGAGGGGAGAGAGAGGGGGAGGAGAGAGAGTGGGGGGGAGGAAAAGAGAGTGGGGGAAGAAAGAGTAGGGGGAGAGAGTTGGGGAGAGAGTGGGGGGGGGGAAGAGAGTGGGGGGGAGAGAGAGTGAGTGGGGGGAGAGAGAGAGAGTGGGGGGGGGGAGAGAGAGTCAGGGTAAAGGGTGCAGCGGGTGAGAGCGGGAGCGCTTGGAGGGGGAGGGTGTCAGAGGGTCCGGTGAAGGAGCGCCGCCACTTACGGGGGCTGCTCCCTCCCTCTCTTTCCTCGCTCTCTCCTAGCGCCAGTGAGATCTGCGCTGCTGCTCCACTCTCTTCCCCAGCCCCGTCTCCCTCAAGCGCAGCAAAATAAGAACAAACACAAGTGTAGTTGTTGTTCAGAAGCCCTGCATCCCCGGGGTGAGCGGCGGCGAGGAAGGAAGTTTCATGTGTTTGTTTTTATTTCACTGCGTTAGAGGGAGACGGGGCCGGGGAGCAGCAGCGCAGATCTCGCTGGCTCTGGGAGAAAGGGAGAGGGGAGAGAGGGAGAGGGAGGGAGCAACACCTGCAAATGGCGGCGCTCCTTCACCGGACCTTCTGACACCCTACCCCTCCCCGTGCTCCCGCTCTCACCCGCTGCTCCCTCTACCCCGACTTTCTCCCCCCCTCTCTCTCACTCTCGGGGTGAGCAGTGGCGGCGGCGAGGAGAGAAGTTTCCTTGAGTTTGTTGTTTGCGAGGGGGCGCTGCGATCTTTCGCCTTGTCTCGGCTCTGGGTCGGTGGCGATCCGCTCTCCGGTGAGCCTTCGCCAGCAGCTTCTGCCTCCAGTCCCCGCCGCCTAAGAGCTTGCCGCGGGCCAGATGTGGCCCGTGGGCCATAGTTTGGAGACCCCTGATCTACATCAATGATTTGGATGAGAACACAGGGAAAGATTAGCAAGTTTGCTGATGATAGAAAAGTGAGTGGTTTTGCAGATAATGAAGATGGTTGTGAAAGATTGCAGAAGGATCTGGATCGATTGGCCAGGTGGGAGGAGGAATGGTTGATGGAATTTAACACAGAAAAGTGTGAGGTGTTGCATTTTGGAACGCCAAACAAGGGCAGACCTACACAGTAAATGGTAGGCCTCTGGGTAGTGTTGTAGAGCAGAGGGATCTAGGAGTACAGGTGCATGGTTCCTTGAAGGTCAAGTCGCAGGTAGATAAGGTGGTCAGACCTTTGCCACTTTGGCCTTCATCATCAGTATAGACGTTGGGAGGTCATGTTGCAGTGTATAGACTTCGGTGAGACCGCATTTAGAATATTACAAGACCAAGTTTGGTGCAGCACCCTCTCCTCCCCCTCCCCTCCCCTCTTCCCCCTTCCCCCTTCCCTCCTCCCTCCCCTTCCCCCCACCCTTCCCTCCCCTTCAGTTCTGGGCACTATGTTATAGGAAAGATATTGTCAAGCTTGAAAGGGTCCAGAAAATATTTACGAAGATCCGTAAAGTCTTTGAAAAGGATGCAAATGGATTAGGAAGTGAGAATGGGACAGTGGATCAGATTGTGATAGGAAATGGTGACATTAAGTGCCATACCTAATACCAGACGCTCTCTATTATTGTAAATTCCAAAAGTGATTTTGAAATGTTTTAGCCTTTACAGCATATTCCTAACAGTTTTTCAGAGGATGTTGATAAAACACTGCATTCTGAACGTGAAAGGTACTTCCATTTTGTTAATATGAGTTATCCCCAACAATTCCCATGAAGCTCCCCACCATCCAGGCTAAAGCAGCCCATTTCATTGAGCAACCCATCCACCACCCTGATCATTCATTCCCACCACTGGGGCACAGTGGCTGCAATGTGTACCTTCTCCCAAATGGATTAAAGTATGTACTTCAAATGAGTGTAACAGCTTACGGTCCTCTAATAGAACTCCTCAAACCCCTGACCTAGCCAACCAAGGGCAGTGCAAGGGCAGCAATACATGAGGATCCTGTCAAGTTCCCCTCCCAAAACACACACCATTATAATTTGGAAATATATATTGCTGGTCCTTCAGTGTTACTCTGCCGAACAGCATATGTGAGCACCTTCTGAAGGACTATTCCAATTTGAAGGTAGCGCCCCACCACTTCCTTAAAGGCATCAGGAGATGAGCAATAATTGGCAGCACTTCCAAAAGCTGCCCAAATGCCCCCAAAAATCAATAAGTAGAAAAAAATACTAGGGATAGGTTGATTGACCAGGACACATGGGTTTCTCCTCAATCTGGTTCTCTCATGACCAATCAAAAACCCATTCAATGTTTAATAATGGGAAATATGGATAGGCTAAATTTCAGGTCAAGACCTTCAGACTGATTGCAGTTGGGGGGGTGGGGTGGGGGATGGGGGTGGGGGATGTGGTTGGCAGATGGATGGAAGATGGATGGACAAAGATCAATAGGTGCAGGAGTAGGCCATTCGGCCCTTCGCGCCAGTACCGCCATTCACTGTGATCATGGCTGATCATCCACAATCAGTACCCCGAGAGAAATTGAGAGTTGGGGATGGCGTCTTTGGAAGAGGCAAGGTATGTGGAGTTGTAGTCCAGATAACTGGTTGTCAGTGGATTTATAATAGACATGAGTCGATGTACATACCCAGTGTAGGAAAATAACTGCAGATGCTGGTACAAATCGAAGGTATCACAAAATGCTGGAGTAACTCAGCAGGTCAGGCAGCATCTAGGAGAGAGCGAATGGGTGACGTTTCGGGTCGAGACCCTTCTTCAGACCCAGTGATGGAAACAAAGAAATCAAGTTAGGGGAGAGGGGTGTCAGAGTAGTCCAAGTGAATTTGAAGGAAATGCAATGGAAGATACATCTCCTCCCACCCTGCCTCTTGCAGAGATGTGGATAAGTTAACCGTGTGGGCAAGAATGGGGGCAAATAGGGATTAATGTAGATAAACGTGGTTACTTTTTAGGAAGAATAGAAAAGCAGAATATTTTTCAGAAGACTACCAATTATTAAATGTTGTTCAAAGAGGTTTCAGTATCCTAATTTGAGACTCACCGAAAGTTAGTGTGCAGATACAGCCAGCTAAAGGACCTTTCCAAAAATTTGAGACTGATGCATGAATGATCCTTAGACTAATTAAAATGATTCATCACATCCTTTTAGAAACATAGAAAATAGGTGCAGGAGTAGGTCATTCGGCCCTTCGAGCCAGCTCCGCCATTCAATATGATCATGGCTGATCATCCAAAATCAGTACCCTGTTCTGGCTTTTCCCCCATATCCCTTAATTCCCTTCGCCCTAAGAGCTAAATCTAATTCTCTCTTGAAAACATCCAGTGAACTGGCCTCCACTGCCATCTGTGGCAGAGAATTCCACAGATTCACAATTCTCTGGGTGAAAAGTTTTTTTTTCTCATGTCAGTCCTAAATGGCCTACCCCTTATTCTTAAACTGTGACCCCTGGTTCTGGACTCCTCCAACATCGGGAACATTTTTCCTGCATCTACCCTGTCCAATCCTCTAAGAATTTTATATGTTTCTATAAGATCCCCTCTCATTCTTCTAAATTCCAGTGAATACAAGCCCAGTCGACCCATTCTTTCATCATACGTCTGTCCCGCCATCCCGGGAATTAACCTGGTGAACATACGCTGCACTCTCGCAATAGCAATAATGTTCTTCCTCAAATTAGGAGACCAAACTTGCACACAATACTCCAGGTGTGGTCTCGCCAGGGCCCTGTACAACTGCAGTAGGACCTCCTTGCTCAACTCAAATCCTCTCGTAATGAAGGCAACATGCCATTGCCTTTCTTCACTGCCTGCTGTACCTGCATGCTTACTTTCAGTGACTGATGTACAAGCACCACCAGGTCTCATTGCACCCCCCTTCTCCTAATCTGACATCATTCAGATAATAATCTGCCTTCCAGTTCTTGCCACCAAAGTGGATAACCTCACATTTATCTACATTATACCGCATCTGCCATGCTTCTGCCCACTCACCCAACCTATCCAAGTCAATAGACAATAGTGCAGGAGTAGGCCATTCGGCCCTTCGAGCCAGCACCACCATTCAATGTGATCATGGCTGATCATTCTCAATCAGTACCCCGTTCCTGCCTTCTCCCCATACCCCCTGACTCCCCTATCCTTAAGAGCTCTATCTAGCTCTCTCTTGAATGCATTCAGAGAATTGACCTCCACTGCCTTCTGAGGCAGAGAATTCCACAGATTTACAACTCTGAGTGAAAAAGTTTTTCCTCATCTCCGTTCTAAATGGCCTACCCCTTATTCTTAATCTGTGGCCTCTGGTTCTGGACTCCCCCAACATTGGGAACATAAATGTTTTGCCGCTCTGGCCTACATTCTCCAAAATGTCAAAGAATGGAGGTAAACACTGAAATATAACAAAGTAAGGGAGTTTGATGATGGATATCGAGGTTGTTTCCCTTGCCTGGCGAGTCTAGAACTAGTGGAATTACCAAGAAAAGGGGATGAAGTTCAAGAGGAATTTCTTCACTCAGAGGGTTGTAAATCTTTGGAATCTCCACTTCAAAGGTGTTCAGTTTTTGAGCATGTTCAAAGCTGAGATTGACAGAAGTTTGGAATACCTCAAGTAGGAAACAGGTTGAAGTTGGATGATAAGGGGGTTGTTTGACAAACTTCTCTTAATACTTTCATCTTATCCAAGAGCTTATTTGAAGTTGTAGTGTTTAATAGCCTGATGGCTGCAGGGAAAAAGCTGTTCCTGAACCTGGACTTGACAGTTTTCGGGCTCCTGTACCTTCTTCCCGATGGCAGGAGTGAAATGGGTGTGTGGCCAGGATGGTGTGGGTCTCTGATGATGCTGGCTGCCTTTTTGAGGCAGAGACTCTGATAAATCCCTTCGATGGTTGGGAGGGTCAGAGCCAGTGATGGACTGGGCAGTGTTCACAACTTTTTGCAGTCTTTTTCGTTCCTGGACATTCAAGTTGCCGAACCGGGCCATGATGCAACCTGTCAATATGCTCTCTACTGTACACCTGTAGAAATTCAAGAGAATCCTCTCTGACGTACCGAATCTCCATAATCTTCTCAGGAAGAAGAGACGTTGATTTGCTTTTTTTAAAAATTCAGTGTGCTGGGTCCAGGAAAGATCTTCGGAAATGTGCACGCCCAGGAATTTGAATTTTTTGATATAAACAGGATTATGGGTGAGATTGAGGAACAGAGTAATTTAATTTTAATGTTTCTGGAAGTTGGTGCTAAAATTGTCACATGCTTTATAGATTTACCTGCCCTTGTCAAAGAAAGTGATGGCATAATCCAACATACACATCAAATGGCATCAAATATCTCCCTGTGTCCATTCAATGTCTGTTTTGTTCTTGTGTAACACGAGCACCAACGGCATCTAAAAACAAAATGTCCAACTGGAAGATTTACAAAATTATACATACATCTAACTGCTGTATGTTCATACATGATAACTATTATTGAAAACATAATAGATGGAAATATCTTCACAGAGTTCTCCAGGTCTAGTGGAAGGACAAGTGAATCAATATCCTCAGCACTGAGGCCCTAATTAAATTCAATCAGCTCCATTGGGCGAGGCACATCGTACGTGTGCTCAACACCAGACTCATGAAAGAGATCTACAATTCCATACAAAGATTGCTAGGACAGAGAAGATTAAAATATATTCTCAAAGCTTATATGTAAACATGCAACATTCCTAATGCCTCTTGAGAATCTATGGCATGACTGTTCGAAGCAGAGAAGGATCTCTTCAAGTCCATGTGTTGTGAGCACGCAGAAACACAATGTAAATGTTGGAAGTAGTAAGAGCATTTCACCACCGCCAACCACCCTCAAGGCTGCTCCATACGTTGTACAGTTCCAGACGTGCCCCATCAATTAATTCAGAACTAGAACGGAACCAAGTCATCCTCAATCCTGAAAGACTGCTAAAGAAGAAGCAGTTGTTTAACATAGGAACAAATAACTGCAGATGCTGGTTAATACACAAAAGGACACAAAGTGCAGGAGTAACTCAGCGGGACAGGCAGCATCTATGGAGAACGTGGATAGGTGATGTTTCAGATCATGACCCTTCTTCAGAAGACCTGCTGAGTGACTCCAGCACTTTGTGTCCAGCTGTTTAATGTACCAACATACAAATGGCATCCTTTATCGTCCTTTGACCATTAATCTCAGGTACAGCTTCACAGATGTGCCTGAATGGTTCTGTCCAGGGAAGTGGAGCTCATAGATACTTTAAGCCACCCTCAGGATCATTTAAGGCTGATGACACTGATCTCTGCACTTTTCATAGTTTGCTGCCAATTGCTGCATCAGGGAGTCATTTAAACACCAAAAGAAGAGGACCCTGTTCTCTTCCTGGAGCCCTTGCGAGCAGGCAGAGAGGGCAAGGGCAGTCATAGACAACATATACATGGTATTCTCCTTAGAGGCCATCCTGACAACCTCCTGCCAGAGTGCCTGGCTACATCTCTAGAGGGTGTCATTGGCCCCTTTGTACAAAGAACGTGCCTATTTTGGATGCAGTTATTCTGCAGTTATCCAGGGCTCTCTGCCCCTTTCATTGCATTCTCCCACCCACATTTCATCATTGTAGCATTCATTCAATAAGAAGCAGCACTCCCCAGTGCTCGTACAGTGATGTGTATCTTGAAAGGTTTCAGTGGTTACTCCAAATGCTGGCAGCTGCACAAAGTTTGATTGATCAAAACAACATGTTCTGAAACTGACATAACTGAAACTGGCTTCACACAGGGAAAATTGGCAATACCATTCTGACAGCCTTTCAGTTGAATGTGGTGCTATGTATGGACTTAAAAGTAATATATTTGAGTGAGTGACAAGACTATTTTAACCAACAAAATGTAGTAATTTCTCAGCTTCAGGAAACTCAATTATACGTACTGTACTGCACAGATAATGATGTACAGTCAGGTCCACGGACTACTGACTTTGTAGTACTTCCTAAGTAACTGGGATTTCCTCCCAACTTCAAGAGGCAGAAATGGGCAGCAGTTCTTCAGGAAATGCCGCTTGTTAATAATCGCTCTTTCTTCCATTGCCTGGGTAGGCATTTTTCTGATAAAATTAATGGTGTTATGGATAAAACTGCCTTTGGAGCCTGTTGTGCAGGGAACATAAAAATAGGTATCGTTCACAAAGAGAAATCACTTCAAGTTTTGAGAACATCGTGTTAACTAGGGGAAGTAGCTAAGACTACAATATTCCATTATAAAATCTCCTTTACTGAAGCAGTGTCATTTTGAATGGCATC
The DNA here is from genome assembly GCF_053455715.1 of Rhinoraja longicauda. Classification (NCBI taxonomy): domain Eukaryota; kingdom Metazoa; phylum Chordata; class Chondrichthyes; order Rajiformes; family Arhynchobatidae; genus Rhinoraja; species Rhinoraja longicauda. The sequence goes on from NC_135960.1 coordinate 32,292,127, forward strand.
CACTGACCTTCCATTGCAACCACTGTTGGAGGGTTAAAATCAACTCTGCCACCAGATAAATTATGTCCTCATTCTTTTGCGAACGGGGGTTCTCCTCTTCCATTATAGATGAGGCTCTCACTAGGGTCTCCTCGATATCCTGCAGCTCCGTTCTTGCTCCCCCCCCCCCCCATTCGCAACAAGGACAAAGTCCCCCTTGTCCTCACCTTCCACCTCATCAGCCGTCGCATACAGCATACAATCCTCCAACATTTTCGCCACCTCCAACGAAATCCCACTACTGTCCACATCTTCCCATCTCTACCCCTTTCTGTTTTCCACAGAGACTGTTCCGTCTGCAACTCCCTGGTCAACTCATCCCTTCCCACCTAAACCACCCACTGCCCAGGTACTTTCCCCTGCAACTGCAGGAGATGCAACACCTGTCCCTTTACCTCCCCCCTCACTTCATCCAAGGACCCCGACAGTCTTTTCAGGAGAGGTTCACTTGCACCTCCCCCAACCTTATCTACTGTATCCGCTGTTCCAGGTGTCAACTGTATATCAGCAAGACCAAGAGCAGGCCCGGCGATCATTTCGCTGAACACCGCCGCTCAGTCCACCTTAACCTACCTGATCTCCCGGTCGCTCAACACTTTAACTCTCCCACACTGACCTTTCTGTCCTGGGCCTCCTCCATTGTCAGAGGATGAATTGGAGGAATAGCACCTCATATTTCGCTTGGGCAGCTTATATCCCAGCGGTATGAACATTGACTTCTCTAACTTCAAGTAGCCCTTGCTTTCCCTCTCTCTCCATCTCCTCCCCAGTCCCCCCACCAATCCCACTGTCTCCAACTACATTCTATCTCTGTTCCGCCCACTCCCCTGACATCAGTCTGAAGAAGGGTCTCAACCTGAAACATCACGCATTCCTTCTCTCCAGAGATGCTGCCTGTCCCACCAAGTTACTCCAGCATTTTGTGTCTACCACCAGATAAATGTGTTGCTTTTACACAACAACAACCACAACTTGCATCTAAATAGGGCTTTCACATATTTAGGTTTCCCAAGGCCCTTTATAGGGAGGTTATAAAACAAAATTTGATAGCAAGCCACATTAGGAAATGTTTGGATAAATACCCGGAAGTTTAGTCAAATAACTTTAGTCAAAGGGCGGCATAGTGGCGCAGCGGTAGAGTTGATACCTTACAGTGCCAGGGACCCGGGTTCAATCCTGACTACAGGTACTGTCTGTAAGGAGTTTGTATGTTTTCCTTGTGACCACATGGGTTTTCTCCAAGTGCTCCGGTTTCCTCCCACACTCCAAAGACGTGCAGGTTTGTAGGTTAAATGCCTTCTGTACAATGCAAATTGTTCCTTGTGTGTAGGATTGTGCTGGTGTGTGGAGTGATCACTGGTTGCCACAGACTCGAAGGGCTGAAGGGCCTGTTTCTGCACTGTATCTCGATGCTGCCAGAATTGAAAGAACTTTGAGATCATGGATGATGATAGACCGATTGAGATTACAGAGTTGGAATTAAAGAGATGATGGAAGAATTTGAATATGAATTATGGACACATGAAAGGCATCTTATTCAAAAAAAATTAATCTGGCAATGAAACTGATAGATTGAAAAACTTACCACCTTACAATAGGACTGACACTGGCTATAAACATGGTTTGTCTTAATTATCCTCTGAAAGATTACCTTCTGCATGAAGAGTAGCTCTATGTCCAGCTTCAGTCACACCAGGCTGAAGCTGGACATAGAGCTACACTTGATTCAGGCTCCACACCTGCACATCTCCACACCTCAAAACCTGTACGTCTCTGGAGTGTGGGAGGAAACTAGAGCACCCGGAGAAAATCCACAGGGAAACATACAAACTCTGTACAGACAGTACCCTTAGGCAGGATCGAATCCAGGTATCTGGCGCTGCAAGGCAGCAACTCTGCTACTGCTGCTCCGACCCAGACTCCACACCATCAGCAAAATTCTGCACAATTGTCCCCTGTACTGAAATTGCAAAAATCTTCTAAAAGAACAAGCAACACATGAAGAGTGAAAGTGGCCTTTTCAGGAGCAGCTATGATTGGTGAATCATTCAAGTGATTATGCAGGTGGATATTCCCCTGTGTTTGTATCAATTAACAGCCCAGCAGTTTAGGTTAAATACAGAATGAATTGTTCAATACATTAAAAAAATTCCCAGATGGATTACATCCGAAGAAACCAACTAATTAATAGCTGTAAGAAATGAACAAAGAGCAAAATGGTCTCTCACTGTTATATCTATGATACCTTGATAACAATTTTATGATTAAGAAATTAGTGAGCCTAATAAGCCTTCAGATTTAATCATTGATAATTCACTTGTTAGAGAATTGAGAGTTTAAATTCCTATGCAAAGTTTGAGTACAAGCTGAGACTTAAATGTAAAAAAAGGAATGCTGCAATATTGTGCAATGAGGAAGGATAATTTAATAATTAGATGGTTAAGAGGCTTGAGAGAAGAATGATCATTATAGAGTGATTGTGATAGGATATTATTGAACACAATCAAAAACCAGGGTTTCATATCTAAACTATACGAAAGGTATGAAAAGAGTTCTGGTGAATTGAGAATCTACATTAAAAGGTCTGCCAGTGGACAAACAATGGTTGTCCTTTGGAGAATAAATAAATAATTTATAACAAACATCTGTCCCTTTGGGACATAAAATCATAATAGGAAAAAAGGTCCAACTACATTTGACAAATTAAACATAATATTAGATCTAAGCAAATGTCTTAAAACATGTCAGGTTTTTCCCAGTGAGTCTGCCACCAAACCCGACAACAAGGGACCATAGCTAGCTAGCATCCATTCCCATTCCCATCCCATCAATGCCTGGGCTTATAAGGAGTAGACTGATGAGGTTCAGGTAGGCCAATCCAATATCAGCTAATTGGACCCAGCTGTTACCAATGGTGCTGAGGTTTGGCCTCTCCTGGCTTGTTAGCTCGTGTTGGGGATCAGATCGGCATCCAAAGAGGGAGCGCTATCACAGTGGTAAGTAGTCACCTAAAATGCAGGAATGGACAGAGCCAACTTGGCTTTATTGAAGGGAAATCATTCATGACAGATCTGAATTTAGATTTTTTTAATGCCATAACTAGCAGAATGGACAAAAGGGAAGTAGTGGTTGTGGTGTATTTGGACATTCAGAAGGCCTTCACCATGGTCCCACGCAAGAGATTATTAAAAAAAATCAGAGCTCATAGGATTACAAGCAAACAAACTGGCTGTTCACAATCTATAACTGTGGTTTGGATGAAGGATCAATTGTGATTTACATGTTACTAGATGAGCTGTGAGAAGAATGCAGGGGATATGGTGGATTGTGCAAGGATGTGCAAATCAAACTTTGGTGGATAAAAATCAAAAAACCTTTTTGCAATGGTGAAAGATTGATAATAGAAGGGAAATTGATAATCTGATAGAATTATGCAAAAATAACAACTTTGCTCTCAACATCAGCAAGACCAAGGACTGATTGTTGACTTGAGAAGAGGGAAGCCGAGGATGCACAAACCTGTCTTCATCAAAGGGCCAGTGGTGGAGCGAGGCAAGTTCTTGTGCGTGCATAGCTCTGAAAATATGTCCTGGGCCCAGCAGTCATAAAAAAAAGCGACCAACTGACCGAGGAAGGTGATGTGTCTGGTCTTTATCATACTAAAAGTGAGAAGAAGAAAGTTACTCCTTTCACTGTGGACATGTGTGTGGGGGGAGAGACTATCCCCATGCAAATCGACACCGGAGCTGGAGTTACGGTGGAAGAACCAGTGGCGAAAAGGTGAAAGGTTACGCCTTTGTGATAGCACCGTGGTTCTCCGTACTTACACTGGAGAGAAAGTGGAATTGTTGGGAGAATGTTCGGTGCCCGTCCCTCACATCCAGCAAACAGCGAAGCTCAAGCTGCTGGTAGCGAAGGGGGTGGGGCCAAGCCTACTTGGCCGTGAATGGTTGAAAGTTCTGCTACTCAACTGGCAGGAGATGAACCAGGTCAACGTGAGCGACCGCCTGCAGTGCCTCCTCTCCAAATACGGTGACCTCTTCAAAGCGGAACTCGGGACGCTTAAGGGCGTCGAAGTCGACATCTACATCGATCCGGCCGTACCACCGAAATTCATCAAGGCTCGACCAGTGCCGCTGGCCCGTCGCGATCGCGTTGATCGTGAATTAGATCGCCTACTGGAAGAGAAAATCATAGAACAATACAATACAATACAATACAATATATCTTTATTGTCATTGTACCCAGGGGTACAACGAGATTGGGAATGCGCCTCCCATACGATGCAATAAATTAAGTAAAGTGCAAGTTGATCTATGCGTTGTGACCATCCGGCTCAGCAGGACCGGTTCATAGCAGCTATGGCCCTGGTGATGAAGCTGTTCCTGAGTCTGGAGGTGCGGGCGTAGAAGGCCTTGTATCGTCTGCCCGATGGAAGGAGTTCGAACAGACTGTTGCAACACTCGAAATGGGCGGCACCGATTGTCTCCATTGACAAGGCAGACGGTAGCGTGAGAATCTGTGGAGACTACAGGTTAACGGTGAATACAGCAGCTCGATCTGATACGTATCCGTTACCTCGAATTGATGAGTTGTTTACGAAGCTGGTGAAGGGGAAGCAGTTCACCAAACTTGACCCGTCACACGCTTACCAGCAGTTGGTTTTGTCGTCCGGATCCTGTGAACTGGTGACGACAAATACCCATTACGGTTTGTTCCAATACACCAGAATGCCGTTTGGCATTTCAACAGTACCAGCTGTATTTCAGCGTATGATGGACAATCTTCTGGCGGGGATTTCTGGAGTTGCTCTGTAGCTGGACGATCTGCTCGTCACAGGTAGTTCCGAGAAAGAACACCACGACAACCTCGAACAAGTCCTCCGCAGGCTCCAAGATACAGGCCTACGACTGAAACGGGAAAAAATGCACCTCTCTCGTCAATGAAGTCCAATACCTGGGCCATAAGGTGAGCGCTGAAGGGCTGCAGCCAGCGGATGAACGAGTCAAAGCCATCGATGAGCTGGCTCAACCGAAGAACGTCAGAGAACCTAAGGCATTCCTTGGGATGCTGAACTACTACGGCAAATTTCTGCCTAATCTCTCAACCATGCTCGAACCGCTTCATCAACGGCTGCACAAAACGGTCCGATGGCACTGGGGACCAGCTCAGCAGAATGCGTTCACACAAGCTAAGCAAAGCCTGAAATCGTCCAAAGTTCTGACGCACTACGACAGCAACAAGCCGCTCATTCTCTCCTGTGACGCCAGCCCTTACGGAGTAGGGGCAGTGCTGTCACACGTCATGGAAGATGGCACGGAAATGCCAATAGGCTACGCTTCACGCAGTATGAATAATGCCGAACGCAACTATTCGCAGCTGGATAAGGAGGGTCTAGCCATAGTCTTCAGCGTCAAGAAGTTCCACACATACTTGTACGGACGACGATTCGTAATCAACACCGACCACAAGCCGCTTCTTGGGTTGTTCAGTAACGACAAGGCCATTCCGCTAATGGCTTCGCCGCGAGTGATTCGCTGGTCGCTAACACTGGTAGCGTACGATTACGACATCGCGTACAAACTGGGCTCAGCCAATGCCAACGCAGACGCGCTTAGCTGACTCCCACGACGAGCGATGGTATCGCAAGCGTTAATACCAGGAGAAATCGTCTTTCTGATGAGCGAGTTGGAGAAATCGCCCATCACTCCGTCGCGTGTTCGCACCATGACGCAGAGGGATCCGATTCTGTCTCGTGTTCGCGAATACATCATGAGCGGGTGGCCAGACAAACCACCAAATGATGATTTCAAGCCCTACTTCAATCGCAAAGTGGAGCTGAGCGTTCACGAGGGTTGTCTTCTCTGGGGTAGTGGTGTTGTACTACCACCCCAATGTCGCTTGCAAATGATCGAGTTAGTGCATGATGCCCATCCGGGTATTGTGAAGATGAAAGCGATCGTTAGAAGTTGTGTGTGGTGGCCTGGAATAGATCAGGACTTAGAGCACAAAGTCCGTGTTCAGAATGCCAAATGCATCAGCGGGATCCGCCCAAAGCACCATTGCATTCATGGGAGCATCCTAGTCAACCGTGGTCGCGAGTTCATGTCGAGTATGCCAGGGAAAGATGTTGCTTGTTCTCATCGATGCATATTCAAAGTGGATTGAAGTGCATAAGTGAATCAACCGTTGACGTCACTATCGACAAGCTTCGCTTCGTGTTGGCGACACATGGCCTTCCGCATACACTGGTTTCTGACAACGGCTCATGTTTCGCTAGCGAAAAGTTTGCAAAGTTCATGAAAGCGAATGGCCTTCGTCATGTCAAACGTGCGCCATACCATCCAGCAACCAATGGTCTCGCAGAGCGCGCCGTGCAGACGGTGAAGGCAGCGCTCCGCAAGATGTCGGGACCGCTGCAAACGCGTGTCGCTCGATTCCTCATCTCGTATCGTTCAACGCCGCAAACTTCTACAACGCAAACGCCGGCTGAAATGCTGATGAAAGATGCTGGAGTCAATTATAAAAGACGAAATTGCTGAGCATTTGGATAGCAGTAACAGGATCATTCCGAGTCAGCATGGATTTACGAAGGGGAAATCATGCTTGACAAATCTACTGGAATTTTTTGAGGATGTAACTAGGAAAATTGACAGGGGAGAGTCAGTGGATGTGGTGTACCTCGACTTTCAGAAAGCCTTCGACAAGGTCCCACATAGGAGATTAGTGGGCAAAATTAGGGCACATGGTATTGGGGGTAGGGTACTGACATGGATAGAAAATTGGTTGACAGACAGAAAGCAAAGAGTGGGGATAAATGGGTCCCTTTCGGAATGGCAGGCAGTGACCAGTGGGGTACCGCAAGGTTCGGTGCTGGGACCCCAGCTATTTACGATATACATTAATGACTTAGACGAAGGGATTAAAAGTACCATTAGCAAATTTGCAGATGATACTAAGCTGGGGGGTAGTGTGAATTGTGAGGAGGATGCAATAAGGCTGCAGGGTGACTTGGACAGGTTGTGTGAGTGGGCGGATGCATGGCAGATGCAGTTTAATGTAGATAAGTGTGAGGTTATTCACTTTGGAAGTAAGAATAGAAAGGCAGATTATTATCTGAATGGTGTCAAGTTAGGAGGAGGGGTTCAACGAGATCTGGGTGTCCTAGTGCATCAGTCAATGAAAGGAAGCATGCAGGTACAGCAGGCAGTGAAGAAAGCCAATGGAATGTTGGCCTTCATAACAAGAGGAGTTGAGTATAGGAGCAAAGAGGTCCTTCTACAGTTGTACCGGGCCGTGGTGAGACCGCACCTGGAGTACTGTGTGCAGTTTTGGTCTCCAAATTTGAGGAAGGATATTCTTGCTATGGAGGGCGTGCAGCGTAGGTTCACTAGGTTAATTCCCGGAATGGCGGGACTGTCGTATGTTGAAAGGCTGGAGCGATTGGGCTTGTATACACTGGAATTTAGAAGGATGAGAGGGGATCTTATTGAAACATATAAGATAATTAGGGGATTGGACACATTAGAGGCAGGAAACATGTTCCCAATGTTGGGGGAGTCCAGAACAAGGGGCCACAGTTTAAGAATAAGGGGTAGGCCATTTAGAACGGAGATGAGGAAGAACTTTTTCAGTCAGAGAGTGGTGAAGGTGTGGAATTCTCTGCCTCAGAAGGCAGTGGAGGCCAGTTCGTTGGATGCTTTCAAGAGAGAGCTGGATAGAGCTCTTAAGGATAGCGGAGTGAGGGGGTATGGGGAGAAGGCAGGAACGGGGTACTGATTGAGAGTGATCAGCCATGATCGCATTGAATGGCGGTGCTGGCTCGAAGGGCTGAATGGCTTACTCCTGCACCTATTGTCTATTGTCTATTACACAGTTCATGCCATTGGGATGTAGGCTACCCAAGCGGAACATGAGATTGCTGGTCTTCCAATTGGCATGTGGCCTCACTCTGGCAATGGAGGAGGCTGAGGCCAGTTAGGTCAGTCTGGGAATGGGATGGGATAATGAAACTGCTTGCATACAAGAAACTCCTGCTGGACCTGGCAGGTGTTTAAATAAGTGGTTGCCTCATCTTTGCTTGATCTCACTGATGTAGAGGAGGCCACATTGAGAGCACTGAATACAATATATGAGTTTGGAAGGGGCGCATGTAAATATTACTCTGTTTATGTCTCCATTTACGAAGGCCATCGTCAAGTGTTTTTCACAAATCTTTGATGTCATTAGAAATGGAATTTTATGAATGTTGTGTGAGTATCCTGTTTGATAACGATGTGGAGCAGAAGTAAAATGACCTTTAAAGTCAACCAACACAGTTCCTTTACTTAGCCAAAGGTTCTCCTCTTTGCCCCATTAAAGAACTCTGGGTCTCTTCCACTTCATCTTTCAGCCACAAGATGGCTACATTCGTCTCTAAAACCATACCACGGCAGGTTGTGATGGAGTGTCAGGCCCTGTACTGGTGACCTATCGAGAGCCAGATTGCTTGCTCTTCCCTATTTTGAGGTACATTTGGTCAATAGAATGAGAGGTGAGTTAAAGGAGTCAATCTCAACAGATGAAAGGCCAACATTTTTGCAAAATTATTGCTCTGCTTGCTCAAATTTGGATTTTTCCAATGATTCAAACCAACACTCATTTCCACATGTCTTAAAATACAGGTCAAATGTTGATGACAGATTATAAAATTATATATTTTTTATAATAGGGCCATTCAAAGTGCAATATTCCTTTCAGAGAATTCAGAATGTGCTACTTCAGCTTAAAATGTTTTCTTTTTCTCAAACCTGGATACAAGGTTTGTTTGTAATTTGCAGTAAGTAAACTACAGCAGGTAAACTACAAAATCTAATCTCTCATGGGTAACAGGGAATGACCTACAACAGGTTAGGTAGCAAACTGTTGTGCTCTGGGGCACACAGGAACTGGACTCAAACGCACGACTCACACACAAGAGTCAATTTGGAGAAAATAAAGGCGTTCTTTAATTTTCACATTAAAGAACACTGCGATTCGAACCAAAAACTCTAAACTTACTCAGCTACAAAAACATTAGTTACAAAAATTACTTACTAGCTATACTACGACCGAGAGCACATGAATCACAATACGAACTGGCACAGGACAAAGGGAGGCGTGGACTATATATACATGAGGTAAGGGCACACAGGTGGAAGCAATCAAGGCGGGGCTGACAATTACAATGGCAGGAAGTCAAGGGACCTGAAATGAGAATCTAAACACAGAACATGACACAAGACTAACAGATATGACGGGACATTACACAAACAGCATGTCCATTTTTTTCTGTTGCACAACATATATCTGCACATTCAACAACTTGTATTTACAAAGCATCTTTAACTTGTGTGACATCACAAAGTATTTCATGGGAGTGTAGTTAGGAAAAAAACTTCACAAGGAGCTGTCTTGAAAGAGAGATAGATTGCATGTAGAATAAAGAGGTAGAGTAGTTTTGAGATGTCATCAGAGTTTGTAGTCTGGAGAGCAGAAGGCAATACTGACAGTGCCACAATGATAACAGTCAAGGATGTTCAAGAGGCTAGAATTGTAAAACACAAATACCCAGTAGGTTGTAGAGATGTTTAGTTTATTTTAGATTAGATACAGCGAGGAAACTGGCTCTTCGTCCCACTGGCTCCGCACCAACCAGTGATCCCCGTACACGAACATTTTAACCCACACACTATTTTTACTGAAGCCAATTAACCTACAAACCTGTACCTGGAGAAATACCACGCAGTCACGGGGAGAAAGTACAAACTCTGTTCAGACAGCACCTGTAGTCAGGATCAAACTCGGGTCTCTGGCGCTGTAAGGCAGCAACTCTATCGCTGCGCCACCTTGCCATCCTAAATGTTACAGAGGTGCAGCAGAACAACACTCTAAATCTATGATCCCATCTTTGAACCATCCACGATTAAGAATAATTTCCATCTAAAAGTTCTATCTAATCTCATCATGATCCTGAATGCCAAATGATAAAACATAAAACTGCTGATGTTGGAAATCCTAAATAAAAATAGAAACTGCAGGAAATGATCAACAGGTTGGGCAGCATCAGTGGAGAGAAAAGTGGGGTTAATGTTTCAGGTTGATGAACCTTCGTCAGAACTAGAAAAGTGGAAAATCAAATCTTAACCATTGCTCCAAGGAGAACCATTGCAGATATCCCAATAGGATGCAATATTCCAGTAGAGGCCTAACCAATATTTTATCAATGTTTAACATTAGAAGTGGGCTTCAATATTCATGGAAACATAAGAGACTGCAAATGCTGCCATTCTGAGCAAAAAAACAAACTGCTGTGGAACTCAGTGGGTCAGGCAGTATCTATGAAGGGAAATGGACAGACAACATTTTGAGTCGGGGCCCTTATTGAAGACTTGAATACAGGGTAGATACTTGATAGAAACAAACGAGGAGAGGGCAAGTGATGGGTGGATTCACGTAATGAGGAGCATATTTCCTGGCACCTGCTTCTTCGTGTATTTATTTCTCTCACCTGTTTCTCCAGGTATTTGCGGATGCTGTTGTTGATTTCAGTAGCTACAGGTAGTCTGTATTTCTGATACAGAGCAGCATGCTCCTGCACCTCAAACAGTCATGTGGCCATCCTTGCGTAGAATAAACCAAGTGAACTTTTCTACAGCTGGCTGGTCTTCTCCACTTTGATGATAGGTCTCTGACGAAACGTAACACTGTTTTATCTTTCCATATACATTGCCTGCCCTTCTGATTGTTTCCAGCAATTTCTGCTTATAATTCTTGCAGCTCACTCTTTTCCCTTATGATATTTTAATAGTGAAAACCAATCAGTCTATAAGGCAGGACCTGAGCTCTCCAATGGTTGGTTCTTGCATATTCATGCTGTCTGTATACACTCCAGCATGCATCTAAAGCACATACCGTGTGGCAAATACTAATAGAAAAGACTAAATTCAAGAATAAAAGCTGGAAATTATTACTGGAAAGTTTGCAGAGTTTATTGAACGGATGTTTCAGCTGACTGAAGCCAGTGTTATTGAGGTCATTAGTGCCTGTTCATGCCAAGCAAGAAGTATAAGAAAGAGTTACAAAGAAAGACATAGTTGGAAAGTGCTTTTAAAGAACCTAGAAATATATCAAACTGTTTTAAAGAGAATTAGGTAAAGTGAATGTTCTTATGTACAAAATTCACCAACGACATTATAAACAGCAATGCATCACATGCCTTAAGGATTACTTATTTTTAAAGTTATTACAAATGTTCCTTGGGTACAAAGCTCATTAAAACATCTGTACAGTTTGTAATGTGTAGGAAAGAACTGCAGAAGCTGGTTTACACCAAAGATGGACACAAAGTGTTGGAGTAACTCAGTGGGACAGGCAGCATCCCTCGAAAAAAGGAATGGGTGCTCTCCCCTCACTCTCAGTCTGATGAAGGGTCTCGACCCGAAACGTCACCCATTCCTTGTCTCCAGAGATGCTGCCTGTCCTGCTGAGTTACTCCAGCACTGTAATGCTGGGTGTTGATGCACAGCTGAGATGGGTGGAGGAAGTGCCTTCGATCTTCCTGAGGTTGGGATTCATCCCTCAACCTGATTGTCAGAATGCCCTTATCACATTCTTATTCACATATTGAGTACTAGACTTCATAAGGAAATGTGAGAAGGAATGTGTTCCTACCAAAATCATCCAAGTGTTCCCCAACCAGAAGCCTTGAATGAACCATGAGGTCTGCAATTTTCTGAGGACCAGATCTCGGGCATTCAAGACTGGCAATGCAGATTCATACAGGAATACAACCTCAATAAGGCCATCAAAAAGGCTAAGGCACACACATTCTAAATTGGAGGATGAAACAGATATTCAGCAACAATTTAACTGTCAGTCCAACAGACATTGATGTGTTCATCGCACAGGTTTAGTTTTATTTTGTTTTAGTTTAGAGATACAGTGTGGAAACAGGCCCTTCGGCCCACCGAGTCCACGCCAACCAATGATCACCCGTACATTAGTTCTATGTTATCCCAGTTTCGCATCCTACATACTCGGGGCAATTAACAGAAACCAATTAACCTACAAACCTGCACGTCTTTGGAATGTGGGAGGAAACCGGAGCACCCAGAGAAAATCCACCGGTCACAGGGAGAACAGGTAAACTCTGAAAAGACAGCACCCGTAGTCAGGATTGGATCCGGATCTCTGACACTGTAAAGCAGCAACTCTACCGCTGCGCCACTGTGCCACCCTATGAGCAATGTTACAGGCCCTCCCTCATGAGGTCCTACAGTCTAACAGGTGCCAATGCTTGGACTGGTGGGTATTACCATGAGGTCCTGTGCGTGTGCTTGTGGCTCTGATGAACACGGTTGTTATTAGAAGGCCCTGCTCCACTCTGTAACACCAATTCAGGGCCCCAATAATCAACCAGGAAGGGGCCAGATGACATATAAATACCCTTCAGATATACATGTGTAGGAAAGAAAACTGCAGATGCTGGTTTAAATCAAAGGTAGACACAAAATGCTGGAGTAACTCAGCGGGTCAGGCAGCATATTTGGAGCGAAGGAATGGGTGACATTTCGGGTCCTGAAAGACTGAAGGAGAGTCTTGACCCAAAACGTCACCCATTCGTTCTCTCCAGAGATGCTGCCTGATCCGCTGAGTTCCTCCAGCATTTTGTGTCTACCTTCAGATATACATGCTGAATATAACACACAAATGATTGAATCCTTGCTTCAATTACTGTAAGAGATTGCTCCAACACCTCTGTTTTACCAGATTACATTGACAAGGATTTCTATGCCCCTTCAAGAAATCAGTGGTTCTCTTGTCCTCGTTGCTGGTGGAGAAATCTCTTGCTGCTACTTTCAAGGCTCTTTGTACAGTGCACCCTGGAGGGTCTCTTGGCCATCCTGAAAAACAGAGCCTCCATATAAAGAGGGAGGCTCTGTTATAAATTTAAAAAAAAAAATATATATATATATTACCTCTGATGTATTCAAGAGAAAGTTAGATATAGCTCTTAGGGCTAACGGAATCAAGGGATATGGGGAAATAGCAGGAATGGGGTACTGATGATGGGATGATCAGCCATGATCATATTGAATGGCGGTGCTGGCTCGAAGGGCCAAATGGCCTACTCCTGCACCTATTTTCTATGTTTCTATGTTTCTTGCTATATAATCCATTGACAGGGATTTCTAAATCCCTCAAAAAAAACAGTGGCTATCTCATTCTCTCCCCGGCAGCTTCTCTCTCCCCATGGCCCGCGTTGGTACGGGAGCTGCTGTTGCTGCCATGGAGAGTGTGCCTTAAACAGCTGACATGGTAAATAGGGTAAGGTCCTTTTGGAAACTGCAGAAGTCATTCTGTGTGTAAACCCTGCAGGCACTATTTTAAATTTGTTCTGTAAATACAAAAATGTACCTGAGAAAGGGAGGAAACAAATTTCACGACAAATTTGAAAGTGTGCACAAATCCTTTCTTCTCTGGATTTCTACACAGTAAAGTTGTTTGTTTTTTTTGTTTGACTGTTATGGAAGAATTTTTGGCCTTGAATCCTTAAAGTGTTTCAAAGGAGGAGGGAGTGCTGTAGACAATTAGAGAGGGAGTTTCATGTCATTGATAATTTGACAGCTTGAAGCACAGCTGTTCTGGTGGAGGGATTAAAACTGGGGATGCCCAAGAGAGCAGAATTAGAGGAGCACAGGTTTATTGATGATTCAAGGGTTAGAGAAAAATATAAAGATAAGAAAGGCAAGGACATGGAAGGTTTGTCAAATAAGAACAATATTTAACATGATGTGAAATCTAATCATGCCTAATGCTTAAACGCTCAGCTTCAACTGTTTTAGACAAAATATTATTTTTTTTGCAGGGGCATTAGACAAATATTGATGGCTGTATGGACTTTGTCAGGAGAGTGAAGAGTCTCAAATGAATGCCTCAAGAAACATCAGATTTCTAAATTGTGGAGCAGAACCCCCCCAAGGCACAGCACAAAAACCTTTACAGAACCAAGGTACAGTCTTCGAACTGCTGATTTGGCTTTCAGCAACAGAGGGGCATGCTTTTAATAACAACAATACATGTGGGTCACTGTCTTTAAGAGGAGAAATATAATCAAACTATTGCTGTTTTGTTCTTCAGGCATGCAATTTCATTGCACTGGAAACAGATTCTATAATTGAAGCCGATTGTAAGGTTAGTAAAATGGAAAGATGGTAGGACATCCCCAATATTGATTATTATCCCATTTGCAGCACTGCTTCAGTTGCCAAGTCTCTAGGCATGATAATTCCCTCTGAATCTTTTCCCCCTCTCTTTATCCTCATTTACTACTTCTATTGTTCACCTTAAGGCCCTGTCCCACTTAGGCGATTTGTTTTTGGCGACTACAGATGACCAGGCTGTTGCACATGGTCGCCGGGATATCGCCTGTATGGTCGTGAGTAGTCTCCAGAGAGTTGTAACATTTTTCTGGTCGATGCTGGATTTTGAGATGTTTAAAGTCGGCGACTGATAGTTTGACACCAAAGATCGTAGCTTGACGTTTCCTGACATAGGTGCTGTCGTAGGTTGTCGCCAGGTGACGTAGGTTGTCACCGGTGTTGACTTCGGTGAATTCCATTGGCGACTACCTACGTCAACCTACGTTAACCGGCGACAGGTACCGCCGTCAAAACCGGAGGCCAAAATGACATGAATTGTCTTCAGTTGTCGCCCGCAGGGTCGTAGCTCGTCGCGGGTAAACGTAGGTTGACTTCAGTTGTCGTAAGTTGTCGCCTGTGTGGTCGTAGGTTGTCGTAGGTGGACGTCCTAAGTCGCGACGATTGGGTCGCCGGTTGTTGGTTGCTTGCCGTAGCTTGACGTCGACTAGGTGGTAAGTTGTTGTAGCTTGTCGTAGACATTGTCGTAGACATTGTCGTAGGGGGGGTCCAGTCGTCGGTTTTTCGGCGACCTGCTATGACTATGACAGTTGCCAGCAGTCACCTAAAAAATTGCCTAAGTGGGACAGGCCCTTAATACTCTATGTTGCACATTTTGTCTGATAACACTCTTGCGAGATGCTTTGTAGCCTTTTATTATGTTAAATGAACTATATGAATGCATGTTATTGTTATCTCCACATTGAAAAAAGATACATTTTAAATCATTTTGAAAGTATCACATCACCACATTTGCACAATATTGGTTTATACTTTTGAGTTCCTGAAAGATGGGGCCTAGTCATGGAAAATGTAAAGTTAGATGAGATTATTTCGGGAAAATCTAATTGAGGGAAATGAGGAAGGGGAAGAGGTGGTCCCTCTATGTGTTTCTTTGAACGTGCGATTTAATTCTGTAATCTATATTCGCACTTAATACCACTGTACTCCAGGGGCTGTATTAGTGAAATGCCAAATCATCCTCAAGTGAATGAAAAATAATGGATGCATTGGCATTGAGTGGGATTAGACTTGGCTAATGGGAACATTGCATATTACTTTGCATAGGTCCTCCCACAGTGAAAGGCATTTAGTTGATGAGGAATCCCCGTGTTAGAATAGCAGCTGGAGGTTGAGCTTGTTAACATAAGAACATGAACAGAAGGAATAAGCCATATGGCCTCTCAAGCCTTTTCCGGCATTCAATATCATGGCTCATCCCCTACTTTGGCCACTTTCCTGTCTAATCCCCATAACCTATGATTTCCCTTGTGTGCAAAAACGATCAGTCACAACTTTGAACAGACTTACCAACTGGGTAGATGCAACCCTCTGGGATAGAGAATTCCAAAGATTCACAATCTTGTGAGTAATAAAATTTCTCCTCATAGCTGACCTGTTATCCAGAGGCAAAATTGATTGTCCTCGACTTCTCTGCCCGGGAAAAAAAAACCTCTCACCACCTAACCTGTCAAAACCTCTCAGAATATTAGAATTCAAATGAAATTGCCTCTCATTCTTAAAATCCAAAGTAAAGGTTAATTTTAAGCACTTCTCATGTGCAACCCACAATAATCTAGCTCACTTTTGTGGCTCTATGCCTGTGGCAAGTAAATCCTTGCTGAGGTTCCGAGACAAAACTGCAGTCAGTATACTGCTTATATTCTCATCATGCTCCCATTTTTACTCCAAATAAAACGTAAAACCCATGCTTCAAAGTTTTAAAATCTTAGGAGGTGCAAATGTTTATCAAATAACACAACATTAGTTTTGAACTGCTCTGGGTGGCGCTGTGGCGCAGTGAGGCAGCTGGCAGAGCTGCTGCCTCACAGCGCCATCGATCTTGGTTCATTCCTGATCTTTTGTTCATTCTGTGAGGAGTTTATTCATTCTCCCTGTAACCATGCTGATAGTTATAGGAAGATTGGGTATCCTGACTGGTTGCAGGGAGAAAGTTGCAGGGAGAAAGTAGATTCAAGAGACTGCAAGATGCTGAAATCATGAGCAAAAAACAATGTGCTGGAGGACTTCAACGGGTCAGACAGCATCTGTGGAGGGAAATGGACGGACGTTTCAGGTCAGGACTCTTCTTCAGAATTTATTATGGGGAACAAGGAAATGGCAGACGAGTTGAACCGGTACTTTGGATCTGTCTTCACTAAGGAAGATACAAACAATCTCCCAGATGTTCTAGTGGCCAGATGAAGTAGCAGGGGGAAAGCTGGAAAAGAAAGTTGGGTGTTGGACAAAGTCTGGAAAGTGGTAGGTGGGAACAGGTGAAGGGGAGACATGGGTGGTAATTGGCACATGGGTGGCAATAGTGACAAAGTGTTAGATAAAGAAAGAAGAGGAGTAAAATGTAAAACTGGAGGATAGGATATGGATGGAAGGGGTCAGGGGAGGGGGAAGAGTGGATAGAAAAAGAAATGGGAGGAATTAAAGAAGAGAGGGTTGGGAGTTGAGGGGAAGGAGGAGTGGAAAGAGTGATGGGTGGGAGAAATACGTGTGCCTTCGGGGAGGTGGGTGATTACAAATAGAGATGCTGTTTGAGGGGTTTTACTTGAAAAATTGGAGCTTTGAGTTGTAGGTTATACAAGTGGAATACACAATAAATGCACGCACACATATAGACACACATCCAGCTAATGAGATGGTTGATCCTTGCAAATTTTCGTTCAATCTGTTTGTGTATAAACAAATCATGCATGTTTGAAATAATGAAATAATGCACTTTACAGAAGTGATCAGCAGATATATTGGTCTTCAAGGCATTCCGATAGCAATATTCATTATCTCCACTTTCAATCATCAATAATTACTTTATTGTCACATGTACATAGGTACAGTGAAATTATTTGCTTTTGCATACAATACACAAAGTATGCAAAGAATTTGGCGCCGACAAAGTTACAAAAGTATTCATTAGAGTCCCAATGGTCCATCTCTGCTCTATATAGCCCCTCCCACTAGGTCCCTCTTTGTTCTTGCCCCCCCCCTCCCCGGCAGGTCCCTCCTGGTTCTCGGCGCCCCCCCCCCTCCCTGCTGGGTCCCTGTTTGCTCCCAATCTCAACAGACTCTCCGCGGCCTATCCTTGACCCGCCGTCTCTCTGCAGCTCGTCCTCTGATCGATCGCCTCTCCCCCCCCAAGGGTCCCTTGAAGACAGAAGCAGGGGAATTTATTATGGGGAACAAGGAAATGGCAGGCGAGTTGAACCGGTACTTTGGATCTGTCTTCACTTAGGAAGATACAAACAATCTCCCAGATGTTCTAATGGCCAGAGATCCTAGGGTGACGGAGGAACTGAAGGAAATCCACATTAGGCAGGAAATGATGTTGGGTAGACTGATGGGACTGAAGGCTGATAAATCCCCAGGGCCTGTTGGTCTGTATCCCAGGTTACTTAAGGAGGTGGCTCTGTGAATTGTGGACGCATTGGTAATCATTTGATAGTAGTAACAGGATCGTTCCGAGTCAGCATGGATTTACGAAAGGGAAATCATGCTTGACTAATTTGGAATTCTTTGAGGAAAATTGACAGGGGAGAGCCGGTGGATGTGGTGTACCTCGACTTTCAGAAAGCCTTCAACAAGGTCCCACATAGGAGATTAGTGGGCAAAATTAGAGTGCATGGTATTGGGGGTAGGGTACTGACATGGATAGAAAATTGGTTGACAGACAGAAAGCAAAGAGTGGGGATAAATGGGTCCCTTTCAGAATGGCAGGCAGTGACTAGTGGGGTACCGCAAGACTCGGCGCTGGGACCACAGCTATTTACAATATACATTAATGACTTGGATGAAGGGATTAAAAGTGCCATTAGCAAATTTGCAGATGATACAAAGCTGGGTGGTAGTGTGATCTGTAAGGAAGAAGCTATGAGGTTGCAGGGTGACTTGGACAGGTTGTGTGAGTGGGTGGATGCATGGCAGATGCAGTTTAATGTGGATAACTGTGAGATTATCCACTTTGGTGGTAAGAATAGGAAGGCAGATTATTATCTGAATGGTTTCAAGTTAGGAAAAGGGGACGTACAACGAGATCTGGGTGTCCTAGTGCATCAGTCACTGAAAGGAAGCATGCAGGTACAGCAGGCAGTGCAGAAAGCCAATGGAATGTTGGCCTTCATAACAAGAGGAGTTGGGTATAAGAGCAAAGAGGTCCTTCTGCAGTTGTACAGGGCCCTAGTGAGACCACACCTGGAGTACTGTGTGCAGTTTTGGTCTCCAAATTTGAGGAAGGATATTCTTGCTATTGAGGGCGTGCAGTGTAGGTTTACTAGGTTAATTCCCGGAATGGCGGGACTGTCATATGTTGAAAGACTGGAGCGACTAGGCTTGTATACACTGGAATTTAGAAGGGTGAGAGGGGGTCTTATCGAAACATATAAGATTATTAAGGGGTTGGACACGTTAGAGGCAGGAAACATGTTCCCAATGTTGGTGGAGTCCAGAACCAGGGGCTACAGTTTAAGAATAAGGGGTAGGCCATTTAGAACGGAGATGAGGAAAAACTTTTTCAGTCAGAGAGTTGTAAATCTGTGGAATTCTCTTCCTCAGAAGGCAGTGGAGGCCAATTCTCTGAATGCATTCAAGAGAGAGCTAGATAGAGCTCTTAAGGATAGCGGAGTCAGGGGGTATGGGGAGAAGGCAGGAACGGGATACTGATTGAGAATGATCAGCCATGATCACATTGAATGGTGGTGCTGGCTCGAAGGGCCGAATGGCCTACTCCTGCACCTAATGTCTATTGTCTAACCATCCATCACTGGCATGGTGGCATAGCAGTAGAGCTACGTACAGCGCCAGAGACCCGGGTTCCAATCTGACTACGGGTGCTTGTCTGAACGAAGTTTACACGTTCTCTCTGTGACCTGCTTGGGTTTCCTCCGAGATCTTCAGTTTCCTCCCACACTCCAAAGACATACAGGTTTATAGGTTAATTGGCTTGGTATAAATGTAAAATTGTCCTGAGTGTGTGTAGGGTAGTGTTAGTGTGGGGTTTGCTGCGTGGTGCGAACTCGGTGGGCCGAAGGGCCTATTTCCAAAGAGAAACTTATGGATTTTATGTAATGTAAGAAAGCTTCTCTATCAAATCATGTTATAAGGTCATTAGTAATAGGAGTAGAAATAGGCCATTCAGCCCATCAAGTTTACTCCACCATTCAATCATGGCTGATCTATCTCTCCCTCCTAACTCCATTCTCCTGCCTTCTCCCCATAGCTCCTGACACCCGTACTAAACAAGAATCTATCTATGTTGTTGTGCAAGATGGTTAATCTGTAATATACTAGCTCTACACATCATTATCTTCAAGGCCATTTTGCCTTCAGTCCTTCAGCTGAATTAGATTCATGTTCTCATCCCCATCATGCTACTTCTGAGGATGTTGAAAGGTAATCTCCTCAGAGAGAAAGTACAAATGCAAGCAGTTTATTTATGGAAGTCCAATAGATCAATGCCCAACCTAAATGCATCACGAGCATTCCCACATTGCATATCATCAGAGTGTACAGCTGGTCGTGTATCAGCTTCTGTCCTGAAAACTCACAAATAATGGATAGGCACTGCCCAGCTAAAAGATATAGAGCAGAATCATATCTGTTTTTGCCGGATACTTTTTTCTTGTGGCTTTCCGCGCTATATCTCTAAACTAAACTAATCTAAACCAATTATTGAGCAAAACAAATATCTCGAGTAAATAAAGAATAACTATTGGAGGAATTCAGTGGGTGAAGTAGCATCTGTGGAGGGAACTAAACATTGGAAGCAGAAACGTGGAACTGAATAAAGAAGAGTGGTGACAGAGGGGAGACAACAGAGTGAGGGGAGGGATAAGCAGTAGAGGGGAAAGGGGATCTAGTGGGAGGAGAGTGTGGGGGAGGGAAGAAAAGGGTGATAGAGGGCTGGGGTTTAAGTTGGGAAGAAAGTGGTATGTCAGAGGATGGAGAAAGGGACAGAGGGGGTGCACGTTACCTGTAATTGGGAACTTTGATGTTCATGCCATTGGGTTGTGGATCACCCAGAGAGACTATGCTAATACTGACTCTCCATCCGCTGCCATTTTTACAATCGACAACTGTTGGCCATCTAAATCGCATGCATGTTTCAGGCGGCAATGGCCAATGTAATATGCAAAGTCAGCATGCGAGTCCCTCAGTGTAGAACTGATTGAAAGTCTGGCGAAGTTTTTCCATTCTCTTCCCTGTGCTGATTTAAAATCAAACACCAGAGGGCTCTGTTGGCCACTGACATTGACCTCCCCTTGTGTGGAATGCACTGCAGGATGCCATTAAACTGTGGTCACCTGCACTTGATACCACCATCCTGAATTTCATTCAATCAGTTGGTGATAGGGGATGCAGCTAATGCTGTAAGTATATAAATATTTAACTGGTCCTTCTTCAATACTTCTAGAAAAACATCGAACAATGTATTAGTGGAAGGTATTTATTCACAAATTGCTGGAGTAACTCAACAGGTCAGGCAGCATCTCAGGAGAGAAGGAATGGGTGACGTTTCGGGTCGAGACCCTTCTTAAGCTTTTTATAGGTTTTGGAGATTGTGAAGAGGAAAAGGCTATTTCAAAATAATCCGTGAAGGGGTGAGAGCATGGATTAAAGTAATGTTTAAAAATGACTACTGCATCTTTTTAAAGTCTTCTAGACTAAACATTTGTGGTTCAATAGCAAAGACCTAGCTATCTACTCCTTTCTTGTTGGACTGGAATACAAGTATCTGTTTTGAACTTAAAGGTTTCCTTTAATAGAAGCTATTTTCCAAATGATTATATGAAATGGAGGATAAACTGAAGGCTTGTACTTTTGCTTCTAATTATATCTACCTTGCCCAGAATTCCACACTGTCATACCATGCACAAAAAAGACAGTTGTGTTCTATGAGGCTGATAATTTCAGAACCAGGATGTTTTTCAAGGAGTTCTTCAGGGCAACGTTCAGCCGTTTCAACGACAACATTTTCTCCATAATAAAGTCAGAATTGTTCAGTTCCATTATCAACTTCTTAAAAAAAACATTCAGAGTTCACATCCAGCAAAATCTAAATACCACCAAAACACGGTGCGAAAAGAGGGGAATAATCTGTGCTATATAAATGATCATCCCAGTCGCAGCTGCGGCTTGCCTGCAGTCCGTCTGTCTTTTGTGTTTTTTGTTGTTTTTGTATGAATTGTAGTTTTAATATGGTGTAGTGTTTGTATGTTATGTTTGGGGGGGGTGGGAGGGGTGGGAGGGAACGGGAACTGTAAAATTCTCTCTCCCGAACGGAGATGCGACCTTTGTTTCTGTGTCGTGTCTCCGTTCCCGTTGCGGCCTACCAGCGGCCATGCACCTGGGACCACCTGGGGCTCTGGTTCGCAGAGCCCGCGGCCCGGACTCACCACCTGCGGCGCTGGCCGCCTGCGGATGCTGCGGGAGCGGCTGCGATTCGTCTCCGGAGGCTCCGGCGCGGGCCGCCTGGACGTCGGAAGCCCGCAGGCCCCTGGATGGGGGCCGACATCGGGAGCTCCGGCAGCGGCAGAGGCAGCGTGTTCGCCCGCCCCGAATCGCGTGGCTTGGGTCGGCCCGCCGCGGACCTTTCACCGTCCGGCGCGGCCTGAAATAGGCCGTTGACCTTTCACCGCCCAGCGGCGGCTTCAATATCGGGAGCCCCGACCGCCCCGACGTGGCAAATCCAACAGCCTGACCGCGGGAGAAGACGGCAGGGAAGAGAAAAAGACATTTTTGGCCTTCCATCACAGTGAGGAGGGACTGGAGGAGACTCACTGTGATGGATGTTTCTTTTTGTTTGGTGTTAGTTGTGATTGTATGTGTTATTGCATTTTTATTGATTATTCTTATTGGTCTTATTGTTTAACTGCGGGTAATGTTTCATTTCACTACACATTTATGTGTATGTGACAAATAAACGACTATTGACTATTGATTGACTATTATTGGTAATCTTTATGAGTATTTTCGTTGACTGGATAGCACTCAAAAAAAAGGTTTTCACCCGAACCTCGGTCGGTACACATGACAATAATAAAGTAAACTAAACTAAACTAACTAGATATTCAGATTGCTGAAGATGGGAATATCCCCCATGGGGTATTCACCCTTACCATTTTTCCAGTCCTTCTCCCTGCAATGCTCCAAGCTACTGTGGAGCTAAATTACAGCACCAATGGAAATCTGTCCAACCCGTGTTGCATGAAACTGATCACACTGACCTCAGTAGTTGACTTCCAATACGCAGGTGACACGTGTGTGTTTGGAGGCTGGGCTCTGACCCATTGTGGGCTCATTTAGTGAACTAAATGAGGGATGGGCTTTGCAATTAAATGCACAAATATCTATCTGTGCACTCCTGCTGTTAACACCACCCTCTAAAACTAAAGGTCCACACTTATTGTACAGTTGACTTTACTGCTTCAGAATCCTGGGAAACGGTATTTCGATTTTCTGTCTGTGTAAACTGGCTGAGGATTGACAATAAAATTGACTTTGACTTTTTGACTTTGACTTTTGATACAGTTTCAGTCAAGTCACGTTTTTATGTGCAGAAGTACAGTGAGGTGCCGGTACAATGAAAATCTTGCTGACAACATCATCCCTGGCACATGGGCTCAAATAAATACACAAAAACATAAATGATACATAAATCACACTTTAAATTCAGTGAGAATTTTAAGAATGGTATAAAAATCAAACCCTGACTCCTAGTATTTCCTCAAGTATTTACCAACTTCTGGTTTTATTTTTATTTCTTTGGTTTGAGAAGGAATGCTGTTGGAGCATGTGCTGTGCAATGCTGAGCTTGCCCATCACATTCCTGGTGTGTCTTGCAGATGCTGGGAAGGCTTGAAGGCTTGAAATGTCAGGGATGAGTCACTCACTCACTTGCAGTCACTCACTGCAACATACCAATCTTTGATCCACTCTTGCAACCATAGTGTATGACTGATTGAATTAAATTTCTGGTCATTTGTCCTTCTCAAGATGTTGATAGTGGGGGACTCAATGATGGCAATGCCACTGGATGTCAAGGGAGGTGAGTAGTCTCTCTCATGCTAGATGGTCACTTGTGTGGCATCAATGTTACTTGCCACCTATCAGCCCATATATGAAGGATGTCCAGGTCTTGTGGCAAATGAACATGAACAACTTTAATCCCTGAAGGGAGTACTGAATATTTTGGAACCATCAGCAAATAGCTCCACAGCTGATCCCACGACAGGGTGAAATTAATTAATGAAGCAGCTGAAGGTGTTTGGGCTCAAGAATTTACTATTTTGAACCCCTGTAGTGGCGGCCTGCAATAGTTTCCAACACTGGTCTGAAGTTAGATTTTGAAGTAGCAGGATACATAATCTATCATGCACATAATTCATCATTAACCCAATCAACATTCCTAACTTCCATGTCAATCATTAAAATTCACTACACAAATTTTAAAAATTGTAGGTAGATTTTTGTAGAGGATGGCCATGGATATATAATGTCAATAAATTACTTAGGCCAAATGACTTTTCAGAAGGCCTTCAATAAGGTGCTGCACATCAGGCTGCGAGGGAAGATGAAAGCCCATGGTCTTGAAGGGAAGATACCAGCATGGATAGCGACTTGGCTGGATGGCAGAAGGCAAAGAGTTGCAATAAAAGGCACTTTTTCAGGTTGGCTTCCACCGATTAGTGGAGTCGGTGCTGGGGCCACTTCTCTTCACGTTGTATATTAATGATTTTGTTAAAGGGATTGAATGCTTTGTGGCCAAGTTTGCAGATGATGCTAAAATAGGTGGGGGTAGGCAGTATAGAGGAAGCAAAGACTCTGCAGAAGGACTTGGATAGGTTAGGAGAGTGGGCAGAAAAGTGGCAGCTGAAATTCAGTATAGCAAAGTGCGGAGTCATGCATTTTGGTAATAAGAATAAAGGCGTGGATTATTTTCTAAATGGAAAGAGAATCCAGAAATCGGAGGTGCAAAGGGACTTGGGAGTGCTGGTGCAAGACTCCCAAAAAGTTAATTTGCAAGTTGAATCGGTAGTCAGGAAGACAAATTCAATGCTAGCATTTATATCAAGAGGACTAGAATACAAAAACAGAGATGTAATGCCAAGGCTCTATAAAGCGCTTGTCAGGCCTGCAGTTGGAGTACTGTGAGCAAATTTGGGCCCCATATCTGAGGAAGGATATGCTGGTTCTGGAGAGGGTCCAGAGGAGGTTTACAAGAATTATTCCAGAAATGAGTGGGTTAACATATGACGAGCGTTTCACAGCACTGGGCTCTACTCGCTGGAGTTTAGAAAGTTGACGGGGGACCTCATTGGAACTTACAGAATAATGAAAGGCATAGGTAGAGTAGATGTGGAAAGATGTTTCCACTGGTGTGAGTCTATGACCAGAGGTCATAGCCTCAGAATTAATGGGCGCTCTTTCAAAAAGGAAATGAGGAGGAACTTCTTTAGTCAAAGGGTCATTAATCTGTGGAACTCATTGCCACAGAGGGCTGTGGAGGCCAAGTCAGTGGATATTTTTAAGGCAGAGATAGACATTCTTGATTAGAACGGTTGTCAAGAGTTATGGGGAGAAGGCAGGAAAATGGGTTGAGGTGGCAGAGATTGTTGTAATATATAAGACAAGGGGGATGTTGTGATATTGCTGGGACTACTTTGTGTATCCAAGAACTACTTTGTATGGCTGTGTATATAAGTGATGGGTGTGATTAGGCGGTCACTCTGGATGCAGGTGGCCACGGAATAAACAGCCTGGAGTTAAGCTCCACCATGATAACATCTTAAACATGTGTACTCGTGGTCCTTCCAGAGTCACAACAAAGGTACAACAAGTACCGGACCACGAAGTACAACATGGTGGCAGCGGCTTGGTGTTTCGCCTAGGGAGGGAATGAAGCATGCCCGAGCAGAAAAGGTTAAAAAAAAAAAAAATGTTTAAAAGAGCCCTGAAGGGAAACAAAATGAAAGAAAAGTTTCCAGCTCGGTACGGGACGTTTGGAGTGCATCCCGACAGGGCCAGTGTGAGTTGGTATAGTTACCTGCTCAGTAGTCGGTGCCGAGTTGCCGACGTGACGCTGCAAGCTGCTGGGGGCGGTGCGTGTAGGCTCACGTCGCGCCCCAGCACCTGTGTAGGCCCGAGATTAGAAGCCTGCGACTGTTTCGCGGGGGAGAGACCGGGAGAGCCGACACACACGGAGATGTGCGGTGACGGGGAAGACCGGGAGATCCGACACACACGGAGATGTGCGGTGACCGGGGAAGACCGACACCCATGGAGGTGTGCGGCAACCGGAGGAGACCCGACACCCACGGAGGTGTGCGGCGACTGGGAGAGCCCCGGGGGAGGCTGACACCCATGGAGGTGTGCGGTGACCGGGAGAGCCCCGGAGGAGACCGACACCCATGGAGGTGTGCGGCGACCGGGAGAGCCCCGGGGGAGGCTGACACCCATGGAGGTGTGCGGCGACCGGGAGACCCAACACCCACGGAGGTGTGCGGTGACCGGAAAGACCGGGAGACCCGACACCCACGGAGGTGTGCGGCGACCGGTAAGACCGACACCCACGGAGGTGTGCGGCGACCGGGGGAGGCTGACACCCACGGAGGTGTGCGGCGACCAGGAGAGCCCTGGAGGAGACCGACACCCACGGAGGTGTGCGGCGACCGGAGGGGGTCGGCGACCGGAGGGACCGACCACCCGCGGAGGTGCGGCGGCCGGTAAGGCCGAGGCACTAAATAGTCACCCAGGCGCGTCGACCGTAGAGTCGGGACGGCCCTGGGCCCGAGGCAGCGGCAGCGCATTGGAATTGCGCGGCAGCTACCGGGAGCACCTGTGGGCGGAGCCGGGGAGCACCTGTGGGCGGGGCTAGCGGCAGCGCGTTCGAAAAGTTGAGCGACAGCTGCCGGGGAGCACCTGTGGGCGGGGCCAGAGCGCACTGCAGCGGAGGCGCGATCGCACCGCGATTACAGCAGTGCCAGCCCAGCAGTGGGAGCCCAGCAGTGCCAGCCCAGCAGTGGGAGCCCAGCAGTGCCAGCCCAGCAGTGGGAGCCCAGCAGTGCCAGCCCAGCAGTGGGAGCCCAGCAATGCCAACCCAGCAGTGGGAGCCCAGCAGTGCCAACCCAGCAGTGGGAGCCCAGCAGTGCCAGCCCAGCAGTGGGAGGCCAGCAGTGGCAGGCAAATCATGGTGGTGGAGCATCTAGAACCTACACTACGTTTGATCTACACAGCACGTCTTCTTGAGGGGAAGATATGGAACAAAATGAATATTTTGTGTTTAATGACCTGTGTAGTGATCTGTGTAATGAAAGCTTAATGTATTATATTTGATGCTTTTGTATAAATGTATATATCTGTGGAGTGACCACACGGAGTGAGTGACCACACGGAGTGAGTGACCACACGGAGATGAGTGACCACCCGGATATGAGTGAAATTCCACAGAGGAGTGACCACCATGATGGCGAAAAAAAGCAATTGTGTTTAGTTGTGTTATTGGTTTTGTTTGCAAAAAGCAATGGTGTTTTGGTTTTGTTTGTTAAATATATTTTAGCCCTCGAATGGTAAAGAAAACAATTTTATATAAGACAAGGGGGATGTTGTAATATATAAGACAAGGGGGATGTTGTGATATTGCTGGGACTACTTTGTTTATCCAAGAACTACTTTGTATGGCTGTGTATATAAGTGATTGGTGTGATTAGGCGGTCACTCTGGATGCAGGTGGCCACGGAATAAACAGCCTGGAGAGGAGCTCCAGCAATGTAACCTTTTATACACGTGTATTTGTGGTCCTTCCAGAGTCACCAAAGGTACAACAGGTACCGGACCACGAAGTACAACAGAGATCAGCCATGATTGAATGGCGGAGTAGACTCGATGGGCAGAATGGCCTAATTCTACTCCTATAACTTGTGAACTTGTGGGTCGGATCATGAACAATGATGAGCAAGACAAAGGACATAGTAATCGCTTCAGGAAGCGCGGTGAAGTACATGCCCCATTCAGCATCAATGGTGCCAAAGTGGAAACGGTCGAGAGCTTCATGTTCCTTGGCATTAATATTACCAACAACTTGTCGTGGACCAATCACATTGAAGCGACAGTGAAGAAAGCACATCAATGCCTCTACTTCCTCACCAGACTGAGGAAAATTGATATGTCTCCAGTGACACTTACAAACGTCTATAGATGCACCATAGAAAGCATGCTTTCAGGTTGCATCACAGCCTGGATTGGTAACAGCTGTGCCCAAGACCACAAGAAATTACAGAGTTGTGGATGAAGCCCAGTCCCATTACATGGACCTGACTCCCCACCATTGACCCCATCTACACTGCACAATACCTTGGAAAAGCAGTATACATAATCAAAGACGTCCCATTCCAGTCATTCTTTCTTCGCCCTGCTTTCGTCAGGCAGAAGATACAGAAGCTTGAAAACGCACGCCACCACAGCAACAGCTTCTTCCCTTCTGTTATCAGGCTTCTGAATGGTCCTTCCTTTAGCTAGGGCACTGTCTAGTTCACCTCTACCCCATTATGGACATTTGACTTTGTTTATGGAACTGTTACTCTACAATGCTGGGAACTATGTTCTGCTCTCCGTATCTTCCCCGTTGCTATAACTATTGTGCTTTGGCTTGACTTGATTTTATTTATGTATAGTATTTTCTGATTTGATTAGATAGCATGCAAAGCAAAGCTTTTCACTGTACCTTAGTACACGTGACAATAATAAATCTAAACCTAAACCTGAACAAACGGCAATACTCAGTTCTATGAGAGCAGAACTGAAGATAAGGGTGTGAGAGCGAGTAAGAGAGAGAAAAATAGGAGGGAGAGTGGGAAAGAGAAGATTTAAATTGAGCATAAAATAACCTTACTATTGCATAGGAACAAGCCTTTCAATCCATTTGATCTTTGCCAATGTGTGTATGTTGCAGACAATTGCTGATGGGGAGCTATTAAAAAGTTCCAGCATAAAATTAAGTAATTCCTTACTTTTTTGCCTTGCCTTGCCTTCACCATCAAATGTGTGATTTACTATTTTCTGCTCACACTTGGGATGTCGACATTGCTGGCAAATCCAAAGTATAATGGCCATTTCTGGAAACTTTGAGAATATGATGCTGTTCATCTTTTTCAAATGCTGCCATTTGTGTGACTGAGGTATTCTCATTATATTTTCAGACAGTGAGTGCCAGTATTTAGACTCTGCAACAATGTAGGAACAAAAACACCTTTAATTCACAGAAACATAAAGCAAAAGAGCAGTTATGCTTAATTTAACATTCACTTCTTGGTAGACAATCCTTTAAATTCCTCATCTCAAGTCCCTGTCCAAATACCTTTCAAAACTATTTCTAGAATTATTTTCATCACTCTTCCAGATTTCAGCGACTTCCTTACTGAAAAATATTCTCCTCGTTTGCTTTTAAGATTCTTTGCCAACTGTTTCAAGTCACTGGCTCTGTTAATAGATCCAATTTTGCTATGTTTCAAAACATTTCATCTTGAAAATCTTTTTTGAGGCAATCTCGTAATTTTATCTGTGATCTCCTCTTATGCAAAGTCCATCGTCCTTAATTGTATTTTGGTGCTAAAAACAGAGAATGTTCGAATACTCAGGAGGTCAGGCAGCACTGTGGAGGCACAAGACATATCTGCCAGCTGCAACAGAATCCCACCACAAGCCACATCTTCCGCTCCACACCTTTCCCACTTTCCGCAAGGACCATTTCCTCTGTGACTCCCTGGTCCATTCATTCCTCCCCTCCCACCCTTCCCTGACCTCTGGTACTTACTCTTGCAACCGAAGGAAGTGCCATATTTGTTCTTGCACACCCTCCTCACCACCATCCACAGACCTAAATAACCCACCTCACTTTTCCCATTCCCAAACCAACCTTCTCATCCACTGCCAGGGATTGGCCCAATGCAAACAGCATCTCACTAGAGTGGTCTACAACCCAATAGTATTAATACTGAATTTTTGAAATTTCCAGTGACCCTGACCTACTGTGTTCCCCTCTCTCTCTCCTTACCATCCACTCCAGTCCTCCTGATTTTGTTCCTTCACCCATCACCCCCTCTTCCAGCCCCGATCACCATTTTCATCCCCACCCTCTTCTAGTTCCATCCACCTATCACCCACACATTTTACCCATCAGATTACACACCACATCATCTGGTTCCATCTGCCCTTCATTTCCCCCCTAATAGTTCTCATTACCAGCTTCCTTACTTCTCACATTCCACAACTGGTAGCCTTTGTGTTCCCACATCCTCCACCTTTACGCTCCCACTCGGCTTCGTCTACCCTTTTTTTCGCTTGTTTGCTTCCAGCTATCACTTACATCTGTCTGCCTCTGTCTCCCAACTCCACCCTTCCCCCTCTGCCACTTGGCTCCATCTGCCCATTATCCTTCACCCCTCCATAGTCCATCTACCAGCCACTATCTCTCTCTTCTCCTCTCCTCTTCTCCTCTTCGTCTTCCCTCTGCACTTTCAGTCATGAAGCAGGGTATTGACCCAAAACATTGTAATTTCCTTTCCCCCATTGTTGCTGTTCAACCTATTAAGTTCCTCCAGCATCAGAAAAGATATTTTGATAAATCTCATCTGAATCCTTTCAAAGACATTTTATCTTTCCTAATTCCCAGCATTATCCGCGATGCTGCACGTGAGCCCTAACCAGTATTATGGCTCTCTCTCTCTCACGATATAAAGTTCTAGCATAATCTCTGATTTCACATTCTTGACCTCTGCTTTTCAACCCGAGTCCCCCACTTTCTTTATTAATGACCCTATCAACCTACCTTACCAACTGCAACAGTGTGAAATGGGCGCAGACACATCCGTAAACGGGATGGTGTGTGACTTAGAGATTCTGAGTGTGTCCCATGCACCTGCGGTTCATATCCTTCAATTTACAACAGGTTGTCAATTTAAAGATAATGTCTAAAAAGCCAAGGTGAATTGTTGCAGTGCACTTACTGTGTACGAGTGATGGAAGGAATCGACAAGCTAATAATAATCACTTGTACTGCTCTCTCCTGGAAAGTGTAGTTTCCATGACACATGGTGAATACCAGATCTTGTATTTGTATGAGAAAAAATGTGGTTGATACTAGAAATCATCATTTTGGGGGGGGATTAGCTGAAAACAATACCAATTATACTGTTAAAAACAAGAGGGTAATGATCAAGAATTAATGATCAACATGGAAACCTTGCTTTAAGTTCAGACAGAGAATAAAAATGCTTACAGCATGGAAGGAGGCCTGTTGGCCCACCGAGTCAATTGCCAACGATCAGGCCATGGCTTAATGTTGGTCAATAGACAATAGACAATAGGTGCAGGCGGAGGCCATTCGGCCCTTCGAGCCAGCACCGCCATTCAATGTGATCATGGCTGATTATTCTCAATCAGTACCCCGTTCCTGCCTTCTCCCCATACCCCCTGACTCCGCTATCCTTAAGAGCTCTATCTAGCTCTCGAATACTTTCAGAGAATTGGCCTCCACTGCCCTCTGAGGCAGAGAATTCCACAGAGTCACAACTCTCTGACTGAAAAAGTTTTTCCTCATCACAGTTCTAAATGGCCTACCCCTTATTCTTAAACTGTGGTCAAAGGATGGCATGAAATATACAGCCAGTTCTTTATGTATTTTCTATTCACTCATTCAAGGTGATTCACTCCTTTAAGGTCCTGTGAGGACATTTGACAAAGTATTTAGAATCATGAAAGGTAAAGACAGAATTGCTGAAAAGAAACTAGACCCATTGGCAGACAGGTGACGGTCTCGGGGCCAAAATTGAATTCTCTATCACTGCCACCCAGTTTTTCCAGTTGAGCTGATAATCATGACATCTGTTTTGACAATATTGTTTTGTGCACGAGCATGTAAAAAAACTGCATATATCATGCATCAATGGGCACCATATCATTCAGATTCTAGGCAATTGGGGAGATTCTAGGCAATTCGAGAGATTCTCTCCTCCTCGCCCTGCAAATTATTTCTTCTCAGATGCTTACCAAATTTCCTTTTGAATCCTTTTTGAATCTGGGTCACCACTATCTCAGGCCTTCAAATGTATGGCGCCAGCAATGGCTGCCTTGTCAACAGTCTGTCTGTCCCTTCCTTCTTTGTTGTTTTTTAGTATGTGTTAAACGTATGTTTTAGTGTTCTTTAGCTTGTTTTATGTGGGGGTGGGGGGAGGGATGGGGAAACTTTTTTAATTTCTTACCTCGACAGAGATGCATTTTTTTCCGTATCGTATCTCTGTCCGCACTGCGGCCTAACATCATGGAGTTGGCAGCCTTTGCTGGAGACCGACTTAGGGAGCTCTAACCGCGGGAGCCTGCAGGAACTTAACATCGTGGAGCTCGCGGTCTCTGGTTAGAAACCGACTTTGGGAGCTGCAAGCCGCAGGAGCTTCGATCGCCCCGATGCGGGGGATTCGATCACCCCGACACGGGGACTTTGATCGGCAACTGCGGGAGCTTCGATTGCCCCGACTGCGGATGGCTTGACTGCCCCGACCGCGGGACAATAAAGAGGAAGAAGGTTGAACTTTATTACCTTCCATCATAGTGCGGAATGTGGGGAATCCGCAGTGGTGGATGTTAACTTTCATGTAGTTGTGTGTCTTGTTACTTTTTTTAGTATGGCTGTATGGTAATTCGAGTTTCACTGTACCTTAATTGCTACATGTGACAATAAACTGATCTTTGAACCTTTGAATCTTTGAAATGCATTCCCTTCCAAGTCATGCTCCATCCTGACTTGGGCACATATCGCCATTCCTCCATTGTTGCTGGATCTAAACTCTGGAACTTATTTTCTAATCATAGGAATACCTTCCTTAAAAGGGTTGCAGTAGTACGTGGATGCCTCACCACCACCTTCTCAAGGGAAAGGGATGAACAATAACTGGTGGCCTTGCCCACAATGCCTTGGTCGTGAAAAGTGAATAAACAGGGTTTTCCTTCTCCTTTGTGAACAGTAAAAATGGAGCACAGAGTAAAATCCTGAAAATATTTCACATTGCCATGATATGCCAACATTTTCAGTGAAGGCTGTTTGACAGAGATGTGATATACTAATCTTGCTGTCAGCATCACTCTATCCGTAGACTGTTGCTGGCACTGAATGTGGTAAGTGGCAAATGGAATTTAATGGTTCCTCTGCGGTACCTTTCAAAAGGGGTGGAAGATATTTCTGCAGTTTTCTAGCTTCCCCAGAGGCCCGCGATTCAATCCTATGTTGATTAAATTGAAGCTGAGTGACTCTGTTTCTCACTGAAATAGCTGGAAGCCTTCAGGAAACATCAGCATTAGTATGATGTAGCCTGAGGTTTGATCTCATTTCCCACAAAGCAACGTGAGAGTACCAGATCGATGGGAAACTTGAGTCTGATGGCTACATTTAAAATGACCCCAAATGGAAATATTTTATTCATATTGTAAGTTAGGATGGAGAATAGAGGATAATAGGCACCAGCCATGTTCATGTGCTGGTAAGGAGGGCAACAGGGGGATTATTTATCTCTTCTATGTTGGAAACCAGAAATGAATAAAACAACTACAGCTATTTAAGGATATAATGGCAGTGGAGTGGCCTCTCAGTAAGAATATCATAAAGACAGAAGCCAGTTGTCAGTTAATTCAATTTATTCCTCATGATATCAAGAACAGTTTTCCTGCATCTAGCCTGTCCAATCCTTTATGAATTGCATCTGTTTCTATAAGATCCCCTCTCATCCTTCTAGATTCCAGTGAATACAAGCCCAGTCGACCCATTCTTTCATCATATGTCAGTCCCGCCATCCCGGGAAATAACCTGACGAACCTACGCTGTACTCCCTCAATAACAATTATTATCCCTCAATAACAATAAACAATAATCAACGATGAACTTACGCTGTACTTCCTCAAATTAGGAGACCAAAACTGCAGCCAATATCAAGAAATATCTTAGAGAAGGTGTTGTACTTCGTGGTCCGGTATCTGTTATACCGTTTTTATGACTGGAATGACCACAAGTACACGTATTTAAGGGTTTGAAAGCCGGGCATGAATCAAGGCTCAGTTTATTTCACGGCCACCTGGATCAGAGTGCCCGCCAATATTACGTCATTCTCATATATACATGTTGCTACGCGGGCAAACAAAATAGTCCTTGTGATCTAACAAAATAGTCCTTGCAATATCACAACAGAAGGGGCAAACAACATACCAGCTGTACTATTTTAAAGTTTGGTTTAGGGATTAGAGATACAGTCTGGAAAAAGACCCGTCGACCCACTGAGTCAACGTCGACCATTGAACACCCGTACACTAGTTCTATGTTATCCCACAACCTAACACTAGGTGTATTTTACAGATGCCAATCAACCAACAAACCTGCACGTCTTTGGAATGTGGGAGGAAACCACGTGGGAAAAATACCCATGCAGTCACAGTACAAACTCCACACAGACAGCACCTGTAGTCAGGATCAAACCCAGGTCTCAAGCACGGTGAGGCAGCAACACTATCGCTACACCATGGTGTTGTAGTACACCATTGGATGCTTTCAAGAGAGAGCTGGATAGAGCTCTTAAGGATAGCGGAGTGAGGGGGTATGGGGAGAAGGCAGGAACGGGGTACTGATTGAGAGTGATCAGCCATGATCGCATTGAATGGCGGTGCTGGCTCGAAGGGCTGAATGGCCTACTCCTGCACCTATTGTCTATTGTCTATTGTACTGTGCTGTACTATACTGTAGTACTGAAAATCTGAGCTCCAGAAGTAGCCATGTCTCTAAACAAGGTATTCTAGTGCAGTTACAATAATGGCATCTACCTGACAATGTGGAAAA
Source organism: Rhinoraja longicauda (assembly GCF_053455715.1). Classification (NCBI taxonomy): domain Eukaryota; kingdom Metazoa; phylum Chordata; class Chondrichthyes; order Rajiformes; family Arhynchobatidae; genus Rhinoraja; species Rhinoraja longicauda. Next base: position 32,326,477 of record NC_135960.1, read on the forward strand.
TTGACAAGTTACATTCTGTTCACAAAAAACAGAACCCATTCAATTTGGCTAATTATCATCCAATCAGTCTATTCCCAATCATCAGCAACTTATTTTAAGATGCCATTGGCAACGTAATCAAGCTCTCTTTAATCTCCAATAACCTGCCTGTGAATATCCAAGCTGGGTTTTACCAGGACCTTTCATTTGCATACTTCACCAGAGTCTTGACCCAAACATGGATCAAACTGAATTCCAGATGTTACTAGAAAACTGCCCTTGGCATCATAGTGGCATTGGATCGACTACAGCATCAAGCCATTTGGGTGAAATTGAAGTCAACAGAATCAAACGGGAAACACTTTACTGTCTGGAATCACACCTTGCACAAAGGAAGATGGATATAATTGTTGGAGGTCATTTATTCCAGCCAGACGTGCTGGTGTTCTACAGAGCAGATTCTTTAGCTCAAACATCGTCACTTGCTTCATCAATGACCATCCTTCTATCATAAAAAGGAAGTGGGGATGTTTGCTGATGATTACATAATGTTCAAATACATTGTATATCCACAGTGGATTAATGAGTCCTTGACTGATTTGGCAAGGGTTGACAAAAAGCTGAAAATATTTGCATCACAGAAGTGTGAAGCAATGAGCATCTTCAACAGGAGAGCAAGACTGTTATTCTGGCACCATTTGGTCAGTCGATCGATCTCCCTCATATACTCTGACTCATCGTCATCTGTAATTTGTCTGATTGATAGATCACTTTACTATCGATCAAATAGAATGAGAGGAGACAAATTACTAAAATTTCTTATTGGTTGGTCTGATAATTTCGTACCTAGCAAATGTATCTAGCTTCTTTAAAAAAGATTCTGCTTCAGTGGTTAAATTAACGGTTTTCCATCATGTACTTGGATGATATTGATATCCAGCATTTGATACCCCAGCATACCACAGAAAGGTACACAAAGTCATGTATTTGAATCATTTGAATCACTATTAATAATTTACCGGATCAAGTTATATGAGACACTTTTTCTGTACACAGTGTTCTTAAGTATCAAAAATAACTGACAATTCAACCGCTATATATCTGAGGTTATGTTCCCACTCAATTATTAGATGATTAAACTGAATATAACCTTTTGTTCCTTTTTAAATGATTATTAATATTGCATAGTTGTACAAGTGGCAATCCATCTGTAAAATCAAAGCAAATGGCGGTAACATGATGATATTCAGCTGTTTTCTACATAGACAGGAGGGTTAGGTGCAGAGGGGGGAGATTGTAGTTTCCTGAGGGATTTGTCCATTGTGAAATGTATACAACAGTGGAGCCATTCACTGTTGCCTTTTCATAATAATATTATATTATGGAAGTATCCTCTGAGGATTTAAGCCTTGCAACAGTGCATAAACTTCAAAGATTATTTCATCCTTTCCAGTCATGGAACATCCTGTGACTGTGAAATACACCAAATGATTGCAAGACTTAGTAGATGATTACAACTGAAGACTTGAAGGATATGACTGAAAAATAAAAGACTGTTCACATTAATAGCTTTATGAGTGAAGAATACATTTCCTGCTATAATAATAGAGATGCTTATTTTAAAGAGGAAGCATAATATTATTTGCAATAGTATAAGCATGTAATTTTGCTGATGCTTGAGTTCCAAATTCCACAACCTGAATTTATGACTGGAACAGAATGATAAATGCACTATAATTACCTTATTATTTCATCACTATATTTTACTATGTTAAAAGTATTACATGAATGCAAGTTGTTATTGCAGTGGAAACTTTTTGTTCACCTTTTCCTGTCTGATTTTGCTTCCTTTATTGGTCAGCCAATATCAAATAAATATTGTCCATGATGGTCACAATGATCCACCCCAGCAGGAGTTAGTGACTCCAGGGCAATGAATAAGAGATCTGATCTCTGCATCGCAACACAGAAGCAAATGTCTCGACAATGGCATAATGTCTTGGTATATGCAGGACTGTCCATTCTTACAATTCTTGGCCTATTTTGGGAAGATTCTTAAGCAGCTGCACATATTGCTAGCATGGTTGCTGTCTCTGTCACTGTGTCCTTTGATGTAAAGTATTTGAATCAGGTAATGTATACTTGTTATCGCAAAATCCCTATCGGTGAAGTAACTAGTCTTCTTTGATATAAGAAGATAACTGCAGATGCTGGTACAAATCGAAGGTATTTATTCACAAAATGCTGGAGTAACTCAGCAGGTCAGGCAGCATCTCGGGAGAGAAGGAATGGGTGAAGTTTCGGGTCGAGACCCTTCTTCAGACTGGTTGGCCTTGTGGGCGGCAGCGGCAGAATGCATTTTCTTTTCAAACTTCCCCTCCAGGATTACGCTTCCTGGGCGTCGGGGTCACCAATGTAGCGGGACGAGAAGGAGTCCCGCCAAAAACTAATCGGACACGAGTTGTGTGCACTAGACGTGCTTATTCTCTCCAATACAGCTCCCTACTCCACCCCTATTCACGGGCGTTGCCTGGCCTTAAATACCAACTCAGGCACCGACCCCGTGGCTAGCACCTCCCACACCGAGACGCCGCCCTCTAGCGCCGATGGTTCGTTGTGCCCTTGGGTTGCCACCAAGTGTCACCACACCCTCCCTAATAATTATTGTCTCCAATTTTCTACTAATTAAAAACGTGACCGGATCAATTAAAGATTTTCTGGCCTAACTGATTTTTAAAATGTTATATTCAAGTTAAAGAAGAGCTTTTGATTTCTATGTCAAACATCAATTTTGACTGCAGAAATTTCAACAAGGAGCCAACATGCCTTGGAGGTATGAAAGGATGAATTGGATACATCTTAATTTTACTGAATTGTCCAAAAAATCTGTTTACAAGAAAAAGCTGAAGAATGCATAAACATCTGTCCTCTCTTAACCACACACAGTTTTTTTTTCAGGAGAGGATTGGGAGTGGGGCCTGTCAGGAGAATGGTTAGATGGTTTCTTGGGAGAATTCTGTAAGTTCATCTTTGATCACACTGCTCATGTTGCTGAACTTTCATTGAGGATATGGATAGAAGATAGTATGTGTAGGAACGAAACAGCAGAGGATGCAGAGAAGAAGAGACAAGATTCAGAAAGACAGACCGAGCCAGGAAAGAGACAAAGTCAGGAAGAGGATGGGGAAATGAGTCTGTGGGTCAGGATGGAGAGGTGGGATATTGTCCAGGTCAGTTATCAACAATGTTTAGTAGTTTTCTAAAGTTGTCTCCACAAGGAGGCTCCATATAGAACCCACATGTCGTTCTGGTTTTCCCAACTGTTACCAGAGGGGGAGAAAATATCTTCTATTTCTGTCCTGACATTTTGCCATTAACTTACCATATTCCTTTTGATTCCTTGTTTTCAATGTTAGAATAATGGACCTTCAAGTCGAATTATATCTGTTGTTTTAATAGACTATTACATTTGTTTGTTTACATTCATATATATCTATCAATATCCAGAAATGGCACTACAACGTTAGACAACTGGCCCACAAACATGCTTCACTCTCCTTCTCAACTCAACACTGTTAATCACCTCGGACAAACCCTCCCAATATCTCAATTATTTCTACCATAGTGAATTAAAAATCCTCTTCAGACATCAGTGAACTAAATCATTGGATATGTTTCAGTTAAGTGGAATATAAATGGTAATTTAATTGGCAAATTACTAATATTACAAAGCTGGGACAAGGATCCAAGCCTTGTTAAGAATTGGCACAATATGCTAATAAATACTCAAATTGTTATGGCAATAATTAATTGTTCTCACTTCTTGAGAATACATTTTCAAAGAATAACATGGGGTTAGTATTGCATTCATAGCTATCTAGTATTCATATAACAATATACTATTCTACATACATCAGAGAGAATCAGATGCAAATTAAAACACTCTAGTAAGGGGCCACTTCTGGTTATTTTGACCAATCTCTATCCATCTCTTGGATAATCTATCCAATGTTCAATAGAACACTCCTTCCCAAGCACAGGACAATAGCACCCTAATCCATTTTTTGTACTTCTGCCTGCGTCAGCTCTTGGCCATATGTAGGCTGAATGAGATCAAAATGTAATCACATTTTCAACAGCCAGCTTCCTAGTTTGTAGTTCTTGTGGGCACTGTCTTTTTTCAGTCAGCAGGTTGTAAAATGATTAAAAAATCACATTCATTTTATCCAATAATATCCAGCTTGAATGCATTTTGTTTCCTTCTGTTTTATACAACAGGTATCGAAGACAGAAATTTCTATTACACTTGACAACAGAATGAAAGACACATAGCAAAGCTAAAAGATGAAATGTTCCTTGTAACTCACCACTTACTGTAATTAATGCACAAAATCCCTTCATTCTTCCCAAATCATCTCTTCCCAGGGATATTTTCCTCACTGACAAATGATTTATAAGCCAATTTTGATATTGATCCTGACACAAAACTATTGCAGACCAGTCATGTTAAATAGTAATATTATCTGCATGCAGCATACAGCTGAAAAATAGTAAATACTTAGCAAAGACAATATAAATACAGTGGCTCTCGTTATTACGGACCTCTTTATAACGGATTTCAGTTATTACAGATGGACCTACTGACCTCCGCTGCCAGGCCGGGCTGCCAATGTCGCTCCTGGCCACTTCCAGGCTGGGCTGATGACTTTACCGTCAGCCCGCACTGCGTTCCCGGCTACTTCCAGGCCAGACTGCCAATGCCGCCGCTGGCCTGCACTACCTCCCTGGCTGCTTCCAGGCTGGACCTACTGCTGCCACCGCCGGCCCACACAACTTCCTCGGACGCTCCCAGGCCGCTTCAGCCACCACCACCACCGCCGACCCTTACTTTCACCCACCGGCCATGACCAATAACCCCGCCGAATCATGCTTCAACTCACCTGGATTCCAGACCCAGTTCCAGACTGAGAGTGTGAAGAAGGGTCTTGACCCGAAACGTCACCCAGCACTGTTCTCCACAGATGCTGCCTGGTTTGCTGAGTTACTTCAGCACATTGTGTCCTTTTGTGTATTAACCAGCATCTGCAGTTGTTTGTTTCTACTACTTATACAATTATAATCCTTTACTCGGTTATAGCGGACAATAGGCAATAACAGAACCACCCCCCACCCCCTCTCCTCCCCCCTGTGGTCTGTTATAATGAGAGGTTACTGTAATAGTTTTGGAAAACTGATGAGAAACTCGTTTTTTAAGCTGTATTATAAAACTTCCCTGATTATCTCTGCAAGACCTTTCCTAAAAATCTCTTAAGAACATTACCTGCTTATTACTTCATTCCTATATTGTGCCTTGATGTTACAAAATGGCCACTATGTTTCTCCAGTATGTGAGCACTCCAGAAAGATTCATAACTATTCCCGGTTCCTAATTGCGCTTAAGAAGAGTCACATTCAAGAACTCCTTGCCCTTCTGGGGAATGTACAGATTTTTCTCCCACACTGCCTGAGGATCAAAGGTGACTTGCTTCCACTCTACTTTTCTGCTTCTGAGGGTTAACGAGGCCAATATAAGAATTGATAGGGCAAGAGTTGATTGATGGTGCTGTCCAGTCGGGACTTTCAGCATTTTGACCCAGTGATAAGAATTATATTTCCAAGTCAGGATAGATGTGAAATAGGCTTGGGAGAAGTTGTTGGAAAAGCCCAGGCAGGTAACTGCAATACTCTAGCCTCAGATCAATGGTGGTGGAAGAGAGGTGTATTGAAGGTGGTGGATGACATACCAATGAAGCAGACTTCATTTGATTTAAATGGTTTTGAGGTTTTTGAATGCTGTTTGGAGCGGGATTCATCCAAGCAAAGTGACTCATCCAAGCATCGGGACAGACATGATGGTCCAAATGGTCACCTGCCATGCTGCAGCTGGATGTTATTCTCTGTTAGGAAGGTGAATTATTCAACACAGGATAAGTCATAGTATTTATGTAGCTGGTCCAACTGAGTTTCTGGTCAAAGTAGATCCTAGGATTTTGACTGTGCAGGACGCAGTGACAGTGATGCCATTGAGTTGTTAAGGGTAGATAGACACAAAATGCTGGAGTAAGTCAGCAGATCACGCAGCATCTCTAGAGAAAAAGTATGGGTGACTTTTCAGGTCGGAACCCTTCTTCAGACTCCTACCCCTGAGTTAGTCCAACAGTTTGTGTCTATCTTCGGTAAAAGCTAACATCTGCAGTTCCTTCCTACACGAGTTGTTAAGGGTAGGTGGTTAGTCTCTTCCTTGTTGAAGATGTTTACTGTCTGATACTCTTATGACACAAATTCCTCGGCTGGAATGCAGTCTAGGACTTGAAACTGTCCATGTTCACATGCACCATTTTCTGGGAAGTTGCAGTTGGAATTGCATTGCATAATCAGTGAACATTTCTGGAAAGGTGTTTTTGATGAAACAGCTGAAGATATCTGTACAGCTGTGTCCTAGGGCTGGAAAGGTAGCTTTTGAGCAAGCACAAACAGCTTCCTTTTATGTGTGATATGGCTGCAACTATTGGAGTGTTTTCCCCTTGATGCCCTTTGATTTCAATTTTACTAGTGCTCCTTGAGGCCACACTCAATCAAATGCAGCCTTGGCAAAAGTCCAGGCACTCTCATCTTTCCAACAAATTGGTTGTAAACTGTCCTGTGCAGTTCTGGCATTGTGAAAGTTACTTGAAAATTCCAAGTCTTTTTTCTTCTGCAAGAGTCAGTTTGATATTCTATCCCTGCAGCTTTATATTAAAAAATTGTTGTTCTCAACCTGGACAAAATCTTTGCAGTCTGAAAATCACGAGCTTCCTGTTGTGTCCCAGCCAAACTATAACCATCGCACAGCTGTGAAAATTGTCACCATTGTTCAGAAATCTTTTTCTGACATAATTTCTTATAATAGAACCAACAAGAGACAGACTCTGCATTTAATGTGTTCAATATTGTGGGTTCTGAACTCCAACATACAATGTTCTTTGTTTTGTTTCCTCACCAGCTTGCAGATCCCAGTCAAGTTTGGCTTTGCAGTAAATGCAATATTCCCTGTGAACAATAATTGTTGCTTTCAGAATAGTGTCATGTGACAAACTGCTCTACAGACAATCTGTGACAAGACCTTAAATAAACTGCACACACTATATTTGAGCTCTTTGTATCCCACATGTATTGGAAAGTCTGCAGTGGGCTTTGTTATTGATTGAGCACTCACAGGGTACACTTATGTACATGGAACTTATATTTTTGACTTAAGTTATTCAAATTAAAGGATTAGTTAAATTAAAGGTTTAGAAGATGATTTATCTGAACTGTTAAACCCCCTTAATCCACTCGCCCACCCTAAATATCAATCGACCATTTCTCTTATCGCTCCTTCTCACAATTTCAGTGGAACAGAGGAGAAGGTACTAATTTTGCAGATGTTGCACAAATCTTTGAGAATATTTGGGATATCATAATAAACTGCCAAGCAAGATTATGTCCCATAGAAACATAGAAAAATAAGTGCAAGAGTAGGCCATTCGGCCCTTCGAGCCTACACCGCCATTCAATATGATCATGGCTGATCATCTAAAATCAGTACGCCATTCCTGCTTTACCACCATATCCCTTGATTCCTTTAGTCCTAAGAGCTAAATCTCTCTTGAAAACATCCAGTGAATTGGCTTCCACTGCCTTCTGTGGCAGAGAATTCCACACATTCACAACTCTCTGGGTGTAGATGTTTTTCCTCATCTCGGTCCTAAATGGCCTACCCCTTATTCTCAAACTGTGACCCCTGGTTCTGGACTCCCCCAACATCAGGAACATTTTTCCTGCATCTGTCCAATCCTTTAAGAATTTTAAATGTTTCTATAAGATCCCCTCTCATCCTAAATTCCAGTAAATACAAGCCCAGTCGGCCCATTGTTTCATCATATGTCAGTCCTGCCATCTCTGGAATTAACCTGGAGAATGTACGCTGCACTCCCTCAATAGCAATAATGTTCTTCCTCAAATTAGGAGACAATGCTCAAGGTGCGGTCTCACATGAGCCCTGTACAACTGTAGTAGGACCTCCTTGCTTCTAAAGTCAAATCCTCTCGCAATGAAGGCCAAAATGCCATTAGCTTTCTTCACTGCCTGCTGTACCTGCATGCTTACTTTCAGTGACTGATGTACAAGCACACCCAGGTCTCATTACACCAACCCTTATCCTAATCTGACACCATTCAGATAATAATCTGCCTTCCTGTTCTTGCCACCAAAGTGGATAACCTCACATTTATCCACATTATACTGCATCTGCCATGCATCTGCCCAATCACACAACCTATCCAAGGCACCCTGTAGCCTCATAGCATCCTCCTCGCAGCTCACACGGCCACCCAGCTTTGTGTTATCTGCAAACGGTGGCACAGTGGCAGGGTGGCGCAGCGATAGAGTTGCTGCCTTACAGCGAATGCAGCGCCAGAGACTCAGGTTCGATCCTGACTACGGGCGCCATCTGTACGGAGTTTGTACGTTCTCCCCGAGACCTGCGTGGGTTTTCTCCGAGATCTTTGGTTCCCTCCCACATTCCAAAGACGTACAGGTATGTAGGTTAATTGACTGGGTAAAATGTAAAAATTGTCCCTAGTGTGTGTAGGATAGTGTTAATGTGCGGGGATCGCTGGGTGGCGCGGACTCGGTGGGCCGAAGGGCCTGTTTCCGCGCTGTATCTCTAAATCTAAAAATCTAAAAAAATAAAATCTAAAAACTTGGAGCTGTTACATTTAATTCCGTTGTCTAAATCATTAAATTTGGTAGATTCTTATGCTGGATGGTAAGTTGGCTGATTTTCCGAAGACAATTATGACAATTCTACATATTTCATAGCTTTCGTGCCTAGGCTACAGATTTTCACCCATCTCATACTCCTGCTTAGTCAAAAAGTGGCACCTCAATTGGCACCTCACCCTAACAGTTCAATTTGCCCCCAATAATGCACTGATATTTCAGGTCAGATTTTGGAGACCTGTCCATTGTGCTCTGTGTTTTGCAAATAGTTTGTTTGCAAACTATTTGATAGGTTGAATGGTTATAATATCGAGCTTCAAGGATTTCTATGCTTCTCAGGTACAATTCAATTGCCAAAAGTTTTATCTTTTCTAACAAATATGCACCTTATTTTTTACCCATACTTTTTTATGGGTAATTTTCTCTCTTTGTATCCCTTTGCCTATTTCTCAACATACTGGCAGATACATCCATATAAATGCATAAATGAAGGGGCTGACATTGCCCCCACACTTGGCCACCCTGTTTAGTGGGACTGTTTACACAAAAGCTGTAAAATGCATTATTACTGACATCTCTGACCTGTACTGAGCAGAGTATGTTCCATTTATATTTACCAAAGCAATACATTAAATTATTATTATGTATGAGAACAGTTTAGATAGAACAGTTTATTCTTGGACGTAAACAATTGGTGCCAATTTCTTAGAGTTTGGCATTCAAGCAATGTTTGCAGGTATCTTTGTGCCATCCTGAAAACCAACATTCCTCCCATAACTTCATGTAACATGCAGTGATGGTCGATTTGTGGCATTTTGCCTGGGCTTTCACTGTGTACAATGTCAGCAGAAGCTTGCCTTGGTTCACGCAGTACTTCCTGAGTAACACAATCTGAGTTCAAGGCTGCATCACACCAACAGAAAGGCCACTGAATGGTGATGTGAAATTATTGATGTGTCTGAGGTGGTCTGCAGATGGTTGACTCACGTTGCTTTATTAATCATTACACCATTAAGAAAATATGCCCGTGACTTAAAGGCAAGGCAAGGAAAGTGTGCAAACAAAATGTTTAACTTGGAATATTAGTGATTTTTTACATTTATTATGAAAATATAACACTTCAACATCCAACACATAATCCGTTAAAACAACTTCAGCAAAATTTATCATTTACAGTAACATTATGTCAAGAATCTTAAGAAATAAAATTCTTCTTTAATTCCACACATTTCTGCAATCGCTTCTGCTGATTTCTTATACCTGGAAGTATAAGAAAATAACTGCAGATGCTGGTACAAATCGAAGGTATCTATTCACAAAATGCTGGAGTAACTCAGCAGGTCAGGCAGCATCTCAGGAGAGAAGGAATGGGTGACGTTTCGGGTCGAGACCCTTCTTCAGACTGATGTCAGGGGGGCGGGACAAAGGAAGGATATAGGTGGAGACAGGAAGATAGAAGGAGATCTGGGAAGGGGGCGGGGAAGAGAGGGAGAGAGGAACTATCTAAAGTTGGAGGTCGATGTTCATACCACTGGGCTGCAAGCTGCCCAGGCGAAATATGAGGTGCTGTTCCTCCAATTTCCGGTGGGCCTCACTATAGCACTGGAGGAGGCCCATGACAGAAAGGTCAGACTGGAAATGGGAGGGGGAGTTGAAGTGCTCGGCCACCGGGAGACCAGTTTGGCCAACACGGACCGAGCGCAGGTGTTGAGTGAAGCGATCGCTGAGCCTGCGCTTGGTTTCGCCGATGTAAATAAGTTGACATCTGGAGCAGCGGATGCAATAGATGAGGTTGGAGGAGGTGCAGATGAACCTCTGTCTCACCTGGAAAGACTGTTTGGGTCCTTGGATGGAGTTGAGGGGGGAGGTAAAGGGACAGATGTTGCATCTCATGCGGTTGCAGGGGAATGTGCCCGGGGATGGGGTGGTTTGGGTAGGAAGGGACGAGTGGACCAGGGAGTTACGGAGGGAACGGTCTCTGCGGAACGCAGAGAGGGGAGGGGATGGGAAGATATGGCCAGTGGTGGGGTCCCGTTGTAAGTGACGGAAATGTTGGCGGATGATTTGTTGGATCCGCTGGCTGGTGGGGTGGAAGGTGAGAACGAGGGGGTTTCTGTCCTAGTTGCGAGTGGGGGGAGGGGGAGCAAGAGCGGAGCTGCGGGATGTAGAAGAGACCCTAGTGAGAGCCTCATCTATAATGGAAGAGGGGAAGCCCCGTTTCCTGAAGAATGAGGACATCTCTGACGCCCTAGCGTCAGAGACCTGGAAGCTCATACATGTGTTTCAATGTCATAAAATTGTTGTGAGGTCAGCAGGTATCTTTGTGTGTCTTTGGGAATGAGTAACTGAATCACAACCTAACACATATCTTTAGGTCAGATTTAGCACATGCCATAAATCTTCCTTAAACTGCTGTATTAAGTACTCTTATTCAGATAGAGCTTTGATTATTTATGAAGGAGGGGTCCTTTGCAACACTTTGTTACCAAGGTAAGTGAAGTATAGTATACATGCCATAAGCACACGCAGGAGCGCTAAATTATAGTTTCAGTGGTGGGTGAAGCTTCTCCAGTTCAGAGTTTGAATTAATCTCTATTTAAATCTCATACAATTTAATTCCATGTCTTCACTCATTTTATGTTGGTGCTTAAAGATTAAATAATGGGTATGCGATTAGAGCAAAAATTTCTGTGGGTCAAGACCAGATTCTGAAATTCAAAGTAATCTTTGGCATTTTGGTTGAGTCGTTTTGGCAGGTTAAAAGATCTGGATCTGGAAATTAATTTACTCCTCCATTAAGATGAAGTGTTGCACAGTTCATCCAGGCCAATACCTGCTGGAGCATTATGAAGCAAAAGACTGGTTAGAAGACTTGAAGCACGTGGGATAGGAAGATCACTAAGAACATAGAGAGAAAATTAGCTCAGAGGGGGAAAGCAAAAATGATCCATAAATGTCTTTTTGTTCCTTTAAGGGGATTGTAGACAGTGCTTTGATTATATATTAGTGATTATATATTAATTAATAAAATCTGCAGATGACATAAAGTGGTGAACACTGAGAAAGTAAATTGTGTGAAGACATTGACTGGATGGCTGAACGATCAGAAAATTTGCAGGTAAAATTTAATAAAGGGAAGGGGAACATGAAACACAGTCAATTGCCAAAGTTTTATCTTTTGTAACAAATACACCCCAAGTGCATGAAGGAGAGATATAGGTCCTTCCTTCCCGCTGCTGTGAGACTGCACAACTAGCACTGCTCCCAGCAGACGAGTCAACAATAACAGCTAAGAACACACAGAAAACTGATGACAATTTATGTATCTTTTATTTATAATGAATGATCTCTTGCTCTCTTGCTATGCACTCTGCTGCTGTAACACTGTAAATTTCCCCGGTGTGGGACTAATTAAAGGAATATATTATTATTATTATTATTATATTATACACTTTCTTTTTTACCCTTCTTTTTTTATGGGTAATTTTCTCTCCTTGTATTCCTTTCCCTAATTTCTCAACATACTGGCAGATACATCCAAATAAATGAATGAACGTAGGGCTGACATTGCTCCCACACTTGGCAACCCTGATTAGTGGGAAAGTTTGCTCAAAAGCTCTAAAAAGCATTTCAACTCACATGTCTGACCTGTACAGAACATAGAACTACCCAATTATATTTACTTTAGCAATCTATTGATCGACTATTGTGTATGATAGGATAGTATATTCTTGGACGTAAACAAATGGGGCCAATTTATCAGAGTTTGGCATTACAGCAATATTTGCAGGTATCTTTGTGCCATCCTGAAAACCAACATTCCAGCAATTACTTTGTATGACATGCAGAATGATGGTCGATTCATGGCATTCTGCCTGGGCTTTCACTGTGTGCACTGTTGGCAGAAGCTTGCCTTGGTTCATGCAGTACTTCCCTCCTGAATGACACAAACTGGGTTCAAGGCTGCATCGCACTAATTGAAAGGCCACTGAATGGTGATGTGAAATTATTGATGTTTGTGAGGTGGTCTGCAGATGGTTGACTGTGTTTTGATTATATAATTGGTGATTATATATTAATGAATGAAATCTGCAGATGACATAAGCTTGGAAGTGTGGTGAACACTGAGAAAGTAGATTGCGTGAAGACATTGACTGGATGGCTGAACGGTCAGAAAAACTGCAGGTACAATTTAATAAAGGGAAGAGGGACCTGAAACAAACTGGCAGGAGGAATAAGGGAGGAGAACATAGCATAAAAGACACAGTTCCAAGTGGAGTGCATGGAAAAGGGGCCTGCTGTACCTGTGCATAACGTCTGCATGGTGATTGGGAATTTTGAGAATGTGGTTATGAAAATATATAGGATCCTGGAATTCGTAAATAAAGACAAAAATTACCAAAGTAGGGAAGATATGTTGGAACTGTATAAATCACCGGTTTGGAGAGCACTGCATCCAATTTTGCTCACCACTCTTTAGGAAGGATGTGAAGCTTCTGGATTGGGCACAGAAATGTTTTACAAGAATAAATGTAGGAAAGGAAGATTTCAGCTACAAGCTTACAATGGAGAACTTGTGATTGTGCTTTTCCACAGAAAGTCGAGAGAGTCGGGAGTTTCTTCCCATTCGCTTGGTGGAGACATTTCTCCCCATTTCAATCCCAAATGGCCAATTCCTTACTCTGAAAATGTGAACCCTGCTTTTAGACTTCTTAATCTGTGGGGAAATTCATCATATAGAACCCCATCAGATGATTGTATGCTTCAATAAGATCATCTCTCATTCTATGATTCGGATTGTGGTGTTTGATCATTACCATGGTGTTTGAATATTACTGTGGTGTAGCAGTGCTGCTGAATTTTCATGTCTTCCCAATAAGGGGTTCAGTGTCCATTTCCAGATACATCAAGATGACAATTCCATCACTTCGAACTGCACCTCAAATCTGCCTTCAGTTGCAATATATGATCCTTCAGAAATCTGTCCCCACCCACATCCATCTCTAGAGAAAGTCAGTGTCTCCCTCTCTCTCTCTCTCTCTCATACAGACTGTAGCTACCACAAAGACACTCGCTCACTTACAGGCAACTAAACCGAACTCCCCCTCCCCACAACACACACATTACATATATACATGCCTCACTTGAGCATTCAAGCCCTATGCCCAAGAAATCACAGGGACTGCACTGAATCTCAGTTTATGTAGGATCTGTTGTCATATTGAAATTCTTGTTAGCTATCAATTTTCTGCCATGCTTTGTTTTAATTACTGTGTCCTCTTGAGAGAGAGTTGCTACCTTACAGTGCCAGTGACCCGGGTTTGATCCTAACTATGGGTGCTGTCGGTACGGAGTTTGTACGTTCTCCCTGTGACAGTGTGGTTTTTCTCCAGGTGCTTCAGTTTCCTCACAAAGATGTACAGGTTTGTAGGTTAATTGGCTTCTGTAAAAATTGTAAATTGTTCCTAGTGTGTAGGATAGGGCTAGTGTACTGGCCGATCGCTGGTTGGTGTGGACTTGGTGGGCTGAACGGCCTGTTACCATGCTGTATTTCTGAAGTCTAAAGTCTAAAATAGCTATGGACAAACATAGTGGAATACTGTAGTCAGAAGCCAGTCCATCCAGGGAAGGAGCATATCACCAGGGTCCATTGTGGACATCTGCCAGTGTAAGGGAGCAGCATTCCATTAGCCTGGTGCAATTACATGGGCAACGATGCAACACAGCACTTGACCATCTAATATAAACTGTAGCATATACAGAAAGGGGAGGTATTAAGATGCTTATTAAATATTTACATCAATGTAATGTTTCATTTTGATTCCCATTTTTTCTTTTTCATGGCAATTAAAACCCTCCTGTTCAAACATTCAAGTGCCAAGGATTCAATAATGCAGTAAGTGTGCAGGCTCTTGCATGAAAGCATTGTGCTGTGCTATTTTTCATTGTTAACATTTTACAATGTTAAGCCTCCAATTAACCTTCACGACATAGAGGGAACTCAGAAATAATTGAAACACAAGTGCTGAGGCTTTGTACCATTCTCCTTATTAAAAGAGGTGGTGGGGTTCCAGCTTTGAAGGGAATAATGAGGCTGATGTACTTAGAGTACCCATTGATAGGATTGAAGTATTTTGACTCCATTAACTCATTGACCCATATTCCTTTACCTAACTTAAATTTACCTTTTCCGAAGAATTACCGATTTTCAACATTTTATATAAAATACTTATTCCTGATATCATTCCAACATGCCCATGTTTGAAATTTAATGTCATTTCTGTTTGGCAGTGCTTTAAACATCCTCCCCACCTAATCCCCCATCCCCAAGGCAAATGCTGTGTGCCAATGAAATAATTTAATCAGCACCTTATATTCCATTTGGGTGGCTTACAACCTGTGGTACGAACATTGAATTCTCCAATTGTGAGGAACTAACCTAGAAAGACCCTCCCCCTCCCCTCCCCCCTCCCCTATTCCCCCTCTCTTTCCTGTGCCCCATCTGGATGTGCACCCAATTTTCCCTTTCCGCTTTCTTCTGCCCCTTCCACCTACATTCCTTCCTCTAGCTTCACAATTCCCACATCTTCTATCAATATCTTATCTCATACCTTTTGTCTTTTCATCTGTGGCCTTTGTCCAAACATCGACCAATCCAAAATCCCCCTCACCTATTTCCACCTATCCCTTGCCAGGCATTGTTCCACCCCTACCTCTGTTCCAGCGTCCTACAATCAGTCTGAAGAAGGATTCCAAGCTGAAATGCTGTCTTTGTGGGAAGGAACTGCAGATACTGGTTTAAGCTAGATGGAGGAAAATTTTTCCCAATGTTGGGGGAGTCCAGAACCAGGGGCCACAGTCTAAGAATAAAGGGGAGGCCATTTAAAACTGAGGTGAGAAGAAACTTTTTCACCCAGAGAGTTATGAATTTGTGGAATTCTCTGCCACAGAAGACAGTGGAGGCCAATTCACTGGATGAATTTAAAAGAGAGTTAGATACTCTAGGGGGCTAGTGGAATCAAGGGATATAGGGAGTAGGCAGACACAGGTTATTGATTGTGGATGATCAGCCATGATCACAATGAATCACAGCAGTGCTGGCTCAAAGGGCCAAATGGCCTCCTCTTGCACTTATTTTCTATGTTCTATGTTTTCTATGTAAACCGAGGATAGACACAAAATGCTGGAGTAACTCAGCGGGACAGGAATGGGTAACGTTTCGGGTCGAGACCCTTCTTCTGTCCATGTTCTCCGGAGATGCTGCCTGACCTGTTGAGTCATTCCAGCACTTTGTGTCTTTTATTTAAATGTTTTAATCATCTTGAAAATGTGAACTAGATTTACCTCTCTCTCACATTCTGAACTTAGGGAACACAAGCCGAGCGATTGCAATCCATCCTCAATTAAACTTCCTCACCTTCCTTTTATTGTGAATCTGCACTGTACCCTTTCAACGCTAATGTGCTGTTCTTGACCTAAAGTGTACAGAACTGAACATAATGTTCCGCATGGGCTCAAACCAGCCTTAAAAATCTGCAATGTACCTTTCACAAATTAGCACTCCAGTACTCTTGAGCTAAATGCCAAGATCCCATTAGTTATTTTAATTCTTTCTTTTCTACATATCTGGACATCTCAATCTCTCTGCTTCTAAGCATTCAGAAAATAATTGTTTTTTTTAATCTTCATCATTTATAATCTCACATTTCCCTACACTGAACTCTATTTACAATGTAATTTTTACAACGTTCTGTCCTGGAAATGACATTGAAACTGCATTGTGTTCCCTTCTTCTCATAGTCATAGAGTCATAGAGTGATACAGTGTGGAAACAGGGCCTTTGGCCCAACTTGCCCACACCGGCCAACATGTCCCAGCTATACTAGTCGCACCTGCCTGCACTTTTCACATCCCTCCAAACTTGTCCTATCCATGTATCTGTTTAACTGTTTCTTAAACGTTGGGATAGTCCCAGCCTCAACTACCTCTTCTGGCAGCTTATTCCATACACCCACCACCTTTTGTGTGAAAAGGTTACCCCTCAGATTCCTGTAATCTTCAATGGTAATGTCACAGTATAACATTATCAAGTTTCCTTGTGAAATACTATATATTTTTATTTTTTAATAACAATTTATTTGTCATTCAAACATATAAGTATACATTTGAACAAAATGTCGTTCCTTACGGGGCTGAGTTGTAAGGTGCATCGTGGTTGATATTGATGTACGGTGGCAGTGCAGCAGGTGTGTGTGTTTCAGGTGAGGTGTGTGTGTGTGCGTTGGGGAGCAGCAGGGTGCTCATCATTCTAACAGCCAGGGGCAAGAAGCTGTTGCACATCCTTGTGGTGCTGGCCTTGATGCTCCGGTACTTCATGCCAGATGGCAGAGGGGCAAAGAGTCCATGGGAGGCGTGGGAGTTCTTAAAAATTGTTGAGGCTTTTTGGAGGCATCTTTTGTTGAAAATGTCCAGAATGATGGGGAGAGGCTCCCCAATGATGTTCTCTGCTGTCCTGACTAATCGCTGCAGGGTCTTCCTGCCTGATGCAGTACAGTTCCCATACCGGACAGTGATGCAGCTGGTCATGATGCTCTCTATGGTAGAACATAGAGAGGATGGGTGGGGGAAACCTCGCTCATTTCAGCCTCCTGAGGAAATACAGCCCCTGCTGAGCCTCCCAGCCAGGTGTGTAGTGTTGAGAGACCAGGAGAGGTCATCAGCGAAGTGCACCCCTAGGAATTTGATGTGCAGGGGGGAGTCTACAATCATCTCTTTGGTCTTGGTGACGTTCAGAGACAATTGGTGACAATTGCTGAACATTGACAGTTCATGTAAAGATCTCTGTGCCTGAAAAATGGTTCCAGTGCAACTGAAAACCTCACTGGAAAGTTGGAGAGTGAATTTCCCACTGAACATTACGAGGTCTAAAAATGAGAACAATATTGCTGTGCTTCAGGTTAAGTCTACCTTCAGTTGCACAGAACCATTTGTTGAAATTGTAAAAATTGTTTGAAGTTCCAAGCCATTCCGCCTTTTTATATTGATTATTGAACATACTGAACAAATAATCATCACAGATATTCAGTGTTGTCTGGTCTGCCTCCTTTCTTCCGTATCTAATTTACAGAGACTTGGACATTGAACCACCATCTCATTAACCAAGCCAAAAATGTGATGAAACTATCAACCTTCACCTCAAAAAATTAAATCTACAATAATTTGTGTAAACTTTACATGTACATTTCCAAACCTACGTCCAAATTTGAAGTTAAGATTGACTAAGAACTTGTGTGTCAATTCATAGCAGATGCAATTGATCATTCTTCCACATGAAAAGGTTTAACAGTGTATTGCAGGAAAGAGGATGAGGAATTCAATGAGTTTCTGTGGCTTTCCTGTGTAATATACTTCCCCTTTCTCTTGAGTAACTGCAGCTAAACCACAAGTCTTTCAGAAGTGAGATTGAGGCACACAGCCAATACAGACAGAGATATATTTTTGTTTCAATTCTAACTAGAAAACATCAATCTTCACTGGTGGTTCAATGGCATCGTCAGTGGCAATTCTCAGGGTCTTGTGCAAATGGGCAATCTACCGGCCGCTGATGGAGTAGATAGGATTTCAAAGCCATTAAATTAATTCCTATCCAAGAGTAACATCCAATGCCAGAGGTGGTTCACTAGGTAATAATTACCTGAATTTAATGTATTAATGACAAATGCATTTTGCTATATTAGACAGCAGAATGGCCACAACTACTAATTATCCAATCAACCACTGCGGGTTATAATTAAAACATTTCTCCTAAATTTAATTGAGAATTATTGGTGGTGTGACCCGCACTGTTGAAACTCCCTCAAAATAGAAAACATCATCTCTACTTCTACGGTATTAAACCGCTACATGAATTTTAAAGACCTCAATTTTGTTAACTTCCAGTTATCTTTTCGAAACAAAAGTACCAGCCTTTAGTATTTCCTAATAGTTGTAACCTTTGTTTGCATCTCATTCTTGTGCAACCTTTTGATACTTTCTCCAGTTCTTCCATTGTCCTTCTGTAATAGAACATAGCACACAGAACAGTACAACATATGAACAGGCCCTTTGGTCCACGATATTTGTGCAGAACATGATGCCAAGACCAAACTCTGCTTTGCCTGCACATAATCCATATCCCGCCATTCCCTGCATATCCATGTGCCTATCCAAACGTTTCTTAAATGCCACAATCATATTTGCCTCCACCACCACCCCTGGTGGCAATTTCCAGGCACTCAGCAACCTATGTTTAAAAAAACTTGCCCCACACATGTTCATAAGTGATAGGAGCATATTAAACCATTTGGCCCATCAAGTATACGCCACCATTCAATCATGGCTGATCTATCTTTCCCTCTGAACCCCGTTCTCCTGCCTTCTCCTCATAAACCCTAACACCTGTACTAATCAAGAATCTATCTATCTCTGCCTTAAAAATATCTATTGACGGCCTCCACAGCCTGCTCTTAAACTTTCCCCCCTTCTCACCTTAAAGCTATGCACTCCAGTATTTGATATTTCCATCCTGGAAATAAAGGTTCTGTCTACCCTACCTGCCCTCATAATTTTATATACTTCTATCAGATCTCCCCTCAACCTCTGGCATTCCAGTAAAAATAATCCAAGTCTATCCAACCACTCCCTGTAACTAATATCCCCTAATCCAGGCATAATTCTGGTAGTAGAAACAAGGAACTGCAGATGCTACCTTACTAAAAAGACACCAAGTGATGGAGTAACTGAGCAGGTCAGGCAGCATCCCTGGAGTACATGGATAGGTTATATTTCAGGTTGGGACCCTTCATCGGACATTCTGGTAAGCCTCCTCTGCCCCCTTCCACATCCTTCCTGTATTGTGGTGACAGGAACTGCACACAATATTCTAAATACGGCCTAACTAAAGTCCTATAAAGCTGAATCATGACTTCCTGACACTTACATTCAAACTGGTGCACTGTATCCCAACTAAGGTGTGCAAATTTAACAAAGATCTGCAACATACACGCTCCCTCCATGATGCACACGATATTTATACTCATTGAATCAACTGTGATATAAGGAATGTGTAGGAAAGAACTGCAGATGCTGGTTTAAATCGAAGGTAGACACAAAATGCAAGAGTAACTCAGCAGGACAAACAGTCACCCATCCCTTCTGTCCAGAGATGTTGCTTGTCCCGCTGAGTTACTCCAGCATTTTATGATACAACGAAAACGTTTTTTCTGCAGCCCGTGGTTAAGGTCAAGAATGAAATGCTAGGGGAATGGTGGATGCATATTCTATTGCAGCATTTGAAACTAAGCTGGATAGATATCTGAATGGAAAGAATCTGCAGACATATGGTTAGTGGGACCGCCTGCATAGCTCTTAAATTGAGATGAAATGAACTTGACAAGTCAAAATGTTCTGTAACCATTGTCAGATTTTCTGTTGTGACCAGTTTTTAATCCCTTAAATAATATCACTAAAAATAGGTTATCGGCTATTCTGACACCGTTTTTCATGAGACCTTCCTGTGCACATTTCTGACAATATAACAATGACCACACATCAAATCTACTTCACTGGCTGTAAAACGCTTCGGGTTATGCTGCAGTTGTGAAACTTTGCCTTTTACATGCTTGTCCTTTCTTTCTAATGGAGTTTGAGATGAGCCTTAAGGAATGAAATGAAGACCGCCAGTTGAACATTAAATAATTTGAAAGCAAGCCAGCAAAAGCCTGTGGGATTAAATAAGGAGGCTTTAGAAGACAATGAGACGCCAAAACAGGTCCCATGACATCATTATTTCGCTGAAGTGATATTGGAGAACTACACATCAGAAAGTTTACACACAGGTAAACATAGACTTCAGCTTAGAATAACCAAAGTTTTATTGATGTCAGTTAAAAATAAAACTGGAATAGACAGCCAGAATAAAATTTGACAGGTAACATGCAACACATGGGATTTGTCTCACATTCATCCTGCAAATTAACCCTGAGAGTACTGAATGTTCTTTGCAACACTCAAAATATGAACATGTGCCATATGTCATAAACATTCTGCAGATTGTCAAAATAAAAATTTGCATGGAATATTCTATGTTGGCATGGTGAAATAGTTATTAAAACAATTTGAATTATTCATAGGATTATCTTTTCTAATTCTATACATGGAAAGATTTACTTTTAGAAGCTGATTCTTTGTGTTTAAATCCTGAATTTCTAAAGGGATTCTTCCTATTACCAGTGTAACATTGGTGGAACAGCTGTGAGAATTCCAGACAATAGTATAAATAGTGCTTATGCCATTGCTCTAGGGATGCTGTGATTGTCGCTTGGTTAGATTACACCTGAACGCCTGGAGTCGTTTGGGGCACTGCTCCTCAGACAAGAGATAATGACCTGGGATAGGGCACAGCATACCCTTGAGTGTACATGGCGTGATCTGACTGGAGTCTTTATGATTATAGGATAAATGGTTGGAAATTGATTACTCATGGGAAAGTTCAGAACAAATGAGGTATAATCTTATTCCTTATTTTTAAACTAATGTTCGGTAATTCAGGGGTGATGATAAGAAGCACTACATACAGAAAAAGTTGTGATGAATCTCAAAGTCTCTACTTCAAAAGGTTGTTGAGGTTGGGAACAATTGAACATTTCAGAACTGAAATGGACAGATGTTTGTAAAAGGAAAATGCAACCAAGCTTGTTGATGTGTTTAAGATAACTATCAGCCATGATCTGAAGGTACAGAAAGATATGAACAATTGCAAACCTTTCAGGCTTTCATTCTTGGCCGCTCTGTGTCGACCCTGTCCTTGGGTTTTATCTCACAACATGCTTGAAAAATCTTATACTTACACAATAGAACTTACTGTATTTTGTGGCAGCCTCCCATACTTCAATCGTCCACTGCAAGCAAAAAATATTTCCTAATTCTCCCATGAAAGGCCTGACTCTCATTTTAAAATCCACTCCTCTTGTCCAAATCACCTCACCAGCATAAAAAAACATTTCCCTATAAATTCCTGTAAATATCCCTTGAATTCCATTTAAAATTCTATAAACTTCAATAAAATCATCAATTGCTCTTCGGTACACCACAGTGTGAAAGCAGTTGTTATTTTGCCTTTACATTTAGCGCTTGCAGTGCTGGTGATATTCTGGTAAGTCTGTCTCTACACTATATCCCCATCACCTCATTTCTAAAGTGAGAGATTTTTACATAATACTTCAGATGTAATAGTTGCCTTCGCATAGTTGAGAAAAAACTTCCTCCATGATAAATACAAATTAGCTAGATATTTAGGATGTCATTCCATTAAACTTCTTAATTTTATTTTAAATTCCAGACCTCCAAATATTAATAATCCAGCCATATGGAGTACATAAATGTCCACAGCTGGCCATTATCGCCACCATATTATCTTCATAACAATATTTAGATCTAAACATTTTTTGTCCAAATTAGATGACCTACACTGAAATCGGCTTTCACGAATTTTGCCTACTCACCTAATCTGACAATGTCTTTTTGTCGTTTTAAGTTCTCAGTCACATTACGTTTTCTCCCATTAAACATTGCGCAATTGGCACATCTGGATTATGTGATTTATTGCTATGTAATCCCTTCAAGGTTGGCAGAGGAGCGGCAGGTGAAGGAGTGAGTGCGGGGATTGGCTGAAGAATTAAATTAGCAAATTGGTAAATTAGCTAATTAGTCAATTTATCAGCTAATATAAGCAAGGTTTGCTCTAGGGGAGCGGCCTGTCGGGGAGTGGCCTTATCGAGTAATGTGCAAGTCTAAGTATAAGTATAAGTAGTGAAGTGGATGAGCTTGAGGCTCAGTTAGAGATTGATAGATATGACTTTGTGGGGATTACAGAGACGTGGCTACAGGAGTATCGGGAGTCGGAACTGAATATTCAGGGTTATACGTCCTATAGAAAGGACAGGCATGTGGGCAGAGTAGGTGGGGTAGCTCTGTTGGTGAGTGATGAAATTCAGTCCCTTGCGAGAGGTGACATAGGGACTGATGATGTAGAGTCACTGTGGATAGAATTGAGGAATTATAAAGGTAAGAAGACACTAATGGGAGTTATCTACAGTCCCCCAAACAGTAGCCTGGATATAGGGTGTCAGTTGCAGCAGGAGTTAAAACTGGCATGTAACAAAGGTAATGCCATTGTGGTTATAGGGGATTTCAATATGCAGGTAGACTCGGAAAATCAGGTTGGTTCTGGACCCCAAGAAAGGTAGTTTGTAGAGGGCCTGCGAGATGTATTTTTAGAGCAGCCTGTACTGGAGCCTACCAGAGAGAAGGCAATTCTGGATTTAATGTTGTCCAATGAAGCAAATTTAATAAGGGAACTCATGGTAAAGGAACTGCTTGGAGGTAGTGACCATAATATGATTAGTTTTAATATGTAATTTGAGAGGGAGAAGGTTAAATCGGAAGTGTCAGTGTTGTAGTTGAACAAAGGTGACTACGAAGGCGTGAGAGAGGAGCTGGCCAAGGTCGACTGGAAAAGGATCCTAGCAGGAATGACGGTGGAATAGCAATGGCAGGAATTTCTGGCCATAATCCAGAAGATGCAGGATCATTTCATTCCAAAGAGGACGAAAGATTCTAAGGGTAGCATCTCGGGAGAGAAGGAATGGGTGATGTTTCGGGTTGAGACCCTCTTCACACTCTGAAAGTCTGTAGTACAGATGAGTTGAGTGGGGGACTGGAAAACAGAAGTAATTGAAGAGACGAAGGGCGAGGTGTGCGGTGTCTTAGACATAGGTTGGGAGGGATTGGACTAGGGGGGATAGGATAGGGTTGAGGTATGTGGAAATGAATTCAGTGGGCCACATACAGGCAGAAACAATGGGTCTACTAGGACAGTTCTGTTCATGGATTTTGGGTAGGAGGAGATGTTCGAGAGCTGGAGTCCAACCTCAGCGTGGGAGAGGACAGCTCGCCAGACTACCATGGGACTTCCCTTTTCAATAGAATTGAATGTTGT
The DNA here is from genome assembly GCF_053455715.1 of Rhinoraja longicauda. Classification (NCBI taxonomy): domain Eukaryota; kingdom Metazoa; phylum Chordata; class Chondrichthyes; order Rajiformes; family Arhynchobatidae; genus Rhinoraja; species Rhinoraja longicauda. Next base: position 32,350,274 of record NC_135960.1, read on the forward strand.
AGTACTGTATGCAGTTTGGGGTTTTAAAATTCTGAGGAAGTGTGAAGTTTTAGGGAGAGACCAATGCAGATTTACTAGAGAACTGCTTATTATGAAGAAATTCACAATGAAGATGAGAACCTGTGGCTTTTTCATTTACACAACACGATTGAGAGAAATTATGAAAGGATAGCACATAAAAGGAGACCGTTTACAGTCACTGGAATAATGAGCCACTGATATCCAAGTCTTTCATATTCACTTCCAAGATTAGTAGTTGAGGGTATTAACAAAGAATAATAAACTGCTTTTGAGTAAAATACTAGGATATCATCTGTCTCCTAATTTTGGACAAAAATCCTGTTACATGTTAACTTTTTGTGTAATGTGCACTTTCTCCCTTCTCAGCCTTTTTATAATTTTTTTCTAACTTAGTTTTTTAAAAATATTTTGTTATAATATTTTAGGCCATTTGGCTCATCGAAGTTATGCCAGCTTTCACAGAAATCCCATCAATTCCATTACCCCACTTATTTTTTTCTAATTATTTCTCTTTTATATCTTTTCATGGCAAGTTCTGCTTAGACTTCAAATGGTATTATTTGACAATGATTGGCATCATAACCAAGTCCAATATCCACAAAGATATACTTTTAACAGGGTCACTGAATATTGTGCAGGAGTTCAGATCAAGGGCTAAAGGTAAGTATATCCCACAGACCAGCTAACCCACCATAGACAATGGGTATAGGACCTCTTCCTCATTGACTCCATTATTCATCCCGCCCATTTTCTGACCCATTGGATAATTCAATATAGTTGAATCCAATGCTCAATGAGATGTACGTTTTCCTTCTTCTGACAATGCTGATATGAAATTATTTTAGCAGTGTTGTAATTTCTGGTATTTACAAATCCACAGCATAATTCTGTTTATATTTTGGCAACATGCTATCAAATCAGTCACCAAGAATGGTATTGGAAATACAAAGTATTGCACATAAATATGGTACTGAGATCTTCTGAGATTAGAATTAAGATATGTTGGCTGGGCTACTCTACTGGAACCATTGCCTGTATCTTGCTTCGTATAATTCATTTTTCACAGGATGATTTAAGGCGAATCAAACATTTCATTTGACCTGCGCTGTAAGTGATCCAGGAACATCCGATGCACTCGCTGGGCACAGAAAGTCAGAAGGTGTTTCATTCCCCAACGCTGACATCTTTGAAGCACACTAAATTTTTCCAAAAAATATACAGCTCAGACTTAAATCAATGCTGTACAAATTGATTCCAGATGGAGTGCATGAGCAAAGTGTTCACTTAAGCCAAAGTTCTGTCAAAGGTATGAACAGGCATATGCCATAGAAAAAAAAGCCAGGTGCAGGAGTCCCAGGGAGAAAATGACAGAGAGCTAGACAGAAGATAAAAGGAAAACAGTCAGTGCTGGTGGCAGTGTGGAATATAAAAATAAATGGTGGAAATTTAGAAAGAGTTATAAAACCAAGCTTAGGGATTATTTTCAATATTTCTGTGAAGTTTGAAAATTAATAGTTACATAATCATATTATGTCAGTAGCACCACAATTTTCCTTGTGAGATTTCTCTCTTCAAGGTGTTTATTCGTGTTTTGAGTTATTTTAATATTTCTGCTATCCTCCTGCCTCTTTCTTTTTTTTTGCATTTCCCTCTCACTTATGAATTGTTAAACTTGACACTGGATGAAAGCAATAAATAGAAACTTCACAGAACAATAAAGTGATTGAAATCCTGCATTAGAGGCAAGATTTACTCCTATTGCGGTTCTTGGATGTGTCACTGTGGGGTAGGTGTGCAAGAAATTCAATTGGAAGGAATGACCCTAATCCCTTCTGTTTATTTGGGGATTCTTTTTTTCCAAACTGGATTTTCTCTGAACAGAAAATGCTGACAATACTCAGCAGGTCACATTGCATCTGTGAGAAGAGAAACAGAGTCAACATTTTCAGATCAGAAACCTTTTGGCTGAACTGAAAAGGAAATAAAATAAACTTGTAGGAAGTTGGGGAAGTGAGATATCTCTGAGTTTTTTTAATGTTCTCATTCTCATCTCTACCATTTACTCGCGGATAAGATACCCTTCATTTATAGCATATCTGCATGTTCACCCTGGTTTTACCCCATTAGTAGTCCATAATGGTTAATACCATCTTCCCAGAAAGCACAAGCGACCCCTTTATTTGATGTCAATCAAGCCTGGAACCTTTATTTAAGAGAACATACTGTTTAGATACTTAGAGAAAGGGTTTTTAGAGTATTTGTTGACATGCTGCTCAAGGAAGTAGAGCCGTTGATGGGCTTTCTTTATGATAACACCAATGTAGTGGGCCCAGGGCAGATCTTCAGAAAATGCAAACTCAGGAACTTGAAGTTGTTGATACTCTCCACCACCAGCCCTTTGTTGTTGCCAGGTTTGTTGATCCTCAGCCTTCCTTTTCTGATGTCAGCAATCAGCTCCTTAATTGACATTAAGAGCAAGGTTGCTGGCACCATTCAATCAGACAATCAATTCTGTTTCATGTATTTTAACCAGTGTTTAGAAATTGCTGTATTAATGAACACTTAATATGCTCTATATTAAGGTCAAAGCCCTTGTGTTGCCAAGAACTAAAATGAAGTATCACAGTGGAATGTCCATGGAATAGCAATAAAAATTATCGGCTTCGTCAGACAGTGCAATATGGTATAGGTAAAATTAATTGAGATATCATACGTATTTGAGCAATGAAAAAGAAAGGACCATGTGATCAGACAGAATTCAAGAGTCAAGAGTTTTTTATTGCCATATGTACCAGCAATGGACCAATTAAATTCCTACTTGCTGCAGCTTTACGTGTCAATAAACATAAAAACACAAAAAAAACAAGAATCGAGAATGCAATAAATTGAAGATCAGTAATACTAGGTAATCAGACCATAATAGTGCAAAGCCAAAGCCAGTAGTGCAACAAAAATATTCATAGTAGATCATAGTTGCTGAGGTAGGGTTATGGATAGAGTTATGTCATGTCAAAGAGCCTGATGGTTGCTGGGAAGAAGCTGTTCTTTAACCTGGAAGTGAGCATTTTCAGGCTCCTGTACCTTCTTTCCGATGGTGGAATTATGATGAAAGTGTGGCCAGGGTGGTGTGAATCTTTGATGATATTAAATGCCTTTTTGAGGCAGGGCCCTAGTGAGACCGCACCTGATGTACTGTGTGCAGTTTTGGTCTCCAAATTTGAGGAAGGATATTCTTGCTATTGAGGGCGTGCAGCGTAGTTTACTAGGTTAATTCCCGGAATGGCGGGACTGTCATATGTTGAAAGACTGGAGCGACTAGGCTTGTATACACTGGAATTTAGAAGGATGAGAGGGGATCTTATCGAAACATATACGATTATTAAGGGGTTGGGCACGTTAGAGGTAGGAAACATGTTCCCAATGTTGGGGGAGTCCAGAACCAGGGGCCACAGTTTAAGAATAAGTGGTAGGCCATTTCGAACGGAGATGAGGAAAAAGTTTTTCAGTCAGAGAGTTGTAAATCTGTGGAATTCTCTGCCTCAGAAGGCAGTGGAGGCCAATTCTCTGAATGCATTCAAGAGAGAGCTAGATAGAGCTCTTCAGGATAGCTGAGTTAGGGGGTATGGGGAGAAGGCAGGAACGGGGTACTGATTGAGAATGATCAGCCATGATCACATTGAATGGTGGTGCTGGCTCGAAGGGCCGAATGGCCTACTCCTGCACCTATTGTCTATTGCGTCATGTACGGTGGTGAGGTCAGTAGCTGTAATAGACCGGGCAATGCCTACCACCTCCAGTATCTTCTCCATTCCTGGGGGTTCGAGTTACCAAATCAGGCTGGGATGCAACGGGTTGACATGTTCTCTACAGTACACCTGTAGAATTTTGATAAAGCATTCAGTGACATATCAACTGCCGTCAATCTTCCAAGCTTTGGAATCTGTCAAGCTTTCTTTGTAATTTCATAATGTGCTGGGCCCAGGTCAGATCTTCAGAAATATGCACACCCAGGAACTTGAAGCTGTTGACTCTCTCCGCCACTGCCCTGGCATAGTCATAGAGCATGAAAACATGTCCTACACTCCAAGATGCCACATCTACTGTAGTTCCACCTGCCTGCATTTGGTCCATATCCCTATAAACCTTTCCTGCTCATATACCTGTCCAAATATCTTTTGAATGTTGTTATAGTACATGTCTCAACTACCTCGTCTGGCAGCTCGTTCCATAAATTCACAAAATGCTGGAGTAACTCAGCAGGTCAGGCAGCATCTCGGGAGAGAAGGAATGGGTGATGTTTCGGGTCGAGACCCTTCTTCAGACTGAAGAGTCTCTCTCACCCATTCCTTCTCTCCCGAGATGCTGCCTGACCTGCTGAGTTACTCCAGCATTTTGTGAATAAATCGATTTGTACCAGCATCTGCAGTTATTTTCTTATACAGCTCGTTCCATAAACCTGCCACCCTCTGTGTCGATGAAGACAGATTCATGGATGCTTAGCTTATTTTTACCCAAAGCCATCAATCAGCTTCCTGGTCTTGCTACTGCTAAAAACAAGATTATTGTTGTTGTACCATTCAATGGAATTATCAATCTCCCTCCTGTAGTCTCATTCATTGTTACTTGGTATTCGTCCAACAACGGTGGTATCGCCTGCCAATTTAGAATTGGTGTTGGAATTGTGTCTGGCTACACAGTATAGTGATTCTCCTCAACAATCAACAATGGAATACAAGAGCAGCTACGTTTTGGTCAGTAGGTTGCAGATGTAGTTTCTTTGATGTTTTCTGTGTTTCATCCAAAATAATACATTTGGCAGTTTCAACAATTGAAAGTGTTTCCTATTTCTTTCCAAGGTCTCATCGGACTTTGATAATGTCTAGGCTGATCACAGAGTGCTCTTTCACATTTCACATCGAAAAATATTACAGCAGCTATTTTGCCAATTCACTAAATTTGCATTGCATTGTAAAAACATAATGAAAAGGAGAATCCCCAAAAATCGAACATCTGAAGTGCCTCATGTGCAGGTTAAATAGGTTTTAATAGACAGTGTTGTGCCCTTTCTGTAGTTGCATTCAGGCTCATCGAACGTTTGACATTGCAACATCAAATGTTTCGGTTGCTTCAGACTGCTCTGTCTACTGGGCCTAGTTTGGGTTTGCTGGCCATTTCCCAGGTAGGCCCAGTAGTACAAGAAAGCTCACTACGATTTTCGCAAACTTTAGTCTCGGTATAATCATTCAGCCACCTGCAGACTGTGGCAAGGCCTGAATATTATAACTGGCTACAAAGCAAAATCAGGCAACATCGCTGGTGATGGTGCGGCTCTCCCCAATGAATTTAATGCATTTTATGCACGCTTTGAGCAGAAAACCAACAGGGTGTTGACATCTGTTCCATCTGACTCGAGTGTGCCTTTTCCCAGGATCAGTGGTGCAGAAGTTAGATCAGCCTTCCTGAGGATGAACCCATGGAAAGCAACTGGCCTGGATGGTGTCCCTGGGCGCGTCCTCAGGAAATGTGCGGACCCACTAGCAGGAGTGTTCATGGACATCTTTAATCTCTCCCTACTCCGTTCTAAGTATCCACCTGCTTCAAGAAGACCACTGTTATCCCGGTGCCAAAGAAAAGCAAGATCTCATGCCTTAATGACTACTGTGGCCATGATATCCACCATCATGAAGTGCTTTAACAGGCTGGTTATGGCACACTATTTCCAGCCTACCAAGCAGCCTTGATCCACTGCAGTTTGCCTGCCGCCACAAAAGGTCCACGGCTGATGCCATCTCCCTGGCCCAACATTCATCCCTGGGACACCTGGATAAGGTGGACACATGCATCAGACTCCTATTCATAGATTACACCTCTGTTTTCAATGCCATCAATAACCTTCAATACCTTATCCAATGGCATCAGCACTCCCCTCTACAACAGGATCCTCGGCTTCCTGACCAACCGACCACAATTAATGAGGATCGGTGACAAATCATCCTCTACAATAATCCTCGCACTCGTGACCTGCAAGGATACATTCTCAGCTCCCTACTATACTCCTTATGCACTCATGACTGTGCAGCCAAATACCAATCCAACTCAATTTACAAGTTTGTAGATGACACCACCATCGTGGGCCGGATATCAAATAAAGATGAGATGGAGTACAGGAAAGAGATTAAGAACCTCATAAATTGGTGCCAAGAAAACCTCTCCCTCATTGTCAGCAAGCCAAAAGAGATTGTGATCAACTGCAGAAAATGGAGCAGTATACAAACCCCAGTATACAATGATGGCACACATGTAGAAATGGCTTTAAATTCTTAGAATAAATATCACCAGTACTTTGTCCTGGACCAGCCACATAGAAGCAATGCCCAAGAAAGCACACCAACACCTCTACTTCCTTAGAAGGTTTAGGAAGTTCGGCATGTCTACAACAACTTCCAACTTCTACAGATGCGCCATAAAACTCATTTTATCTGGGTGCATCATAGATGATTTGGGAACAGCTCCATCCGAGATCGCAGAGAGTTGCGGACGTGGCCCAGACGATTCAAACTCCCTTCCAAGGAATCCGTCTACACTTAATGCTGCCTGGTAAAGTCACCAGCATAATCAAGAACCAGTTTCATCCCGGTCACTTCCTCTTCTTCCCTCTCTCATCAGACAAGAGGTACAGAAGTTTGAAAACAGATCCAAGGTTAGGGGGAGAAGGCAAGAGAATGGGGTTGAGAGGAAACAATAGATTAGCCATGATTGAATGGAGAAGTAGACACAATGGGCTGAATGGCCTAATTCTGCTCCTTTGACTTATGAACTTACGAAATTATACCTATAGATTTTGGGACAGTTTCTTCCCAGGTTATCAGGCAATTGAACTGTCCTCTCAACAGCTACAGAGTGGTTCTGGCCTCCCAGCTACCTCATTTGAGACCTTTGAACTACCTTTAATCGGACTTTATCTTGCAATAATCGTTATACCCTTTATCCGGTATCTGTACTATCTGTACACTGTGGACACTTTGATTGTAATCATGTATAATCTTTTCGCTGACTGGATAGCATGCAACAAAAAAGCTTTTCACTTTACCTCAGTACACGTGACAATAATAAACTAAACTAATTAATCCAAGCACACGTGACTGCTAATACTGACAGGAAAAATACCAACATCCTGGTGAAGTTCAATATGTTCCGGCTGAGCGAACTTTGATCCTCAGGGAACTGGCAGATATCATTGTGCACATGCTGCTGTTAAAGCTTTCAGACCCATGTCTAAAGCACGAGGCTTCTCACACACGACTATTCTCAACTGATGGTGCTCAGTGTTCTTCTCCTGCAAGACAATAGTCTGTGACAACAGAGAAGCAGTCTATCCTCTGGCGGTCATCAGAGCTACAATGAATGCAGCTTCAGACTCCCGAGTCAGATTTCCATGAAGCCTTCATTACTCCCTGACACACAGTGGATCCATGTATTTGTTTGTTTGTAATAACAAGGAACTGCAGATACTGGTTTATACCAAAGAAGGACACAAAATGGTGGAGTAACAGTGGGTCAGGCAACATCCCATGGAGAACATGGATAGACAACCTTTCGGGTCAGAAATCTTCTTCAGGCTGATTGCAAGGGGGTGGGAAAGAAAGCTGGAAAAGAGAAGGGGCTGGGCAGAGCGTGGCCAATAAGAGGTGAATACATACAAGGGGTTGTTTTGACAGGCAAATTGTTGGACAAAGGCTAGGGATGAAATGACAGGTGTGAGCCACAATGATGAGTTACAAATTGGTAAGGTCTGGTATAGCAAAGTTGTGAATTGTGCAGCCATTGGAAACGGTGCAAGTAGTGGGGTATAGGGAAGGGAGAAAACAGTGCAAGGTCAGCCAGGGATCAGGGGAGGGGAGAGGAGGGAAAGAAAGGGGGGTGTTTTTGGCAGAGAAAGTGGAGGGGGAAGGGGACTGTTGTGGGTTAGTTACTTAAAATTGTAGAATTCAATGTTCAACGTTGGGTTGGTTGTAAGCTACCCAAGTGGAATATAAGGTGCTGATCCTTCAGTTTGCATGTGTCCTCACTCTGGCAATGGAGGAGCACCTTAACAGAAAGGTCTGTATAGGAATGGGAAGGGGAGTTAAAATGGTTAGCAGATGGTGCATATGAACCTCTGTCTCACCTGAAAGGACTGTTGGAATCCTTGAATGGAGGCAAGAGAGGAAGTAAAGGCACAGGTGTAACGCCTCTAGCGGTTGCAGGGGAATGTGCCTGGGGTAGGGGTAGTTTGGCTGGGAAGGGATAAGTGAACCAAGTAGTTGTGGAGGGAGCAATCTCTGCAGAAGGCAGAAAGGGGTGGAGATGAGAAGATATGACTGATGGTGGGATCACGTTGAAGGTGATGGAAATGTCAATGGATGATGTGTTGGATGTGGAGACTGGTGGGGTGAAAGTGTGGACCAGGGAATTCTATCCTTGTTGCATGTGGGGGAGGGAGAGCAAAAGCAGAACTACAGTCAAGTCAAGTCAAGTCAATTTTATTTGTATAGCACATTTAAAAACAACCCACGTTGACCAAAGTGCTGTACATCTGATTAGGTACTAAGGAAAAAAAATGAAACATACAGTAGCACGCAAACAGTTCACAGCGCCTCCTCAATGAGCCTCAAACGCTAGGGAGTAGAAATAGGTTTTGAGCCTGGACTTAAAGGAGTCGATGGAGGGGGCAGTTCTGATGGGGAGAGGGATGCTGTTCCACAGTCTAGGAGCTGCAACCGCAAAAGCGCGGTCACCCCTGAGCTTAAGCCTAGACCGCGGGATAGTGAGTAGCCCCAAGTCGGCCGACCTGAGGGACCTGGAGTTAGAGAGGGGGGTTAGAAGATTTTTGATGTAGGGGGGGGAATGTCCATTTAGGGCTTTATACGTGAATAGGAGGAGCTTGAAGTTGATTCTGTACCGTACAGGGAGCCAGTGGAGAGAGGCCAGAATCGGGGTGATGTGGTCCCTTTTACGGGTACCCGTCAGGAGTCTCGCTGCGGCGTTTTGGACCAGTTGCAGGCGGGACAGGGAAGATTGGCTGATCCCAGTGTATAGAGAGTTGCAGTAGTCTAGGCGGGAGGAAATGAAAGCGTGAATGATTTTTTCTGTGTCGTCGAATTGGAGGAAAGGTTTGATTTGGCACGGAGGAGATGCAGGTGAGGGATCCATCTATAGAAGCCGGGAGGAAATCCCCACATTCACTAAAGAATGAGAACATCTCAGGAGTGCTGTGGAAAGCCTCATCTAGGGAGCAGATGCGGTGGACACAGAGGAAATGAGAGTAGGGGATAGCGTCTTTGCAAGGTGCATGGTGGGAGGAGGTGTAGTCCAGATCATTGTGGGAGACGGTAGGTTTGCAGTAGAATTAATTGTCGTAGTAAAATATTTGTTTGATTGGCTGTGTATTACTGAGAGTATTAGTAAATATTGTGCATTTTTCCAGTCCTCTGTAGAGGCAAACAGTGTAAGTTAATAATTCAAGTTGAAACCCTGCATCAGGACTGTGAGGGAACAAGAAAGATTGCTACTGTGTAATGGTAAAAAAATGTATGTGGAGGGGATGCGTGGATGGGGTAGAGGGTTGGAAATTGGAAGATATTTCAAGGGCCATAATTATGGTGCTGGTAAATTAATTTCTAGTGAATACTGAAGTTACTGTTCCAATTTTTATTTCTTTGTCTAGGGTGTTGATAGAACCTTGTGTATAATTTTGGCCTTCTTAACTTAATATCATATTTGTTATAAAATAAATACATAGAAGTTTCACCAAAATGAACGTTTTAATGGTTGAAGGTGGACACAAAATGCTGGAGTAACTCAGCGGGTCAGGCAGCAACTCTGGAGAGAAGGAATGGGTGACTTTTCGGGTCGAGACCCCTCTTGTAATGGTTGATCTATTAAATGGGGAGAGATTGAGAAAGTTTGGTCTTTAATCTTCAGAATTTAGAGGAAGGAGAGGGAACTTAATTGAAGTGTAAAATATTCTCAGAGGGCTTGACACACCACAGTAAGGAGGTTTTCCTGGTTGAGATATCCAAAACTAGAGGTCACAGTTTTAAAAACGAGTAGCCCATTCTACACTAAAATGAGGAGAAATTTTCTTTACTGAAGGTGAATTCTTTGTGGAATTGTCTATTCTGGAGGGCTGTGGAAGCAGAAACAATGATTGCATTTAAAAGTAAGACAAATAGATAGGGGACAAAGGCTAGGGAATCTAGAGATATGAAGTTGTAACAAGAAAGTGTTGTTGAGTTTGACAATCCCCCATTATCTTAATGAATGCAATAGCAGGCTCCAGTGCTTAAAAGGCTTACTCCTGCTACTATTACGTCTGTAAACCTGCAGCTTGATATTTGTTCAGTTGAGTAATCTTACCACGCAAGGACATAAAAGGTTCTAGAATGACTTTCAGTATTACTTTTGATATCAGATGAGATCCCCCGTCTTAACATGAATTAGCACAGAATAAATTCCAGGCATATTTCAAACTGTCAGTAATTTTGCAATAATCAGGAATCTGCTCTTCAATATTTGATACAAAATGGTTTCTACCTGAGGCACAAAATGAATTTTAAATGCAACATTAAATGGATGTGGGCTGTGTACAAAGTTGAAGTTAGCAGCTGTAACTCCAGAACAAAATATAAAGAAAAATGGCTGAAAATAAATTGGGAGATTTTTATCTGAAGAAGGCCACAGGGTCAACAGGGTCAACAGGGTCCTGGTCAACAAAGGAAAGTGAATACTGTGATCCATCAAATATGAAAAGACAACTTCCAAAATGTTCAGCAAAAAAAGAGATCTCACTGTCTTAACCTATTCTGAAATATATATATTTTTTAAAAACAGATTCCAATAGAACTCCCTTTTACTTTTTCTTTTGTTTCAATAGGAATCCAATAAGAAACAGAGGTGAGAATATGGCTTGTCGCCAAGGCAAAGACAAGCCACAAGAAAAAAAAGCTGGCAAAAACAGGTTTGATTCTGCTCTATATCTTTTAGCTGTGCTGTGCCTGCCCATTATTTGTGAGTTTTCAGGGTAGAAGCTGATGCAAGACCAGCTGTAAACTCTGTTGACATGTCATGTGGAAATGCTGATGATGCATTTATATTGGGCATTGATCTGTTGAACTTGCTTAAATAAACTGCTTACATTTGTCCTTGCACTTTATCTGTGAGGAAATTACCTTTCAACATCCTTAGAAGTGAAGCGATAGGGAAGAGAATATGAATCCAATTCAGCTGAAGGACTGAAGACAAAATGGCCTTGAAGATAATGATGTGTGGAACTCGTATATTACACATTAACCAGCTTGCACAGCAACATGATTTGAGAGAAAAACTTTCTTACATTACATAAAGGCCATAAATTTATATTATCTTAAAAGCATTTGGACTTTTTTGATTTATATCATTTGATGACAGAAGATGAAATATTAATAATATCTGCAAATTATAATTCTGTAATCTAATGTAGAAAGCATTGTGAGGCAAGTATTTGATTAACTTAATAGCAGTGCAGAGTCATGAGGGAATTATTTGCTTGAAAAACAACATCATTAAAAGATAAAGGGAGCTGACAAGACACTGTGATTACGCTAAGTAATTCTTGACAGCTAAGTACCAAAATTGAAAGACTGTGTTCTAACTCTTTATAACTGTGGTGCATGCTTTACACACAGGTCAAATACAGTCCACGGTATGATTCTGTGCACCACGACTCTTTAAGGATTAAACCTTATAATTTGTTATGCAGCAAGTTTCCAACACTGGCTACTTACATACCCACAGGTCCCTGCAATATTTTCTGTATAGGTGAGATCCAAGCATGAGTGACATTGTTTGACACTGAGATTCATGTCAAAGACTAACTTGAATGCATCAAACAGATTCCTGAATCTATATCCTAATCAACAAGATCCTGTGAAACTTTAATAGCTCACTGAGCCATGTACCCAGTCAGTATTAATGATCAGAACATTGTAAATATCTGTGGACATTCAAACATTCAAAGATAAGCAAAAACTATTTTTTTAAATGATCTACTTAAGAAAAACTTAATTATTGAAAATATTTAAATATATCCATACATTTTAAAAATATCTATGGGATAAGAAAATACAACAAATTAAATGTATTTAAATATCTTTGTTAACTCAATTAATTCAAAATATCTAATTGACCTGAAACTGCAAGGAGTTGCTGCTTTCCATGAAAGGGAGTTGGTGAACTATATTTAACTAGATGCATATTTTGTACCCAGATTTCCAAGTGTAACCTCTGTTGAGATTGGAGGAAGTTGGTAGTCAATTAACCTAATAACCTGCATATCATTGGATTGTGGGAGAATACCAGAGTACCATGGGGAGATCCATGCAGTGGCATAAAAGACATGCAAACTCCGCACAAACAGCACCTGAGGTCAGGAGTGAACACGAATCACTGGTGTTTGAGTTGGTATCTCCACAAATTGTGCCATGTCACCCGTCCTTGATGTGTGAATATCCTGGAGTTCCGTATTTAATAGCTTTGCAGGAAACACTAAACACAATGACTGTTGGATCATCGCCTTTTCAAAGAAGAGAAATTACCTATAAATGCTGTCCTGGGAAATGGTGCCCGATACATGAGAATGATTTTTAAAAATTTTAAATTACATGGTAAATTTAAATTATGTTTAGAATTGGTGGAAATAGAGATTCTGCCTGGGACTCACACGTGAAAGAAACATAAAATTGCAAAGAAGATAGGTCTTCCCTGATTTATGTTTAGCCTGTACATACAGTGCATTCAGAAAGTATTCAGACCCCTTCACTTTTTCCACATTTTGTTATGTTACAGCCTTATTTTAAAATTGATTCAATTCATTTTTTGTATCATCAATCTACACACAATACCCCATAATATAAAAAGCGAAAACTGGTGTTTATAAATTTTTGCAAAGTAATTAAAAAGATATAACTGAAATACCACATTTACATAAGTAGTCAGACCCTTTACTCAGTACTTTGTTGAGGCATCTTTGGCAGCGATTACAACCTCAAGTCATCTTGGGTATGACGCTACAAGCTTGGCACACCTGTATTTGGGTAATTTCCCCCATTCTTCTTTGCAGATCTTCTCAAGCTCTGTAAGGTTGGATGGGGAGCGTCGATGCACAGCTCTTTTCAGGTCCCTCCAGAGATGTTCGATCGGGTTTGTCCGGGCTCCGGCTGGGCCACTCAAGGACATTCACACACTTGTCACAAAGCCACTCCTGCGTTGTCTTGGCTGTGTGCTTGAAGTTGATGTCCTGTTGTAAGGTGAACCACCGCCCCAGTATGAGGTCTAGAAGGCTCTGGAGCAGGTTTTCATCAAGGATCTCTCTGTACTTTGCTCCGTTCATCTTTCCTTCGATCCTGACTAGTCTCCCAGTTCCTGCCGCTGAAAAACATCCCCACAGCATGATGCTGCCACCACCATGCTTCACTGTAGGTATGGTATTGGCCAGGTGATGAGCGGTGCCTGGTTTCCTCCAGACGTGATGCTTGGCATTCAGGCCAAAGAGTTCAATCTTGGTTTCATCAGACCAGAGAATCTTGTTTCTCATTGTCTGAGAGTCCTTTAGATGCCTTTTGGCAAACTCCAAGTGGGCTGCCATGTGCTTTTTACTGAGGAGTGGCTTCCGTCTGGCCACTCTACCATAAAGGCCTGATTGGTGGAGTGCTGCAGATATAGTTGTCCTTCTGGAAGGTTCTCCCATCTTCACAGAGCAACTCTGGAGCACTGTCAGAGTGACCATCGGGTTCTTGGTCACCTCCCTGACCAATGCCCTTCTCCCCTGATTGTTCAGTTTGGCCGGGCGGCCAGCTTTATGAAGAGTCCTGGTGGTTCCAAAGTTCATCCATTTAAGAATGACAGAGGCCACTGTGCTCTTCGGGACCTGCAATGCTGCAGAAATTGTTTCATACCCTTCCCCAGATCTGTGTCTCGACACAATCCTGTCACTGAGGTCTACAGATAATTCCTTCATCTTCATGGCTTGGTTTTTACTCTGACATGCACTGTCAACTGTGGGACCTCATATAGACAGGTGTGTGCCTTTCCAAATCATGTTCAATCAATTTAATTTACCACTGGTGGTCACCAATCAAGTTGTAGAAACATCTCAAGGATAATCAATGGAAACAGGATGAACCGAAGCTCAATTTTGAGTGTCATAGCAAAGAGTCTGAATCCTTATGTAAATGTGATATTTCAGTTATTTATTTTTCATCACTTTGCAAAAATTTCTAAACACCTGTTTTCGCTTCTTCATTCTGGGGTATTGTGTGTAGATTGATGATTAAAAAAAAAGGAATTTAATCCATTTTAAAATAAGGCTGTAATGTAACAAAATGTGGAAAAAGTGAAGGGGTGTGAATACTTTCTGAATGCACTGTACAAATGAGTGTTTGGGAGAATGACTGCAAGCATCTTCTGCCACCTGAGAGCTCGGTTCACAGCTGCATTTCTGACTTGTGAACTATCCAGGTTACGATCAGTGAACAGGAAATAAATCTTGCTGTAAACCGGAGAGAGTTCTCTCAGAAATTGACCTGAAACATTAACTTTTCTTCACTCCAGGGATGCTCAAGTCGAGTCAAGTCAAGTCAATTGTCATATGCACAACTATGGTGAGGTACAGGATACAATGAAAATCTTGCTTGCAACAGCATCATAGACACAAACATACAAAAACATAACTTATACATAACTTACACATATACATAAATGCTGCAAGATTGTGGAAAGACTGCAAAATTATTGCAGAACACAATTAGAAAACAAGTCCATAGTCCAAAAGGTGGTCTGTAGTGTTCTTTTACAGAGGTGGTGATTAGGGTTGTGCAAAGCAGTTCAAGAATCTGGTGGTTGTAGGAAAATAACTGTTCCTGAATCTGGTGGTGTAGGACCTCAAGCTTTCCTGACTGATGGTCGCAGCAGGATGGTTGCAGCAAATGGTGAGGATCCTTAATAGCAGATGCCACCCTCTTGAGCAGCCCCTCATGTAGATACTTTCGTTGGTGGGAAGGGTTATGCTCATGATGGACTGTGCTGAGTCCACCACTCTCTGCAGCACCTTGTATTCATGTATGTTGGAATTGCCACACCAGGCCATGATGGAACCAGGATACTTTCTACAGTGTATCTGGAGAAGCTTCATTAAAGGAATCCATAGCAGCTCCCAGTGCAACAACCCCATGACTCTTCTCCACATTTCTCTGCACCCATTCCTTATTTTCACACATGCTCATCAACCCCCCCCCCCCCCCCATTTGGCCATTAATCTAAAATAACCTTACAGAAGCCAATTAACCTAGAAACACATGATCGGGCTGTGAGAACTAAACTGGAGTACTTGGAAGAAACTCACAATCACAATGCAAAAATGCAAACTCGACACAGTAGCAGAGGATCGAACCTATGTCCCCAGAGCTGTGTTGTAGCAGCACTAACTGTTGCGGGAATTTGTCATTCATTCAATTATTTTATGTAATATATGCTGTACTTTGCTTTTGAAAGATCAGAGGGAGCTCTACTCTACGGGCCACTGTTAACCAAGAATCCAGGTTTCCGGTTAGTTGGATTTATTAAGGGATAGGCCCACATTTCACCAGCAGGAGGGCTGTTTTGTCAGTGGGACTGGGCAGTAAATTTGGGAGCTAAGTTCGTCAAATGAAACATGCATAATAGATGTTGCTCATTCTGTTTACTGACACATTTTACAGGGAATTAATGTGTGACACTAATGCCCTTCGGAAAAAAAGTGCACAGGTCATGATATTAATTGTCATGCAAAACTGGAGATCAACACTTTAGGTTAATGACATGTGTTAACCTTGCAAGGCTGAAGATGCTTTGAGCAGCAGAAAGTATACCCTGCCTGTACTATTTAACAGAATCACCTTCAACTTGTAGGTTAGTTGCTGCTTAAACTCTACCAGCTGCTGTATAAATTGAATGATAGTTTGGTGCTTTCCAAATATCTTTGAAGTTACTGTCGGGCCAGATGTTGCAGGAGCTTGGCTTGACTCCAAGGCTTCTGTTCTAATCAGTTGCTCCCAAAGATGAGGTTCCAGACAGCAGACAGAAGCTGCTGAAAGAGGGAGAGAAAAAAGGCGAAAGAAGATAGTAGAAAGCCGGGATCTTCCGGGAATAAATCTTCTTCACAAATCTCCATAAGTAACAATATGTGCAATGTTTGTTCTACATTAACAAGGTCCTCACAGAATATGCCATGTAATCTGGGAATAAGTTTGATACATTGGGCTTCTACCAGGCTGAATATATGTTTGCTATCAATTGCACCACAGGGGAGATTACAGAAGCTCTCTATTCCAAGAGAGTGGAGTACATTTATATCAGCCCCTGCTTTGAGCTGTATCTTCTTAATTAATTTTATTTAAATTTTAACAAAACAAATACATGTATGAACTCATAGTACGTGATGGTACCTACATTATAAATTCGATTATACATTTTAAATTCGATTATACCTGTATTGTTCTGTATTATCTCCCCACCCACAACCCCCCTCCCCCCCACCCCCCAGTTAGAAAAAAGAGGAAAAAGGAGAAGAAGAAAGATAAAGAAATAAAAATAAAAAAAGGAAAGAAAGAAAGAAAGAAGAAAGAAGGAAACCTGGAGACAAGAAGGAAACACTTCCGGCTAATTTCTTATTAAATTCTTTTTAGGGGTACCAAAACAATCCTAAAATTAAATATTTCCAATTCTTAATCCTAGTTTTAAAGTATCTTCTAAGCATGAGAGGCAGCAACCTGGGCTGACTGGATGATGTGTAGCAACACAGGTACTGCTAGCGCGCAAAATGAGAGTTGTTAGATAATGGTAGCTGTCATCCTGAGCAGGTTTTGCAGTTTTCATGAAGCCAAAGTCTCTGCTCAAAGGGGTAGGTGTGCCGTAGCAATCGTTGTAATTTTTGATGTGCAGATTGGTGGACCATTATAATCTTTTAGCCATGATATCAGCAATTTGAGCATGTATGGCCTTAAGCTGAGCTTGCCTGGTGGCAGTTTTAGCTTCCATAGTACCAGCCTGCCATTAGATGGCTTTGCTGGTGCTACAATAGAACATGAAGCATTGGTCTTTGGTCCTGGCATGAAGCTGAGTCACAGGTGTGTTAATGGCATTCTGTAAAAAATTCAAACTCTGCACAAAGGTTGCTCCCTGATATAATAAGCTTTTTTTTAAAACCAAGCATTCACTGTGCACTCCGAACAGCTTTCTCCTCTCAGTTGCCCCTCCAATGCCCTAATCCTCACAGCAGAGCTCGTGTGCAGATTCATCTCTGATCAGATGGATCCTGTGTCATGCTTTTGACCCTGTCTGAATGCAAGCTAATCATACAGAGTGACCCACTAGATGTCGATTACTTGCCTTTGCTAACTCTAAGTTATACAGTATCTTTGCTGCAAATGGTAAACTTGGTGACAGTGTATCTTCATCAGAATCTTCTATATTATTATAAATGAAAAGTTGCTTTTCAGTTCTAGGCTACGTTGATAAAACAAGATCCAAGGACTAGGTTGGGGCATTAGGATTGGGAGTAAAGATGGTTGGGGGTGGCTGGTTTGGTATGGTATGGGCACCGGGAGAAGAAGCAGCGCACACCATCGGCATCTTGTAAAATCAGGATAAGAAGGAATTGGGTTGTCAAAAATAAAGAGTATTTATTTGTTATATGCACCAGATATAAACTGGAACAATTAAATTCTTATTTGTTGAAAATGTACAGGCGTGTTACACACAACAACAACAACAACAACAACATATAAATAAATTTACAATAACTTATCAGTCTTCTTCTTTCATGTCCATCATCCATGTTTCAAATGTTACATCACTGTCATCGTCCGTCCTGAAAAGGGCACAAGCTTCTGGCGGCAATCAGTGGGAGCCATCACTTGTACAATAGATGATGGTGGTAGCAGAATTAGCTCAGGAGACTTCCAGTTTCAGCAGACGTGGACGCTTCTGCTATGGGGCCAATTATCAGTTATTCTGAGTAAACGACCCTAATAGCTTCAAAAAGAAAAGTACATAGAGCAACGATTGTAGTGCAAAGTCTGCAGTGGTTAAGTGCTGGGGTCGGGTTGTGCTGGGTGGTTCAAGAATCTAATGGTTGATAGAAAGAAGCTGTTCTTCAACCTGCTGGTAATGGTTCTCAGGCTCTTGTACCTTCTTCCCGATGGTAGAAGATAGGGTGGTGTGGGCATTTGATAATATTAGCTGCTATCTACCTGTGATGCATCGGGCAACGTGCTCCATTTTCTGCAACCTCCTTTGCTCTTGAGCATTCAGATTTCTGAACCAGAACACGATACAATCTGACAGTAAGCTCACCGTCACACTCTTGGAGAGGTTCATTAGAGTATTTGCTGACATGCTGAAACTGCTCAAACTTCTGAGGAAGTAGAAGGGTTGGTGAGCATTCTTTGTCATCAATATAAATGTGCTGAGTCCAAGTAGGAACATCAGAGATATGTACCACACAGGAACTTGAAACTGTTGACTCTCTTCACTGCCATCTTACCAATGAAGATGGGTGCATGGAGCCTCAGCTTTCCCTTACTGAAGTAAACAATCAATTCCTTGGTTTTGCAAATGCTGAGAGCAAGATGCAATTTTGAGATAAGGAATGGAAAAAGACCCTTTAGCCCAATAGTTCCATGCCGACCAATCACACGTACACTAGTTCTATGTCCAATACAATAGTGGAAATTTATAGAAACCAATTAACCTACAAACTTGCATGTTTTTGGAATGAAGGAGGAAACAGGAGCACCCGGAGAAAACCCACAAAGTCACAGGGAGAACTTACAATCTCTGCATAGACAGCACCCAAAGTCAGGATTGAACCTCTGGGTCACTGGCACTGTGAGGCAGCAGCTCTACCACTGCGCCACAATACTTCCCACTCTTGCGGTCTTGCTTTGGCACCAACTCAACAAGATTACCGATATCCCTCCTATACTCTTACCTGTCATTACCTGCTATTTGTCCAACAATGGTGTTATTGTCGGCAGATCTCGTGATGGCATTGGAGTTGTGTCTGGCTGCACAGTCATGAGTATGGAGAGAGTAAAGCAGGGGTCTGGGCACAAAATCCTGAGGTGCCCCTATGCTGGTCAATGAATCGGAGATGTGGTTGCTAATCTGTACTGATTGAGGTCTGCCAATGAAGAAGTCAAGAATCCAGTTGCATGGAGAGGAGGGGAGACACAATTTCCTGTTTAACAATGTGTTTGAAAGGGACGATGGTATTGAATGCCAAGCTGTAGTTGATGAATTATAGCCTGGACTATAGTCTGCTAGTGGACGTGTTGAAGTGGGTCCATATCATTTGCATCATAAGCAATCTCTTGAGACACCTTGGGAGAAGAAAGATAATATAGTATGCGATCATCTATAATTTCCACTTAATGTCAGTCTATGATTCTTTACTGCATGGTAATAAGTCGGTGCAACCATGTTTGTACCTTGCTGTCTGATGCTGCTGCCCCTGGCATCTGCCATCTTCCCTTGCAAGAGGAAGATATGTGCCAATGGGTATTGTGTAATGCATTTTGATGATAAACCTGCCAGATTGTTTCGTCTGCACAGTGCACAAGTGGTAATCAGTGGATTTGAGTGCATGTGTGGTTGGGACATATAAACATGAGTCACAAATCCTGATTAATAGCTATTGTTGGTAGATAAGTGGTTGTTAATGATCTGTTGTACAGGGTCTAAGGTTAGCATGACAATTAGTAAGACATGATTGCAACTCGCATTCTCTGATTTTGACTATGCATAGATCACTTAATGTCTTGTGCAACTGCATTTAGGACCAATGCTGCCAGGACTTCCACAGCTTTCATTTTAGAGCCTTTTGAATTTGTGCCTCTGCAGAAAAGGCACATCTTTCTCTCCATGTACTCTGTTACATCAGGAAACTAGAGAACCCTGTTGTGCCATGATGCTTTTGGTAAGTCATAATTATTTTCATAGTGACTTGCATAATGACTTATGAATGTCTGCTGCAGTCAGGTATAGGCCAGCTTTAGTGTACATAGAATAACTTTAACATGCCAGTCGTGATAATGAGAAGCAGTATGAATTTAGTACATTTTGGATCGGTTCGATTGTGCATGGACTGAGCAGGCATCATGAACTATATGCCTGTTTCGGGGAGTTACCCAATTCACTACATAAAATCTATTTCAAACTTCTGTAAGCTGAAACACATGCATAGTAATGCAAAGATAGACACAAAATGCTGGAGTAACTCAGCGGGTCAGGCAGCATCTCGGAAGAGAAAGAATGGATGACATTTCGCGTCGAGACTCATCTTCAGACTGATGTTAGGGGAGGGGGCGGGACAAAGATAGAATGTAGTCGGAGACAGGAAGAATAGTGGGAGAACTAGGAAGGGGAGGGAATAGAGGGAAAGCAGGAACTACCTCAAGTTTTTAAAAAACCGCCCCCTCCCCTGACATCAGTCTGAAGAAGGGTCTCGACCCGAAAACGTCTCCCATTCCTTCTCTCCCAAGATGCTGCCTGACCCGCTGGGTTACTCCAGCATTTTGTGTCTACCTTCGATTTTAACCAGCATCTGCAGTTTTTTTTCCTACACATAGTAATGCAAAGATTTGCACAGTGTGGGCTTGCAAGTAAATAGCATGAGTTTGTAGATGGCATGAATCTCAGAAATGTAGTAAACAATGAGGAGAATGATAATAGACCAGGGGTCTCCACACAGTGTATTTAAATGAGCAGACACATGGCAGATAAAAGTTAATGTGTGATTGTTAAGTCAATCATGTTGTTTGGAAGAAAAGTGATCTGATTAAATTGTGCAGCATTAAAATGGATGGATGAATAGTGAGACTTCAGAAGTATTTGCACAAGCTTTCAAAATATGACCGGTCAAGTCAAGATGGCTGTAACAAAAATGGATTCTTAAATTTATAAATTGGGGGCACAGAGACATAAGCTAGGACATTATGTAAAACCTTTATACAACCCAGTTGGAATGCTGTGGCCAATGCTTGACTGTGCACCTTTAGAGAGAATGTCAAGGCTGTGAAGATTTTTTGTGAGTCCATATAGTAGACACAGATTTAGATGAGGTACAACTGATTTTTCCTTGAACTGGAAGGAGGTAGAGAACCTAGTAACATGGTGTCAGGACAATAACCTCTCCCTCAATGTTATCGATTTCAGGAAGCATGGTGGGTACATGGTCAATTTTCCTAGTTACATCCTCTGATGTCAGACTAACTGGTCTATAATTTCCCGTTTTCTCTCTCCCTCCTTTCTTGAAAAGTGGGATAACATTAGCTACCCTCCAATCCACAGGAACTGACCCGGAATCTATAGAACATTGGAAAATAATCACTAATGCTTATTAGTCACTAATAATCACTAATGCTTATTTCCTTATGATACAGGGCGTGCAGCGTAGGTTCACTAGATTAATTCCCGGAATGGCGGGACTGTCGTATGTTGAAAGGCTGGAGCAATTAGGCTTGTATACACTGGAATTTAGAAGGATGAGGGGGGATCTTATTGAAACATATAAGATAATTAGGGGATTGGACACATTAGAGGCAGGAAACATGTTCCCAATGTTGGGGGAGTCCAGAACAAGGGGCCACAGTTTAAGAATAAGGGGTAGGCCATTTAAAACGGAGATGAGGAAGAACTTTTTCAGTCAGAGAGTGGTGAAGGTGTGGAATTCTCTGCCTCAGAAGGCAGTGGAGGCCAGTTCGTTGGATGCTTTCAAGAGAGAGCTGGATAGAGCTCTTAAGGATAGCGGAGTGAGGGGGCATGGGGAGAAGGCAGGAACGGGGTACTGATTGAGAGTGATCAGCCATGATCGCATTGAATGGCGGTGCTGGCTCGAAGGGCTGAATGGCCTACCCCTGCACCTATTGTCTATTGTCTATTGTCTATTGCCATTCAGCCAATCTTTACCAGCTCAGAGCAATGCCATCAATCCTGTTCCCCTACTTATTTCTTTGCAACCTCTTATCTCTCATTTGCCCATGAACAATTCTCTGATTCCCTCTCTGGTCATCTCTGTTAGAGATAATTTACCTCATCCAATTAGCTTGCAAATTTGCATGTTAAGTGAGTGGGCAGATGCATGGCAGATGCAGTTTAATGTGGATAAATGTGAGGTTATTCACTTTGGTGGTAAGAACAGGAAGGCAGATTATTATCTGAGCACAAAGAGATCTGGGTGACCTTGTTCATCAGTCACTTAAAGTTAGCATGCAGGTACAGCAGGCAGTGAAGAAAGCTAATGACATGTTGGCCTTTATGACAAGAGGAGTTGAGTATAGGAGCAAAGAGATCCTTCTGCAGTTGTACAGGGCCCTAGCGAGACCGCACCTGGAATACTGTGCACAGTTTTGGTCTCCAAATTTGAGGAAGGATATTCTTGCTATTGAGGCGTGCAACGTAGGTTCACTCGGTTAATTCCCAGAATGGCGGGACTGTCGTATGTCGAAAGATTGGAGCGACTAGGTTTGTATACGTTGGAATTTAGGAGGAGAGGGGATCTTATTGAAACATAAGGTTATTAAGGGATTGGACACGTTAGAGGCAGGAAACATGTTCCCAATGTTGGGGAAGTCCAGAACCAGGGGCCACAGTTTAAGAATAAGGGATAGGCCATTTAGAACAGAGATGAGGAAAAACATTTTCAGTCAGAGAGTTGTAAATCTGTGGAATTCTCTGCCTCAGAAGGCAGTGGAGGCCAATTTTGATGTAGGGAATGCTGGAGAAGTCTACAAATATTTTCAGACAGAATTCAATAAGATCCCACAAAAAACATGGTTAAAAAAATTGAAACACCATTGGATAGGAAATTGGCTTGAGGCTAGAAAGCAGGAAGTAATGATAAACGGTTTTCAGACTAGACATGGGTGGACAGTAGTTTTCCATGGGCTCATTGCTGGGACCACTACTCTTTTGATATATATTAATGACGTATTGTGTGCAGTATTAAATTTCTAATTTTGCAAATAAAACAAAAGCTTCAAATTATACAAAGCTACTGCAAATGCAGTATAATGTGGATAAATGTGAGGTTATCCACTTTAATGGCAAGAATAAGAAGGCAGATTATTATCTTAATGGTGTCAGATTGTGACAAGGGGAGATGCAACCTGACCTAGGTGTCCTTGTGCATCAGTCACTGAAAGTAAGCATGCAGGTACAGCAGGCAGTGAAGAAACCAAATAGCATGTATGCCTTCATACTGAGAGGAATTGAGTATCGGAGCAAGGGGGTCCTACTGTAGTTGTACAGGGGCCTGGTGAGACCGCACCTGGTATTGTGTGTAGTTTTGGTTTCCTAATTTGAAGAAGGACATTCTTGCTATTGAGGGAGTGCATCAAAAGTTCACCAGGTTAATTCCTGGGATGGAAGGACTGACATATAATGAAAGAATGAATCAACTAGGCTTATATTCACTGGAATTTAGAAAGATGAGAGGGGATCTTATTGAAGCATCTAAAATTCTTAAGGCATTGGACAGGCTAGATGCAAGAAAAATGTTCTCCATGTTGGGGGAGTCCTGAACCAGGGTTCACAGTTTAAGAATAAGGGGTAGGTCATTTAGGACTGAGATGAGGAAAAACTTTTTCACCCAGAGACTTGTGAATCTGTGGAATTCTCTGCCACAGAAGGCAGTGGGGGCAATTCACTGGATGTATTCAAAAGAGAGTTAGATATAGCTCTTAGGGCTAACGGAATCAAGGGATATGCGGAGAAAGCAGGAACAGGGTATTGATTCTGGATGATCGGCCATGATCATATTGAATGGCGGTGCTAGCTCAAAGGGCTGAATGGCCTTCTGCACCTATTTTACATGTTTCTATGTGTATAGGAAGGATGTCATTAAATTAGAAAGGGTGCCAGAGAGATTTGCAAGTTTGAAATTGGGTCTGGAGGGTGTTAGTTATTAGGACAGGCTGGATCTTTTTTCCCCTGGAGCATGGGAAGCTGAGCGACCTTACAGAAGTATATAAAATCGATGTGAACAGCAACAGTCTTTTCCCCAGCGGAGGGGAGGCTAAAACCAGAGGAATACGTTTAAGGTGAGCGGGAAAGTTTTAAAAAGGACCCGAGCACCAGCTTTATCACACAGAGGATGGTGCAGACATGGAACATGCTGCCGGAGGAAGAGATAGAGGCAATTAAAATTACAAAATTTAAAAGATACTTTGACAGGCACATGGATAGGAAAAGTTTGGGGTATCTGGGTCCGGCGCAGGCAAGTGGGCGCAGTTCAGTTAAGCAAATTGGTCGAAATTGAAAAGTTGGGCTGATTCCATGCTGTGTAGCTCTGTGCAACTTGATAGAGCTGGACAAGGTCCTGAATCGTTTATATAGGGTGAGAGAAGTAACATATAACAAACATATAACAACTACAGCATGGAAACAGGCCTGTCCGGCCCTACCAGTCCACGCCGACCATTCTCCCTGACCTAGTCTCATCTACCTGCACTCAGACCATAACCCTCCAATCCCCTCCTATCCATATACCTATCCAATTTACTCTTAAATAATAAAATCGAGCCAGCCTCCACCACTTCCACCGGAAGCCCATTCCATACAGCCACAACCCTCTGAGTAAAGAAGTTCCCCCTCATGTTACCCCTAAACCTTTGTCCCTCAATTCTGAAGCTATGTCCCCTTGTTGGAATCTTCCCCACTCTCAAAGGGAAAAGCCTACCCACGTCAACTCTGTCCGTCCCTCTCAAAATTTTAAAGTAGTTCCACTTACTGGATAGTTCAAAGACCACCACACAAGCCTAAGATTTTGGGTGAAATACACAATGGAGTTGTGAAAAACTCTTTATGCAGAAAATAATTTCTTCAAGCAGAATTCCCGACAGAATCAACCAGTGCCTTCAAAAGGGACTTGAACAAACATTTGTGGGACAATGAATTCCAATTAACAATGGGTAAGGAATAGGACAAAAGGATTGGTCCACTGGAAACCTGTAAAGATGGGCTGAATGGTTTCCTTCTACACTGTAATCATTCTATGATTTTCTAGCCTGGAGACCAAATGTCAGTGGTTTAATTGTGTTAATGGGATGGTGACAATTCTTGCCTGGTGTCTTATTCTTTCACTAAAATCTGGAAGTTGGCATTGAACTTGAAAAATTGAAATCCTTAAATTATAGTATATAATAAATCAAAAACAGTAAAAATCATTCTGTTTGGAAGTACATGAACTAGTTTTTCTGGGTAAAAATGAGAAACAATATCTTTACAAGTGTTTCCCATGTAAAAACCTAGTGATGCATGCAAATGTGATTTGGACAAGAAGTGCCCAGTCAAATTTCCAACATGGCAAGAAACATTATGAATGGTTTTCATTTGCTTAGCATTGGAAAAAAAAGTGCAATGTACTCTTATTTTTTGATTGATGTGTACTTGTATATTTACACAGTCCCGGTTGTTAAAGCAGTGTAAATCTTTGGAATCCAATTCCAGCCAATGCCTGCCAGCTCTGACCTCAGTAGTTTCTAGAGATAACTAATTAACAAAGAGGATGGTTACTGTGCCATTAGGGGTGCTTCTGTTATTCACTTGGCATGTACAGATAGAAAATCTTCAGGAATTCACCTTTAGGAAGGGGTTACATGGCATCACTCTTCTCTTTGTCTCAGTAAGCTGTGAGTTCAAGACTCACTTCAGAATATTAAACTGCTATGTCATTATAAAGAGATATTAAGTTTTCATAATTTTAGTAAAGCTGGACTGCAAGGACATATAGCATAACTAACTGAGTTCCTCCAGTTATTTTGTTCTGTTGTTTTTTATTCAAGATTCCAGCATCTGCGTTCTCTTATGTCTGCCAAGAAAGAATCTCTGCTTTGTTTAATGTAGTGCAATAATTTCTATTACATCCAAAATACAGAACTTCTGATGAAGCTTATTTCTTCAGTATAGATTAGATCAAAGAGGTTTTCAACCCTTCTATAAATAGGCAATTTGTAGAAATAGTAATCCAGGCTGCTGGTTAGTTTCCATCTTGGTTATAAAGTAAACCTGAAAATGGATGATCTGTTATATCAGATATCCACCTATTTTGTGCATCATACATAATTCCATAGGTAGAAAATATCCACAAGAAACATTAACATTTGGGTGCGAAGACAATGGTATGTCCTTTACTGACATTCTGCCATGCAATGCATCATGCTTAACTATTATCCTAGAAAATTAGTTTCAAGGGTTGCTTAGTACCAGTAAATAAATTCAAGGTCAATTAAGTGATACAAAGACTTTAAAAGGAAATATGTATGATTCATTTCCTAGCCACTGTTCATTTTTATTTTCTGTTGGTCTGTAGGACACCTCAACTGTTGTATTAAACAGTTTTAGCTTTGCACAAAAGCAAACACAAAGAAAATCTTAGTTGTATAGTATGCTTGGTTGTGTGGCAGCGGCCAATGGTATTTGGATCTCTGATTATACAGGAGAAATGCTGATCATATTTTGGAAACACATTCTCGAAGTTGGCCTGATTGGGGACCAACACTATTATGACAATGTATTTATTTCACAGTTAATGGTAGTGGTGTGTAGTTCCACAAGTGCAAGTTTAGCATTGGCACAGGGTGGAGATCGTCAGCTGTCAGGATATCTGAAGTGAATTCCCGTGGCAGGTAAGAGGGACGGCACTTCAGGTAATGTCCTGGGAGGCATGTCCGAGAAGCCCAGAGTTAATTAGGAGCTAGGTCCCTCTGTCCCTAATATTGCCAAAGGAGGCCATACAGTCCATCCGGTCAATGAGATGCCCTCGGGTTGTATGGCGTGGTCAGGTGAAGCAGGGATGAGCCATGACTTGGTAAAACAGAGAACACATTAGTATCTCAGTTTCCTAAGGTGGGCGAGTTTACCTTTAAGTTCATCCAGCTAGTTTTCAATAGCTTGGACATTTGCCAGCAGTGTGCTGAGGAGGGGAGACTTGAAACCACTGTGTTACAGTCACATCCACAGTCTCTCACATTTTCTAGGGAAGTGGCTGATCCTGGACGGTCTCTGATGTTGGTGTGTGGACGTGCATATTCCGTGAGGTACATGGGTGCAGTCGGTGGAATCCAGGAGTCGGGTCGCAGCAATGGGTGCTTTGCTAGATCAGGAGCTCAGCCAGTCATGCTCCAATTGAGTAGAGGCTTCACATGACCAGTAGACCTCAAGTCTTATTGATCGTTTGTCGAGTTCAGGAGTCAGTCCAATAAGTCCTTTGATCTAGGAAGTCATAAGATCGCCTGACCTGAAAGATAAAAGAGAATGTTTTTGGTATTGCCAGAAATCCTGATAGATTTACAATTTGAATGGAGATTTAAAAGACTAACGATTGTGTGGGCTGATGTAGAGGCTCTTCCCGGACCCACATGTAAAGAGTCACCATGCTCTGGCACTACAACATTACTTTGGGTTTATAATAGAACATTAGGCTAGATTGTATCCTCAAGTACTGGAGGGGAGGTTTGTGCCTCAGATGATCAAATACTCACCTGAGACAAGCTTAACAAATGCAGACATTTCCAACAGGCTGGGGGGAAAGGAGAGGCTTATTAATTTGGCAAGACGAAAAATGTTGAGGAGATAAATCTATATATAGACATTTAAAACTATCACTAATAGAAACACCTTGCTAAACTTTGCATCTGAGTTTGCAATTTCCTAGTAAAGTGCCCAATGCAGCTTCATGAATGATGCTGGAATACGAATAACCCATTCTTTGTAATATCAAAAATGTGAATGAGAGTGGCCAATATTTGCACTGTTCTCAGGGTTCTGAAATTAAAGATAAATGAAGACTATAAATAACAAATAGACCATGCAGATAATGCGATTTCTACTGTTAGATATTTACATTTATTTAGCACAACCACTTAGAGAGATGCTCCAATTTTCATATTGCGTGCTTTCTGTTGCCTTCGTCTTAAACTCTGGAATTCCTATCCTAAACTTCTTTGCCTTTCTACCTCTCTTTTCCTTTATATATTCCCTAAAATAAGCATATGGTCACCTATCTTAGAGTCTAGGAAACTAGAAACTAGGGTCTTCATTTTTATTTAATATTGCTCCGTGCAATGTTTTGGTGTATTCTTTTCCATGTTAAAGACCGCCTTTAAAGTTGTAGCTAAAGCTAGTTCATGTTGTCCTACTTCTCTTTGCAAGTAATGAAGGACATATCTTCGAATCTTGTTTCCATTATGTAAGCTAATAGTATACTAACATGACGATTAAGTTACTGGACTAGCAAACTACAGAGTTGGACAATTGATCCTGTAATTTAAGAATCCTGTATCAAAATTAGTAACAGCATGTAATAAACTACTGTAAAAAGCCACATAGAGTGATGCAACATGGAGGCAGGCTCTTCAGCCCAACTTGTCCATGCCGACCAAGATGCTCCATATGCCCGTACCTGTCCATATCCCTCTAAACCCTTTCTATCCATGTATCTGTCCAAATGTCTTTTAATGGTGGCAACTTGTTCCATATATCCACCACCTTCTGTGTGACAAGGTCACCCTTCAGATTCCTATTAACTCTTTTCCTTTTCACCTTAAAACTATGCCCTCTCGTTCTTGATTCTGCTACCAATAAGATTTTTGGCTGATAGCCATTAGATCAATTTGGTAAATTGATCTGAAGCCTTTGGGGCAGCTTAATGGTGTAACTGATATACCCGCCGCCTCACAGCACCAAAGACCCAGGTTTGAACGTGACCTCAGGTGCTGTCCTTGTGGATTTGCACGTTTTCCCTGCGACCGAGTAGCTTTCCTCTGGGTGCTCTGGTTTCCTTCCACATCTTAAAGCTTTGTGGATTTGGAGGTTATTTGACTTATATTGTCCCTAGTGTGTGGAGAATGGATCGAAAGTTGATAAGTCAGAATTAGTGTGAACGGGTGATCGAAGGTCAGTGTGAACCTGGTAATCCATAGGGTCTGTTTCCATGCTTTATCTTTCAATCAAAAAAGTGCTATTGGCTATTATCATAAAAATAGCAAACAAATTGGTTTGAAATTCTTATTTTTCAGCTTAAACAGATTTACAATTTGCTTAAAAAGGATAATAATAAATAATTGAATAAGTAACCAAACGTCCTGCTTTCATCTAATTTTGGTAATTAAACAGGTTTACTAGGTATTTAGACACAGCTGCTGGAACTGCAGATGCTGGTTTATAAAAAAACACAAGAGGCCTGGAGACACTCAGCAGGTTAGGCGGCATCTCTGAAAGACGATTGGGTCGGGACCCTTTTTCAGATAAATTGTAGTGGTTGGGGTGTAGAAAACTGATAAAAAAGATAGGGTAGGACAAGTCCTGGCAAGTGATAGGTGGGGAGGGAGTTTTATTGGAAGACAAAGGCCAGAGATGAACTAGGAATTAACTAGGAATTTATCCTTGGTACATATTCGGAATTGTTATGTTATTTAGTTTTATCTTTGCACAAAAGCAAGCACAAAGAAAATCCTATTTGTATAGTATGCTTGGTTGTGTGGCAGTGGCTGAGGGTATTTAGACCCCCGATTAGACAGGAGAAATGCTGATCATATTTTGGAAGCACATTCTTGAAATTGGCCTGATTGAGGTCCAACACTGTTATGACAATGTATTCATTTCACGGTTAATGGTAGTGGTGTGTAGTTCCACAAGTGCAAGTTTAGCATCGGCACAGAGTGGATATCGTCAGCTGTCAGGATATCTGAAGTGAATTCCCATGGCAGGTAAGAGGGACGGCACTTCACCGTAAAGTTCTGGGAGGCATGTCCGAGAACCACAAAGAGTTAATTAGGAGCTAGGTCCTTCTGTCCCTAATTTTGCCTGAGGAGGCCATACGGTCCAACCGGTGAAATTAGATGCCCTCGGGTTGTATGGTGCGGTCAGGTGAAGCAGGGATTATGCCATGACTTGGTAATATAGAGCACACAGCAGTATCTCAGTTTCCTAAGGTGGATGAGTTTACCTTTAAGTTCATCCAGCTAGTTTTCAATAGCATGGACATTTGCCAGCAGTGTGCTGAGGAGGGGAGACCTGAAACCACTGTGTTTCCACATCCACAGTCTCACATTTTCTAGGGAAGTGGCTGCTCCTGGACGGTCTCTGATCTTGGTGTGTGGACATGCATATTCCGTGAGGTACATGGGTGCAGTCGGTGGAATGCAGGAGTCAGGTCACAGCATTGGGTGCTTTGCCAGATCAGGCGCTCAGCCAGTCATGCTCCAATGTCAGGTGCACCACGAGGTTGGGGTATGTTCTCGGTCAGGCCCGGTGGTCTGGTT
Organism: Rhinoraja longicauda; assembly: GCF_053455715.1. NCBI lineage: Eukaryota > Metazoa > Chordata > Chondrichthyes > Rajiformes > Arhynchobatidae > Rhinoraja > Rhinoraja longicauda. The sequence continues at coordinate 32,380,672 of NC_135960.1, forward strand.
GTGGGGTCGGCAGCTCTGCGAGGTCAGAGCTCGTGTTTGGTTGGGCTCAGTGGTCCATTCGTTGGACAGGCAGCTCCATGAGCTGAGGTGCACTCTCGGATGTGGCCTGATCATGGGGTGGAAGCTCCGCAAGGCTGGGACCTGCTCTCTTATTGGAGAATTTTATTGGAAGACAAAAGCCACGATACATTACGAAAAAGTGGTTAGAGATCCTGTGATGTTTAAGAAAGAACTGCAGATGCTGGTTTAAATCGAAGGTAGATACAAAATGCTGAAGTAACTCAACAGGTCAGGCAGCATCTCTGGAGGACTAAAAATGCTGGAGTAACTCAGCGGGTCAGGCAGCATCCCTGGAGTCTAAGAAGGGTCTTGACCCGAACCATCACCCATTCCTTCTCTCCAGAGATGCTGCCTGACCCGCCGAGTTACTCCAGCATTTTGTGTCTACCTGTGATGTTTAAGGTATGGTTATTTGATTCACTATAATTTCTACAGAAGGAATTTATATGAATTAATTTAATCTAGTTGCTTTATTCCTGGTATCAAATGTGGTTTCATAAAATTCTTTCACTCATCTCTCATAAGTTGTTCCCAGAACGTCTCAATTTGCTGTATGACTCATTCACACACTGAACAATAAACCTCCTATTCCTTCTCTTAGTTTTTTCACTTTGAAATTGGAAGACAGACATGGTTTCTGGGATGGAGTTTATATTAACTGTGTTTTTCTCAATAATGTTTATTACATATACATCCAGCTCAGTCCCATAAACCTGCAGCATCATTCATTTACTTTAGTTTGAATTTATATTATCTTCCAGCTTTGAATTTGAAGCATTATCCTAGAAATCTCTGTAATCCAAGCAGAAGCGCCAGAGCAGAACAGATAATTATTGTTTTCTTGATGTTTCACAAAGGCCATACAGTCTCTCCAGAATACGTCTATCCTCATATGCTCTAGCCGCCTCTTTCATTTCAGGGGGGAAAAAACAAGCTGAATTCAGCTATTGGTTCTTTTAAATTATTTCCTGGATTGATTCTGGCATTGTGCTAGTTTGACTTAGGGTGTTACGTCTGATTGATCTCAGAACTCTGGTTCAAGAACAGTTTCACATAGCCTAATCATGAAATTATTTTGTGGTAATTTTCTTTATTCATTCAAGGGGTAATGGCAATTGTTTATTGTCCTGATTGGCTTTGTTTCTTCAGAGGCCAGCACATATTATCGAGGATGATTTGTGTCCCCTCTGGATCTGCGGGTTTTGAGGTGACTAATGAGAAATAATTTCAGCCCAACTTGCCGAACATGCCCCATCTTCACTAGTCCCACGTGCCTACATTTTGCTCATATCCTTCCAAACCTATCCTACCCATGTACCTGTTCAAATGTATTTTAAACATTGTGATAGTACCTGCATCAACAACCTCCTCTGGCATCTTCTTCCATATTACCACCACACTTTGTGTAAAAAAAGTTGCACCTTAGGTTCCCATTAAATCTTCCCCCCTTACCTTAAATCTATGTCCTCTGGTTCTTGATTCCCCTACTCTAGGTAAAAGACTGTGCATTTACCCTATCTATTCCTCTCATCATTTTATACCTCTATAAGATCACCTCATCCTCCAGTGCTCCAAGGAAAAAGTCCTAGCCTGCTCAACCTCTTCCTATAGGTCAGACACTGAAGTCCTGGCAACACCCTCATAAATCTTCTCTGCACTCTTTCCAGCTTAACAACATCTTTCCTATGACATGGTGCCCAAAACTGAGCAAAATACTCTAAATGTGGCCTCAACAATATCTTGTACAATTGTAACATAACATGCCAGCTTCATACTCAATACCCTGACTGACGAATGCCAATGTGCCAAAAGCCTTCTTGTCCACCCTATCTACCTGTGATGCCACTTTCAAGGAACTATGTACCAGCACTCCAGTTCCCTCTTCTCTACAACCTTCCCCAGAGCACTGACATTCACTGTGAAGATCCTGCCCTGGTTTGACTTACCAAAATGCAACACCTCATACCTATTTGCATACTTGCCCAACTAATCATGATCCTGCTCCGATTTTTTAATAATTATCTTCGCCATCTACGATACCACCTACTTTGATGTCATCTGCAAACTTACTAATCATGACTCGCGCATACTCATCCAAATTGGCCCAGCACTGATCCCTGAGGCACACTACTAGTCACAGGCCTCTGGTCTGAAAAACAACCTTCCTCATCACCCTCTGCTTCCTTCCATGAAGCCAATTTTTTTATTAGTTGGCTAGCTCTCCCCGAATCTTGCGTAAAACAAGTGCAGGGTAACTCAGCAGGTCAGTCAGCATCTCGAGAGGACATAAATAGGTGATGCTTTGGGTTGGGCACCAAGATACCAGACCTAATATTGGGCTGGAGTGTCTGGGGTATTGGTACCATATGCTACATTGGCAGGGGTACCACATTTTGAATGAGACATTAAACTAAGTCTGACTTCCTTCAGATAATTTAAAAAAAAAAATCAGGCACCACTATTTAAGAAGAACAGTACTTTCCGATTTCCTGATTAATGCTTTTTCCTCAGCTAATATCACGTATATAGACTATTTGGTTATCATCATGTTGCTGTTAATATGGGTAATAGCTGTGTGAAAATAGCTGCACATATCCAATGTCACAATGATGTCTACATAAAGTATTCTGTATTAGCTGCACAATTCTGAGATCATGAAAGTTGCTGTAAAGATAAGTCACTTTTTAATGAAAACAGCAAATTTTACATGAGAAATTGTGTAATGGTCATCGGCAGAATTCTCTGCAAAAGTTATGGTAATCAACAATGCTCTTTTTTTGTGAGTTTATACTCCAACATTACTAGTTTTAATAGATTTAAATAGATTTCTAATTGAAAAAAAACATGCCCGAACTCCAGACTGGGAACCGCGTGGAAATGTCATCTTACTCGGGGAGCAGGGAAGTAATAAGCTGACCACCCATGGCAAACATTCTTACTTCTTGACCTGAAATCTAGACAGTTTGTAACTTCATCCATACAAAGAGGAAAAACATTTTCATTCTTATCGTCTTTCATCAAACAAATGATACAAACTTTCCTTTTTTTTATGTTTGCAACTTGGCATGAAATGCAAGGATGAATTACAATTGTGTAACTGTTTTGTAGTCTTAGATCATTTTAAAGTGCTTTACAGTCAACAAAGTACTTTAGAAGTGTAGCCACTGTGGTAATAGCAGCCAATGTGTGCACAGCAAACTTTCATAAAGCTGTATTATAATGGACAGATTTTCTGCTATATTTTTTTTAATAATATTGATTAAAGGATAGAAATGGAAAGAGATACAACAGATATGGCCAGTTTAAAGAAAAGTTAGTGGGTACACCTTCTTCTGACAGCAAATCAGAAGAAAAACCTTGTCCTCACAGAGTGAGCTTCGCCATCAAAACTGGGCTAGTCCCATGTCTCACAGACTATCCTCTAGAATTAGATGTTTGATATTTCCTACCCTGCATAAAAAACTCTTGTTTGTACCTTAAAGGAGAAAAATTATGCTCCTAGGCTACTTCAATGCCATAGTGTGATTAGCAAGAAAAGAGTGAGGAAGGCAAACTGCAGCAGACTCCTCTTGACAAAATGTTTGGAGTATGGCTTTATCAAAATTAATAGTCAATTTCATCGGACAGATAAGCACAAAGACATCATACCAATTAGCAGTGGCACCTGCTGGATTTCATCATCATCTAAGCAAGGGATGGCAAAGCTATCCATATCACCCATACCATTACAGGTACAGATGACTGCTGGACTCCCCACTTCTAATCTGCTCGAATATCCCCATTAACCTGGTCCCAAAGCATAAGTGTCAATAGAAACTCTGCCACAAGTAAATTAATGGTGAAGCTCTCCAGGACCTAACAAAGCTGGCTCTTCACAGATAGTACCTCACAAACAACCTGCTAACTCCCAAGATAGACACAAAATGCTGGAGTAACTCAGCAGGACAGGCAGCATCTCTGGAGGGAAAGAATGGGTGACGTTTCGGGTTGAGACCCTTCTTCAGAGTCTGATAAACCTTCGATTTAAACCAGCATTTGCAGTTCTTTCCTACTACTAACTCCCAATCTATCGGAGCGGCAAAACGTCCACCAGTTGTGGTCTGTTCAGAAGTCTGCCATAACGGGCATCTGTGACGATTCTTGACCTCTGTAACAAGATGAACCAGGACTGGTGTAAAGAATGACCAAGAACATGAACTAATTAGCTGCAAACATAAAATGTTCCTGGATTTGAAACTCCACCTTTCCTCAAGGGAAAATAAACAACTGCACAGGTACCTGAAGGCTGAGACCAGTGGAAAACTTGGAACCCAGAGGATGGAGAGAGTGCAGAAGGTTTACTAACCTGCTGACAGCCAAAATATATATATGGGTTTATCAGCACTGTGACAGCAAGCTAAAGCATAAATACCTGAGGATCCTTTCCATTAAAGGTGATTAACAGAGGTGAGCGCATCAGGGAGGCAGTCCATGCCCTTTGTAGGAGTGCTGAAGATTTCAACAGACTCTGTTCTTGAAATGAACATACTTAATTCAGTCTGCCTGATTCAATCTTGCCATCACACCTGACTAACAAGATGTCAAGAAGGTCACATCCTATCTCAAAAATGACAAGGTCTCAGATGCAGATGATATCCAAGCAAAGTCATAAAACTGTGAAGAGCTACAGTCTCAAATCCATAGCCTTATCTCCCACAGCTATAAGGAGAAGGATATACCAGGGAATGCCAGAGATGCTGACATCATGACCAGTTTCAAGAAAGGAGACATGTCCAACAGTGGTAACTGCAGAGGGGTTTCCCTTTGGCACAAGGAAAATTATTCAAGCCCTCCTCAACTGCAACTATGCAGATTTCCATTTAGAGACACAATAGATATATTTTAAAAACCGTGCAACAACATCAAAGTTTTTCACTAAATTATCACGCTCCTCAAATTAGGTTATCCACAGAAATGTATCACTAACGCTTGTTCAAAGATAGCATGCAAGCCATGTTATTAACCAAGGGATCAATACAGAAGCATTTTCAATGAAGACTGATAATTAACTGATAAGGGTACATATCATTGCTCCAATGCTTTTCTCAATATTTATTTGCACATTTCACCTCCGAAACACTTCACATGGGAGTGAGGCTAAACTTTAGAACAATAGAGAGCTGTTAAATCTATGGTGACTACATTCTAAAACCAAGGTTACCCAGATCTCAGTAACAGAGCGTCAGAAGTTTGCGTTCAGGACTTCAATGTTTTCAATACAGTGTTCAAGACGATGGCCTCATACTCATGATCTGTAAAACAAATGTCTAAAATCAACCTGCCCCTAATGCACCACACTGCCGTCGAATAATAAAATTTCAGAGCAACACTTGGAAAATTTGGTCCATTTTCCACACTTTAATTATGAAACTGACCAATGCCTACAATGTACCAGAATAACCTTTGGACAATTGAGAAAAAAGAGCATTTGAAGATCAACACCTCAGACTTGGCATAAAACTCATGGTCTACCAGGCAGCAGCGATCCCTGCTTTGCAATATGCTTCTGAGACCTAAAACCTTCACATCAGGGCACTGGAAAAAAGTACCACCAATGCCATCTTTATAAAATCCTCCAATTCATCTGAAGAATAATGTCAGTGTCCTCTCCCAGGCCAACATCCACCGCACTGATGTTCTAGGTACAGCCAACCAGCCACATTATTTATTTGCGTGACACTCCTGAAATAGACACTACTTTCAGGTCTTTCATAGAAAGAGCTTATTAATTGGACAGAAGAAACTTGAAGTGTCTCGACCCGAAACGTCACCCATTCCTTCTCTCCTGAGATGCTGCCTGACCTGCTGAGTTACTCCAGCATTTTGTGAAATAAATACTATTTCTTAGGAATCTCTATCCGCTTAAAGTGGAGAAGGAGCATTTGGAATGTTCATGAGAGTTTTGAGGCCATTTATCAGGAGTCTACAGGAGTCCAGTGTAAGTGGCAGAAGTGCCGCAACTCACAAACTACCCAACTGTCTGCCCCATCAAGCACATCCTGCTCCAGAACCTAGTTCCCATATTTGCCACATTTCACATTGTAGAAGTTTGAATAATGAAAGGTGATCTCATTAAAACATACAACATTCTTACAGGACTTGACAGGTTAGGTGCTGAGATCAGTAATCTGACTGTGGTAGTTTACAGTGAGGCAGCATAATCCCAGTATTAGAGGTAGAGCAGTTAAATCAGAGATGCAGAGAAATTCCTACACTTGGGGTAGTGAGTCTTAAGAATTATTTATCCAAAGGTTCTGTGTAGGCTCTGTTGCTCAGTATATGTACATCTGAAATTGGTAGATATTTGGATATTAAAGGAACCCAGGTGTTATGCTGACAGTTCATGAAAGCGGCACTTAAGTAATAGATCACCCATGATCTTGTTGAATGGAAAGGTTGGAGCAAAAGGCCAAATAGCCTTCTCCTGCTATCATTTCTTCTTGTTCATAAGTCTTAGACGGCAGAAAACTGTTCACCTTCAGAAGATGCCACATTTGACAATGTAGCATTTTCACATTTGGAGTCGTTCAACCTCAAGTTCTGCATTAGGTTATGGAACTACAAGCTTCCGACTCAGAGATGAGAATATCCCCACATGATATTTATCATGGCTGGAGGGAAGCATGAACTTGTGTATTGCAATAACTATTCTTCCAAGTTGCTTTTTTTCGCTCACAATTTGATTCTATATAATCATGAAAATGTCTAAAAATACGATCACATCATTTTACTTCCCAAAGTGTGCAAAATAGCCTTTGGTTTCTATTATGTCATGCCACGTAGCAAATGTAATATTTTATTTTGAAATCTGAACTGTGATCTAGAATGAAATACTGACATTCAAAATATTTGAGGCATATAAATTAGCCACAAAATCTCGAAGACAGCCCTGTTATTGTGAACATTGATAATCATCAATGACAAATTGTGCCAATGGACAAAGAGCTAGTTCCAGAGTTGTTACATATTGTTGATAGACATTTTCATCTACATTTCATTTAAGGGTGATGTTATGAATTAAATCCTTGTCCTCTGCTCATATTTTGATAATATTGTGGCGCAAATAATTTTTTACAATGTCCATTAAATAAGGCAATATAAAACTACATATTAACATTACATAAAATCATGTAAAATTGAGGCGAGGTCAAATTTTGAATAGTTTAATTTTGGATCTCTTTCATACAACACATTATGAACTGATAAACAAAATGAATGAATTATAAGAGACCAAAAAGTTCTAGATTAACCTGGTCAGGCACCATCTCTGGAAGGCATGGATGCGCAATGTTTCGGGTTGAATGTCTTCTTCAGACTAATTATAGTAGGAAGGGTGAGAAATCTGAGAATAGAGGTGGGGGTGTGACAAGGCCTGGTAAGTAATAGGTGGATACAGGTTTGAGGGATTTTATTGGCATATGAGTGAATGAGGGCCAGAGATGAAAGGAAGAGAAAATGCTGATAAGGAGAGTAGTAAATTGTAAAGCCAGATGAAGGGACGTGGAAGGGGACAGGGGAAGGGAAAAGGAAAGTGGGGGCACGATAGTGGAAGAAAGGGGTATGCAATAAGGTGGGGCAAGGATAAAAGGGGGGAAAAGGGAGGGGGGTGGCTTTGAGGGGAGTAGGGTGGAGAGGTTGTTACCTAAAACAGGAGGATTCAATGTCCATACCATTGGGTTGAAAGCCACCCAAGCAGAATATGAGGTGCTGTTCCTCCTGCTTGCATGTGGCTTTACTCTTGCAATGGGGGAAGCCCAGGACAGAAAGATCGGAATGGGAATGGGAACGAGAGTTGAAATAGTTAACAACCGGGGCATCCAGCAGGCCTAAACAGACTAAGCACAGTGTTGAACGAAACAGTTGCCAAGTGGTTATGTTGGCAAATTATCCTGCCTGCAGTGTTTATTTTTGTGGCCACAAATTAATTTGACTTAATTATAATTTTATCTGAAGTGAGGATCAAGAATAACCAAGTTACATAAATTCTTGTTCCATCAAATTTAGCAGCTGTTGGGAAATAAACCTCTGATAAAACCAACATTATGACATTTTCAATGTAGCCAGATATTACAATAGTTTGACTCAAATGAGTCCTGTAACCCATTTACTAAGTTGCTATCTGGCAAAATACACTGAAGTATATGCACCTATTTCCTATTTTGGGCCTATTTGTAACATGTAAATAGTTTAGAAAGCAAACTATAAACAATTAATAGCTTGTTGTTACAGAGCCTATTATGCCTTCATAGTGTTTCTTAAAAGTGTTGTTACCCTCCGGCACTGTAACAATATCACTTCACAGAGATAATGTGGACAGAGTATCATATCAATTGTATGTGTATCCTGCTTCACCTTGTGATAATCCAGAAGGCAAAATGTCTTTGAAGACTTTGAAGCAAAGGGAACTTGTGGAAAGTCATGGGTCCCTTCAGATTTGCATAATGTAAAAGAGAGTGGTGTGGTTGTTCATGATGTTAAAGAGGCAGCTAAGGAATGTCCAAAACTACTGTTGAAATCATTTGTGGGATGGTGGTGGGGGTGGGAGCGGGGGGGGGTGGGGGGGGGGGGGGGGTGGGAGGTGGTGAGTTGCAAGCTTCAGAAAGTGTGTAATTGTGATAAAACTGCTTTACTTTGAAAGAAATATCTATATTACACATGCATTATGAAGGAGGAGAATTCAATGGCTGCATTTAACATCACAAATAATTATCCAAATCCATTGCTGAGAAGAAAGGCAGTTCAGGACTGCAAGTTGAAATCCCTTTCGTGAATCATGCTGAAATTCCCCGGGCATTGAAATAAATTAGTATGTACCCTTTCCCCGTTGAATAATGAACAGAGGGCCTTGATTGCTAAGGACTGATTTTGGCACCCCTAATCCCTGACATGAAGGAATATTACCAAGCTAAAGAAGACCTTTCAAAATCCTAATCATCAATAATGCACTTGATAGCCAGTTATCATCCAGTTATTAATATTATATACTTGCCACTAACCCACTGTGGCAACAAATGGATCAAGGACCCATTGCAACCTTTAATGCCTCTTATCCTCAGAGGACGTCATTCAAGCTATCCAGGCTATGGAAGAAAAGAATAGGAACACTTTGAAGGAATTTTTGAAAAGGTGCAATATCTATGAAACTGTCAAGAACATTACAATATTCTGGACAGAGATCAAAAAGATATATATGAATAGAGTTTGTAATAATATGTGCCCTGAGTATGTGCACATGGTTCTGAGGGTTTTGAGGGGATGGTTGGTGACATGGCTGATATAAATGGCAAGTTTTAGGTGGAAGTTGATGATGTCACAATATTGCTGGAACTCCACTCTCAGAAAATGATGAATGTGGATTTAAAGGGGTTAAGAACTCAAAAGATTGCTGAAAAGACCCAAACATGATTCAGCCAAGTAGAACCACCACAAATGTTCACTGCTAAAGATTTGGCCAAGGCATTCAGACAGTTCCATGCACAACTACAATGCCTTGATGAGATGAACCCCAGCAACACCAAGTTCACAAACATCAGTAAGATCATCCAAGGTCTGTCTAAGGCCTGTATAAGGCCAACTTTGATTAAAAAAAAAACTTCAATGCTCTCTTCCTGGACTGGTCCATTGATGAAGGTTGAATGGCCACCAGCAAATACAACTTTGGCAGCACCAAAATGTTAAAAAAAACTAAGAACTGCATACATAACCACAATGTGTTGGAGTAACAGAGCATCAGGCAGCATCTCTGGAGAAAAAGGATGGGTGATGTTTCGGGTTGGAACAGTTCTTCAGAGAGGAAGAAAACTTTTTCGAAGTAGGCATACACCACTGTGAAATCTCCTCAAGGTAAGCCTACTATGAAGAAGTTCTCTTCCTCTCTGAAGAGGCGTCCCAACCCAAAATTTCATCTATCTTTTTTCTCCAGAGATGCTGCCTGACCCGCTGAGTTACTCCAGCATGTTTGTCTATCTTTGGTATAAACCAGCATCTGCAGTTCTTTGTTTTACATTTTGGCTTACTCCACAGCAAAATCTCCGCAAGGTATGCCTACTATATTTTGAAAAAGTTATCTTCCTCTCTGAAGAAGGTTCCAAACTTAAAACGTCACCTATCCTTTTTCTCCAGAGATGCTGTCTGACTGCTGGGTTACTCCAGCACTTTGTGCCTATCTTCAGCAGCATTAAGACAACCATCTCCAGCCCCATCCTCCTTCTGGTCTTCCTTCTCATGAGCAGTATTCCACTACTACAACCATCCCTTCATACACAAGAAGCCAACATTAATAATTAAGGCACCTAAGATTAATGTCAAATGTCCAAAGGTTCAAATGTCAAATGTCTCGATGACTTTCTAATTGTTCCATTAGCTTTTATTTCTACAAAATATATTAAATTCACTTGTAGGAGCCATTCGTGTTTGTGCTGGCTGTTTTAGTGTATTATATTATTTTGTCTAGATATATCTTATCGTATTCATTTGGACACTTGGGGGCTGTCGTTGGATGAATACATATATTGGCATAACGGACTGGGAGTAGCCAGAACAAGGTGGTATATCTGATGACACAGGGACTAGGAGGAGCTAGACACGGAGCTTGGAGAGATACAATTCTTACCAGACCTGAAACGAGAGCTGTGGGCAGACGGGGCGAACAGAGCAGCCAGCTATGACTTGAATGCGAAATAAATACACCCTGGTATGTTCATCTTCTTGTTTGTACAACTACTTCAATAAACTACTAATTAAACTGAAAATATATCTGGAAAATTTATCTGTTGGGGTTTGCGTCAAGATCAGTTCAGCCCCCTGTGGAGTAATGCCAATTAAAAGAGACTTTATTGGAAAAGACTAAAGTTGCCATTATACTCAAAGTAAGAATTACCTCTAAAGAGCTATTATAAGTAAGAACTGGCTCTATGAATGAGCCTGGAGCTTGTGAATCAACTGGGTGGAACAAGGATTGTTTTAATTTACAAGCCTGATGCCGAATCCCACAGACTGGACAGGGTCGTTACCTGTGCTAATCTGACTAACGGAGATTGGAAAACTTCGAAAGCCATCGTGCAGGAAAAGTGAGTACAGCATTATGCTTCATTGGAAAAGCTATATGCCAGAAGCTGTATTGGAAAACGGCTTCAGTAATGGAATGCTGAGAACAAAGAAGTGACCTTGAGCATCGCATGATACCAGTTGTTTTGAATACTTGCGCAAGATACGACTTTACGTCGTCAGGTCTTAAAGGGATAGTGTACAAGTATGTCTGTGGTTAGATCTGATGTTTAGCCACAAGGTGGCGATATCAGAAAAGATTCTGAAAAGGAAAAGAGGACTATCAAATTCACTGCCAAGGGCTTGGAATCGCTCATTGAGAAGCACCAGAAGAGGAAAAACAAAGGATATAAACAAGCTAACAAGTTAATGGAAATGATGAAAGAGTTCATGAAATCATGCGAAAATGTAAATGAAGTACAATCTAACTTGATTCAATTAGTGTTGGTGCTGGAGTGAGGTTGTTGTTTGGCAAGAGGCTAGACTTGAGTGTGTTGTTTTGGGCAAATGGATAGTTGACCGTGGAGGAATATGCTAGAGTTGGATGAGTGGGTTCAGTTGGGGAGAAAGTAGGTAGTTGGGAGGGTGTTTGAGAAAAGGTGTTATTGAATGAATAGTTGTTAGAAACTGGATCCGTGTTGGAAAAATCAGTGCAAAATTGGGAAAGAGCCATGTTTTGGGTGAGGAGTTGGAGCTAGTGAAAGTGGTGGAGAAGACTTGAAGTATGGAGGGTTGAAGTTGAGACAGGTTGGGAAAACCTTTGAGTGAGCAGGATGAAAAGAGGTTGGGCAACTACATTGAAAATTACCATGAGTTCCTTGCTATCTTGGTCAGTTCCACCATTATCTCTAACTTGCCAGAATGCACTCTCAGTATCAGCTCTGGATAATCAGAAATATACAAACCTTGTTACAATAGATCATAGATTGGGGTGGTGGAAATGGTGTCCATTATTACTGATTGCCTACGATAACCAAGTAAGGGATTATTATGGCATGTAATAGAAACGGAGAACTGCAGATGCTGGTTAATACACAAAAGGACCGAGCTGGAGTAACTCAGCGGGTCAGGAAGTATTTCTGGAGAACATGGATAAGTGATTTTGGGGTTGGGAGCATTCTTCAAACTAGTTCAGTCTGTTAAGTTACTACAGCGCATTGTGTCATTTTGACTTAAAACTAGGCGCAGAAGGCTGCCCCAGCATGCCCTTCTTCAGCTGCCACATGGTCTGATTGACACGGCTTTTGTTATGGCTCACGTTGTAGACCTTGGCCGACAGCATTTCTTCAAGCTGCCGCTACTGACAGGATGTACTTGGTCATTAGCTACCTCTTCTTTCTGTTGTCCACTCGAACTCCTCCCCCTTTCCACTGCTGCCCCCACCTCCTTCAATGGTCATTTTATCCACTCTTTCACTGCCATCGCTTCCTTCTCCAGTTGCTTTGTCCACTCTGCTGCTCCCTCCTCCACTGCCTCCTCCTCCACTGCCTCCTCCACTGTCTTCTCCTCCAATGTTGTTAATATCTTCCAAGGTGGAGTATGTCAGCAACTCCAGGAGAGGAGTAGGTGGCAGTGGATGGGGGAGAGAGGCCAAGTGATGGCCCACAGTAATCAGCGGCACCCCCCCCCCCCCATCACTGATGCTGCTGGACCTGCTGAGTCCTCCAGTAGTTTGATATTTTTTGCATCAGATTCCAGTATCTGAAATGTTTTGTATCTACATTCAGAGAAAAACTAACTTTTATTTTACCGAAAGGTTAGTGGAAATTTCAAACATCACTTTGGATACTTAGTCAATTGAAAATTTCAAAGGATAAATCAATAGATTGTTAGAGATTGAGAATATAATTGAAATAGAGATCATCTTTGCTCTCAAAGAGCTAAATGGTTACTCCTGTTTCTATGCTCTAATGCTGGTTGGATGAAAAGCTGCATTTACTATCTTTGGTTGCTTTGGGCTGTTATTCGTTTTGTCATTTAATCCCTTTCATATACCTTTTTGTCCTTTTTCTCTGTCATTTCTCGGCACCTTAAAACTTGTTTTATTTCCATCTTTCCTCATTTCTGAGAAAAGGTCAGTAGCCTAAAATGTTAGGAAAGAAAACTGCAGATGCCGGTTTAAATCGAAGGTAGATACAAAATGCTGGAGTAATTCAGCGGGTCGGGCAGCATCTCTGGAGAGAAGGAATGGGTGAAATTTCGCATCGAGACCCTTTTTCAGAAGACCCGAAACCCGCTTTCTTCACTGCCTGCTGTACCTGCATGCTTACTTTCAGTGACTGATGTACAAGCACACCCAGGTCTCGTTGCACCTCCCCTTTTCCTAATCTGACACCATTCAGATAATAATCTGCCTTCCTGTTCTTGCCACCAAAATGGATAACCTCACATTTATCCACATTATACTGCATCTGCCATGCATCTGCTCAATCACCCAACCTATCCAAGTCACCCGCAGCCTCATAGCATCCTCCTTGCAGCTCACACTGCCACCCAGCATTGTGTCATCTGCAAACTTGGAGATGTTACATTTAATTCCTCATCTAAATCGTTAATATATATTGTAAATAACTGGGGTCCCAGCACCGAGCCTTGCGGCACCCCACTAGTCACTGCCTGCCATTCTGAAAAGGACTCGTTAATTCCTACTCTTTGCTTCCTGTCTGCCAACCAGTTCTCTATCCATGTCAATACCCACCCCCAATACCATGTGCTCTAATTTTGCACCCTAATCTCTTGTGCGGGACCTTGTCAAAGAATTTTTGAAAGTCCCGATACACCTCATCCACTGGCTCTCCCTTATCCATTCTACTTGTTACATCCTCAAAATATTCCAGAAGATTAGTCAAACCTTCATAAATCCATGCGGACTCTGGAACTCCTTCTGCAACCCTTTAGTTCACTCATTCCTCCCCATCCAAATCACCCCTCTCCAGGTACATTCCCCTGCAACCGCCGGAGATGTAACACCTGTCTTTGTACTTCCTCCTTCACCTCCTTCCAGGTACAACAGAGGTTCACATGCACATCCTCCAACCTCATCTACTGTATCTGGTGTTCCCGATCTGGCCTTCTGTACATCGATGAAACCAAGCATAGACCCGGCAACCGTTTCATGGAACGCTTCCGCTCGGTCCTCCGAGGCCTGTTGGATCTCCTGGATACTAACCATTTTAACTCCTTTCCCCATTCCCATACTGATCTTTGTGTCCTGAGTCTCTTCCATTGCCAGAGTGAGCCCACACATGAATTGAAAGAACACTACCTCATATTCCACCTGGGTATGAACATTGAATTTTGCAATTTTGGGTAACTACATAACCCTCCCCCTCTCCCTTCTTCCCCTGATCTTTTAACTCAAGTCACTCGCCAGCATTAACCCTGTATTTTTTTAATTCTCTGAATACCCAAGGCTCAACTGCTGAGAATGTTCAAGGCAGGATGTTCGTTAACTGCATTTACACTTATGCTGCCACTGCTAGGCCACTAGCGTTATCAAGGACGAATCTTACCCAGTTCACTCCCTCTTCTCCCCTCTCCCACCAGGCAAGAGGTACAGAAATTTGAAAACACAAACCTCTAGATTCAGGGACACTTTCTAACCAGCTGTTTTCCGCCAACTGTATTGTCTTCTCACCAGCTGCAGTGCGGTCCTAATCTCTATCTAGCTCATTGGAGACCTTTGAACTATCATTTGTAGGACGTTATCTTGCACTAAATGTTGTACCCGTTATCCTTTATTCTGTACACTGGATGACTTGATTCTCATCATGTTTAGTCTATTGTTTGCCTGGATGCAACAAAAGCTTTTCACTGTACTTCTGTACACTTGACAATAGTAAACTAAACTAAAAACAATCTCCAGTTCGCAGTTTTATTTTTCTGCCTTTCTTAAACTGTGATTACATGGATAATTACCAGGTAAGAAATGGATATTGCCCGTTGGGGCTCATTTGCTTTACAGGCATATTAAATGCAAAAACACAACAAATAAAGTTACAATAAATTATCAGTTGTACTAATTAAACTACACCACCATCAATCAAGTCAAAGTACATAGTGCAAACTTCGTAGTACAAATGTATTGTAGTTTGATGCTGAGCTTGAGTTCTTGTTCGGATTGTGCAGGGTGGTTCAAGAGCCTGATTGTTGATGCGAAGAAGCTTTTCTTGGAGGTGGAGGTTCTCGGGCTCCTGTACCACCACCTTGATAGCAGCAAAATGAGTGCATGGCCAGGGTAGAGTGGGGTTTTGATATTAGCTACTTTCTTCTGGCAGCCCTTCCTGCAGAAGTACAACCGCAAAGAACTCTGTAGATTGGTCAAATGTGACTTTGATTTACTAAATCTACCTTGACTCTGCCCACCATATTATTCTGGGGTGACATTGCTGAGTTATGCCTCTGCTGGTGTTGATATTGCTTTGCTGGGAATGTGCTGGAACTTTGCTGGTGTGAGTTATCTCTACTGAGGCTCCATTGTTCATTTCCTGGCTTAATTTACATTGGAATTATCATTTTCCAGGTGGGGGATTGTGCAGAATCTGAGCTCGGGTAACATTGCTGACATTTGCTGGTGGCTGGGCTGACATTGTTCTGCTGGAACTTTGTTGAGACTGTGCTGGAACTATGGGCAGGATTTGCCAGAATGGACTGTTCATTGGTGGGGAGGGCATTGCCGTCCTGTGTCGGTATTGCCTGGCTGAACTGACTTTGTCCGGTCGGGGCTGTGCTGGGCTGTGCTAGGCTAGGCCAGGCCCACTTTACCCGGTTGAGAGCTGCACTGGGCAAATCCGAATTGAGCCAGAGCTGGGTCCGTGACGTCAGCGGGCTGGTGCGGCAGCTGCGGCGGGTCGGCATCAAGTGCGAGTGCGAGCGGGACGGGGTTTGAGCGGGAGAGCCGGGCTTCTACTCAGCGCGTCGATTAAGGGCCACTGCCACTGGCACTGCGGGAAACCAGACACAGGGAAAAAACAAACCCCAAACGTGTTGGGAGGCTGGTCTGGTCTGATCCGATCCGTATCGTACTGGGAGACTACAGCGCAATGTGGAGCAAGCGAAACTGCCTGGGCTCGAGCCGCCGCTGCGTACACGCACTGGAAGCCTAGGGAGTGGGGCAGAAAACACAGGCAGAGCGGCAGCTTATGGAGCGGGTTCTCGCTGGAGCCGGTGCCGAGACTGTGGGAGTGTTGGCGGTGGAGAGTGCGTGTGCCAGGTGGTGGATGGTGGGGAGAGATTGTGTTGTAGTTTGGTGTTTCCCCAACCCCTTCCCTCCTCCCCTGTGACCCTGCCTACCTTACCTCACTCACTCTGTGTCCCTGCATGTGTGATCGCTTCCCAATCCCTCCTATCACCCAGCCGCCCTTGGGTTTCGGTGAAATGATGAATTACCAGCAGCAGCTGGCCAACTCTGCGGCCATCCGAGCCGAGATCCAGCGATTCGAGAGTGTCCATCCCAATATCTACTCTATCTACGACCTGCTGGAGAGAATCGAGGACCCCATCCTGCAGAACCAGATCAGGGAACATGTCATCAGCATCGAAGGTAAGGAGCATGCAGGGACTCGGGAAGGGGTGATGGTTAATTGACACAAAAAACATACTAATGAATTGTTGGCAAGGGTGACAAGAAAAATATTGTAAAAGGTGAGAACTAAAGAGAAAATGGATGGGTGTCAAGAACTTTTTGCTGTATTTTCCAACTTGCCTATATCAAATTTTCTTCCACTAATGTGATTGCATTTAAAATTGTAATAGCTTGTGCAGAAAATAGTTTTGTTTGGTGTGACATTTAGTTGGTTTGATTTAGTACTTCAGGTGGCCGTAGGAGATGTAGATTGTTCCATCTCACAATTTGAGGCCTGTTACAATCAGGATTTCCAATTTACTATATGCAACATTTATGGGATTACAAATTAAACAGTATTATTAAACCTCTGCCAGGTCACTACTTCAAGTGAAGTCTGTTTGCCTTATACAGTTTGTCAGTGAATGAGGCAAAGCCATGATCAAAATAGTACTGATGAAATACCAATGTCTCCAGGAGGAAGCTTATCATTGAGCCCATCTATTGCTGCCTTTTAAAAATTGTATCTTTTATTTTCCTGTCTGGGTTAAGGATTAATTTTAATCATTTTCAATTTTGTTCAAATTACACCAGAACAATAAAATGTAACTCTTAATATGAATAAACTGAAAGGAAATATATTTGAAGGTCCTTAAATTAACGAATTTTGCTTAATCTTTTGCAATTAACATTTTGTAAGAATGTAATAGGTTTGAATTGAGCAAATAAAATAACTGGTTGAATTAACATATTGTGTACGCTATTATGGGCACTATGAGTAAATGGTCTGTTGAAATTTTTTTCCCTTTGATTTTTAAACTAAAAATGCGCCATGTAAAAGGGCCACATGCAATTGAAGAAGAAACTATGCGACTGAAATTTGCCTGACAATTTAATTCAATCACGGAACTTTTAGCTTTTGCAGACTTTTGTTGGGTTTTCGTATGTAGTCTATTTTGGTGTTAAAGTGTATATTGGGAGCCAGTGTGGGAATCAGCACTTCAGTGTATGGAGATGTGAATAATAAACTGCAACAGGAGTTTTTCCTCGTCAAAATATGGTCTCTGGGAAATTTCCTGCTCCCCTCTTGGGTGAAATTTCTCTAAAATCAAATTTTATTACATCATCCAGCATCAGAAAATGAATGATACTAGAAACCATTTTCAGAATCATGTACTGAAAGTGACCTTGATGTACTGCTATAAATGATCTCTTCATGCAAAGTATAATATGAAAATGTTATATCACTTTGTGCTTTCTAACTGTAACCCAGCCAGTTAAATGAACTTGTGACTTCAATTCATTCTCACATTAATCAGTACATGATCTTTGTGTAATTTTACATGTGATCACATTAGCTACTTGTAACTTTTTGTTTTATTGACTCGTAACCTTATGTCGAGGAAGTGATGATTTTTGGATTTCTATTTTAATGTTCCTATTTAAACTGAAGATAGGAATACCTTCCAGACACTTGGAATGAAACTGATTAAAGATTTTTCAAGCTATATTTCTCAGATAATAGGACACAGAAGGAATCAAAAAGTGTGAGGCAATGAGATAATGGAATACTCCCCACTGGCCAACTAGCACAAAAGAAAATGATCGTGTCTTTTGAAATTCAGTCATCTCATCACCAGGACATTGCAGCAGGTGTCTTCTGTCGCCAAGTATCTTTAGTTGTTGTTTCTAAGATACAAGTGGGATGCCTGCAGTGTTGTGGACCATATGTGTCAGCTGTCGCAGTATCACATGCAGCAAGAGTTTTGCTTTGATTAATAGGAATTGATGTTTATGCCACTTAATAGCCATCAACAGAATCTTAACTACCTCCACTTGACATTTGACAATCATGCCATCGCCAATATACTGACTATCAAATTCCTGGTTGCTAACCTTGACCTGAAGCTTAACAGGACATGCCACAGCTCACCTCTTGATTCTCTAAAGCTTTTGTTCCATGGAAAGTATAAAGGAATGGTCTCTATTTGCTAGGATGTATAAAGGATCAGGAACACACGAGCAACTTGACAACAGGGACAAAGCACTCCATCCACCTCTTTAAAGATTTATTTCATCCAGCATCAGGGCAGGAATTCATGAAAACTTATTTTGCCAGCATTCCTCACCTGTGACATCTGTTGGATAAGGCCACAAGATGTAAAAACATTACAACCTGGAGGTTTTCCAATCAGACAAGTTTTAACCTGGAAATATTTTACTCATCGTTCATTTACCCTGGGTCCAAATTCAGCAAATGCTTACCTGAAGGTATGGATTTGTGTTCAAATGGACTGCAGTGATTTGGGAAGAACAGATTTTAGTTTAGACATACAGCATGGATTTTCGGCCCAGTGAGTCTACATTAGTTCTATGTTATCCCACTTTTCCATCCACTCCCTACACAATAGCAGCAATTTTACAGCCAATGAATCTGCAAACCAGTGTGTTTTTGGGATGTGGAAGGAAACCAGAGCACCTGGAGGAAATCCACATGGTCACAGTCAAAATGTGCAAACTCCACACAGACAGTACCTAGATAGAACCTGGGTCTTTGGCGCTGTGAGGCAGCTGCATTATCAGCTGCACCACTATGCCCCCCTTCCACCTCCTCCTTTAATGATCACCTTCCTAAAGCGCAATTAAAAAGGCAATGCATGTTGGCCCACACCTTAATAATAAAAGAAACAAACAATTCTTCTATCATGTGTTGTGATAGTATTGAATTAAAAATACAAAGCACTTTGGTATGATGTTGGAATGGGAGTGTTTTGTTAGTGTATGTATGTTTATATATATATAATCATAAAGCCAAACTCACTAATAACTGGAGTATAATGCCATCTGTCACTGATTCACTTTCTGATAAATTCACAAAAATGATTCGGGATGGTGGCTATGTTGTATGACTGGAGATTAAGTAGTCATAGCATTCCTATTGAGTTTAGAATAATGATTTATTTAAATCTGCAAAATAATAAAAGGGCTCAACTAGATAGATTTGGAGTTGATATTTTACCTAGACTAAGGAGAAAGCCATTCAGGACACAGATCATGAGAAATTGATTCACCCAGAAGGTGGCGAATCTTTGGAATTCTCCACCCAGGAAGGTTGTGTGAGCCCCAGTCAGTGATTATATTCAAGACCCTATATTTATTGATTGAACCCAATTAAATTATGGGATGTGGGGATTAGTGCAGGCATGTGGTGCTGAGGTAATAGACCATGTCTGATTTTAAAGAGTGACTAAGGAGGCATAAGGGACAGAATGACTACCTCTGGCTCCTATTTCTTGCATTTATGTGTTACTAGACGGGTGTGCTCCCGTTGGGTGCAAATCTCTGCTGCGTGTGGTCCTGTGGGTGCGGCTGGGGGAGGGGGGAGGGGGGAGGGGGGGTGAGGAGAGGGGGAGGATAAGGGGGGTTGATGAGGGATGGAGTGGGTGAGTGGGGGGAGAAAGGGAAGAATAAGGGGGGTTCAGGGGGATCGAGTGGGTGAGAGGGGAAGGGAGTAGGGGGAGGAGAGGGTGCTGGACCAATGCAGGAGAGGAGCCACTCACCTCCCCTTTGTGGCTAGTGCTGCGGGCAGAGCAAGCCGTGGAGCCGATACGTCCCCCGCAGCACAGCGGGGACAGCCATCGGCCAGTGCTGCGGGAGAACGAGCCGTGGACCCGAAACTTCTCCTGCAGCGAACAGCGGCAAC